>NC_083358.1:121288074-121617003 GCF_030254825.1 Meriones unguiculatus
TGCTCCCTGTGTATTGGTGGCAGCTCTTTAGGTAAAAGAGACCAACCAAATAAGCCCACTCCACTCTAATCCCTGTGGTTCCCCTCATCAGGTAAGAGTGTGGACCTGAGAACATTGTGCAGGGTTTTTACAAATGCATCACACAGTGCTCAGTTGTATCATCTGCTCTTTAGTTCTGTGATCTAAACCAAAATAAGCGGTACTCAAGTTGAACAAGACAGTGAGTTTCTTTTTTTATTTGTTATTTTTTATTTTTTATAATTTATTCATTATATACCCCAATTGAAACCCCCTCCCTCAACTCCTCCAATCCCACCCCCCTCTTCTTCTCATCCCCTTCCCCTAATCCACTAAAAGGGGCGTTCTTCTCCTCTGTCATCTGCCCATACCATACCAAGTCTCATCAGGACTGCCCGGACCCTCTTTCTCTGTGGCCTGGTAAGGCTGCATCATCAGAAGTGAGTGATCAGAGAGCAGTCAACTGAGTTCATGATAGAGGCAGCCCCTGCTCCCCTCACTCAGAGATCCAAGTTCTCAATCTCTTCATCCAGGGTCTGTTTGCAGCATTTATAGAGGAATCAGCATGCATTCTTCTTCCAAAGGAACCCCAAACTGATCTCCTTGAGGGTACTCTCAGTACCCTAAGAAAATCATTATGTTTCTATATGTAACACTTCTAAGATAAAGTGTTCAGGATGGAATGTGAACTGATGTCCAGTGTGCACACATATGCTTTATTTTATTCCAGGATGGATTTTAAATTTTCCAAAGCATTGTGTGACTTTTAGTAAAGATAGCTCCCCATAAAATGAAGACAGCATCTGTCACTTTTCTCGTGACCTTTCAGGAGCAAGGTGATCTGCCTCAGCACCAATGAATATTTAACAATGAGTGACAACAGCATTATCTATCTTACTGTGAGCTAATGAGGTCACCTTAAAGATGTCCCTCCATCATGAGCTTCATTTCACATGCCAGTGCAATGCAGGCTTCTCTGTGAAGAAAGCCGAACTGAAGGATTTTTTTTTTCTAGAATTTCAAAGATATAAAGTGACAATGACAATGTCATATACTTAATAGAAATTACACTTTGGATGCTGAAACCCCAAATTCCTCTTGAAGCAATAACTCTTGAGGTCCCACCATGGCAGTAAACATGAATGTCATACGTGTACTCACCCATGTGCATACACATATATACACACACATATACATTTTATTTTTCAAAAACATGTTTAAGATATGGTTAATTCTATTTTTAAATTTTGTTTATTTAATCATTTGTTTGTTTTCATTATTGTTGTTGTTGTTGTTACTTATTACAAATTATCCACTTTGTGTCCGAGCTGTAGCCCCCTCCGTCATCTCCCAATCCCACCCTCCCTTCCTCTTCTCCCATTATGTCCCTCCCCTAGTCCAGTGATAGGGGAGGTCCTCCTCCCCTACTATCTGACTCTAGACTATCAGGTCTCATCAGGCCTAGTAAGGCCACCTCACCAGAGGAACGTGATCAAAGAACAGGCAACCAAGTTCATGCCAGTGACTGCCCCTGCTCCCCTTACCAGGGAATCCCCAGACAGACTGAGCTGCCCATGGGTTACATCTGAGCAGGAGGTGTAGGTCCTCCCCATGAGTGGTCCTTGGTTGATTCGTCAGTCTCTGCAGGAAAATATTTAATGACCTAGTTTTGTTTGTAGCTCAAGCTTTGTGTCTCTGGGCATAAAGGCTGAATGACAGCATTGCTTTTGATAAAGATGCATAAAATAGATTATACAGTAACCAATGTTAGTGTTTAAAAATATTCATTGGAGTTAGAAATGTCTTTTCAATAATATAAGTTAATTATAGTATTTTAATTAACTCACAGAATGAAAATTAATTTAGTAAATCCAGTTACTGCTTTTTAAATTACCCTAAGGCTAGGGTCAACAATATTACTCCGTGAAGTTTGTTTCTAAGTATTTTGATTCATATTGGTAAGCCCAAGTCTACCCACATTCCCTGAGAAGATCATCTTAGTAAAGATCATCTCAGTAAAGGGGAAAAAGAAAAGAATATATCCACTGATGGAGAAACTTTGAGATTCAGGGTACAATTAAGTCAATGAACCTGTAACAAATGTGTGGGTAGGTAGGGGAAAGAATCATTCTTTTTTCCATGATAATATTCCATGCCCAAGGAGAGGAACAGTCTTCTCATCTAGATGGGGAATTGTTTTAACATCTCTTAAAATTGAACCATCATCATAGGAATCCTTACGGTATTTTCCCTTTCCTTTAGTTATCTCGATGTGAAAGGAGGTAACATCACAAGCTATGATTCTTGATTGGACTGGGATCTAAATTAGTTTCATATTTGCCAGTCTGAGCAGCTTCTCTGTCTATGAACTTAGACTTCAAGCATCAGAGCTGGACCCATGATTCATATTCAAATTATTCATGTTCCTCTCTTCATCCATTGTCTTAGTTACAGTTCTATTGCTGTGAAGCGAAACCATAACCAAGGCATGTAACTGGGGCTTGCTTACAGTTTTTGAGTGTTAGTCCATGATCATGTTGGGGTGGGGGGAGATCAAACAGACATGGCACTGGAGTGGTAGCTGATGTCTTTACATCCTGATTCACATTCAGGAGGCAGGGGTGGGGTGAGAAAGAAAAATAGAGAAAACATGAGGGAGAGGGAAAGAGTGAGAGAGAGACTAAGCCTGGCATGAGCTTTGAGACTTCCAAGACCATCAAGACCATCTCTAGTGACATTAGTGACACATCTCCTCCAACAAAGAAACATTTTCTCCTAAAAGACCACACCTCTTACTTCTTACCAAATAGTACCACTAACTGGAGACCAAGCATTCAACATGTGGACCTAGGGAGCCCATTTTCATTCAAACCATCACACGCATAAATTTGATATTCAAACATGAGAGCATACCCAGGATTCATTAGTTCTTCTGCAGGTTTCTCTGTTATCTAGAGCTTCATTTGATGCTATTGCTGTGCTTCTATTCTGTTCCATACATGTACTATTTCATACATATTCTAGATGCTTGATATGTATCAATAAATAAAAGATAGCATGAACTCTACCAATCTTAAATGTTCAGTGTCCTATTATAAGATTGGTATCATCAATATGGAGACCTCCAAGGATTCGGGATAACTGTAAAACAAAATATAGCTGTAAGCAAAATGTCTGATTATGCGATCAGCTGAATTTCCATCCACACTATGGGCATAATTAAAGCCTATTATAAGTGTTAGTGTATGCTATAATAGATGTTGAGTGATGTGGGCAGGGAAAGGACTACAAAGACTTGAATTTATTTGAAATCCTCTACTTCTCCTATCATTTCTTGTATTTACCCTACAATTCACATAAGATATGAAGATAAAAATCAGGATAATTTTCTTCCAAATAACAGATAATGTAGCATATTAGTGGCCTTAGACAGGAAAGAGAAGCGTGAAAACAGACAGAGAGGGGTATGTTGTAATACTGTTGTTACAGTATGATGAAATATTGTAACGTGCTCTGAGCCCCTAGCATCAGAACCACCTGTTCCTTACTGTCATGTGTGGCATGCAGGCTATTGCATGGTGAACAGGCAGGCTGAGGGAAGAAGGTTGCTTGTTGCTAAGCTACTGATGCAGTCAGAAGAGGTTCAGATGGGAGACTGGAAAGGTCATGTCTCACAATGGGTAGCAGTGAGACTCCACAGAGTGACTTGCTCTATCTGAGATTCTGAGCATTATTTCCCCCATAAATAAAGGCATTGATGCAGCTTCCTATATTTCTGCTCATGTGTAGGAAAAATTCACAATAGTATTTCTGAAGCTTTACCTTGCTGTGGTTTTCTAGAATCTATTTCTTGTTGGTGAACTCCTACTTAAGTAGAGCCAAAGCTGTTTTTTTTTCTTTAATTTGGAAAACTTTAAAAGTTAAGAGAAAGAATGGTTGTTTGATCCTTTTATCGGTTTTGAAACAAAAAGTTAGGCATCTGTAGATAATCACACACTTAGTTTATTTCTTATTTATTAGTATTACTGTCTACATATGAGGCATATGCAGAACTCTGCATGTGCACATAGCAAGGCATGTGTGTAGAGGAGAGAAAAAAGCTTTTCAAGAGATAGTTCTCTCCTGCCTTGTTGAGGGAAGGTCTCTCTTGTTTTTGCTGTTTTGTGCATTTCTGGCTATCTGCTATACAGATGTTGGAGCAATCCTCATGTCTCTGCCTCTCATCCTGCAGCAGGGTGCTGCATTAAGTATAAGAGCACCACATTTGTCTTCTGGTGGGTTCCCAGGTAACAAACTCATGTCACTGAGCTTTTTCTCCAAGCACTTTTACCTGCTGAGATATCTTGCCATAGTTTTCTTTGGGGAAAGGGCTGGCTTCTTTTACCAGTTTTATATAATAGTGCCAGGAAAGTAGTCTCCCAACTTTAATTAAAACACATAAATGGAGATATACCTATCTTTATTTACACATGTGATCTCTTTCTTTCTCTCTCCTTTCCTGCCCTGTGCATACCATTTTGAGAAAAGTCAAAAGGTTTGAAGATAGTGTTTTTCTCATTTATTCTTTTTATTATCTTACTCTTTTTAGTCTTTGTGTGTTCTTATTCTTTATATAATGACTTTCAGTTTCTGAGTGGGAAAAAAATCATAGAACTGAAGGGATCTCTGGTTTCTCCCACAGATGTGGGAGAAACTTACCCTAGGTTGTTATTTACTAGAGAAGCCAGTAATTTACCTGAACTTTCAGTGCCTGAGCCTGACATCTCAGTGTTTATGTAGCATTGCCATTGCTGTTATTAGAAACATTCACGTGCACTCTGACATGTGTAGTGTACTGCTATGTCATTTAAAGAAGCATTTGATCATCTGCTGGCACCTTCTAACTAATGCTTCTTTAAAAATAATCTTTATGTTCATACTATGTCAGTATTTTTCTTTGCTTCATGTTCAGGTATTTTTATTTATTTGAAAACTGACAGAGAATTTTATTTAAAGCAGAAAACTGGAGCTATTTAAAACTCCTAGAACAAAAGTGCCCATGTAACTTGGAGTGCCTGTCAGAAGTTTTGACACAAATGCCTGGGGGAGGGACATGAGAACTGAATAAAATGCTAGGTATAAGTCCCATTAAACCACTGAGATAACTATGGTTGCTGGTGATAGATGCAAGAAAAGTTATTTAGCTTTGTTCAAATGCATATTGCTATTTTTTATTATTATGAAGAATCATCTAAGACTTCTGTAATTGCAAAATCTTATTGCTTTATAAAATGTTAGATAAACTAACATTGACATCAACATTATTTTAAACAAGACTCTTTTATGGCACTCTCTTCATCTGTCAAAACTCCTTTTAGGTACCATTTCATAAGGTTTTGCGTTCTTAAATATCTACATATTTTATTACTTCTGAGCTTGAATGTTATTTAATGCAATTCCTATTTTAACCATTCTTGCATAGCCATTTCTGATTTCTTTGTGGGGAGTATTAAAGGTTGGCATTAGCTGCCCTATGGAGTTTCTAGTACACAGAGTTTAGAAAACAGATCTTCAGAGATTCTTCCCTCCCTGTCATATTCCAGCTTCCAGAAAGGACAATGTACCTAAAAGTTGATGGTTTTCTAGAAAACAGATTCTCTTCCTAGATTTTCATATTGTTGTGATAAAAGAAGCAATGTAAGGGAAAGGAGTTTATTTTGCCTTACAGCCTGAGGGTAAAATCCATCATGGCAGCTATGACTTTAGAAAGGAGTTTGAGATGGTTGGTTACACTGTATGCATAGTCAGGAAGCAGAGATAAATAATTGGGCTTAGCTCATTTTTTAAAAATGTAGTCTAAAGTTCCAGCTCAGGAAGTGGTAGGGCTCACAGTGGGCAAACCTTCACACATCAATTAATCAAATCAAGTTAATTCCTATAGACATGTCTGGAGGTCCATGTTATTCTAGATCTCATCAGGTTGACGTTGGCAATAACCATCACAGATCTATTTTATCTTTTGAGAAAACCTCAAGGACCAATTGCCAATCCTGATCGTTAGACCAATAAACTGTTCATTACGTATCTCAGGTGAAAGAGCAGTCACTAGCTGGCTCTATTTTATAAAACATTTTTAAAAATATTAACCATTGTGGGTATTAACCATACCCATAAGTTTGGGTATGTTGTGCCTTCATTTTCATTGAATTCTAGGAAGTCTTTAATTTCTTTATTTCTTCCCTAAACCAGTTGTCTTTGAGTAGCAAGTTGTTCAATTTGCATGTGTGTGTGTAGGCATTTTGATATTTCTGTTTTTATTAAGGTCCAGCTTTAGTCCATGGTGGTCATACAGGATACAAGGGATTATTTCAATCTTCTTGTATCTGCTGAAGTTTGCTTTCTGACCAACTGTATGGTCTATTTTGGAGGAGGTTCCATGTGGAGCTAAAAACAAGGTACGCTCTTTTGAATTTGGGTGAAAAGTTCTGTAGACATCTATTAGATCCATTTGATTTAGGACTTCTGTAAGTGCCTCTATTTCCTATTTAGCTTCTGTCTAGATGATATGTCCCTTGGTGAGAGTGGAGTGTTGAAATCTCCCACAGGTACTGTCTCTGACATGAACTCAGTGTCTGCCTCTTTGATCACCTCCCCCTAATGGGAGAGCAGCCTTGCCAGGCCACAGAGGAGGACAATGCAACCAGTCCTGATCAGACCTAATAAACTAGGGTCAGATGGAAGGGGAGGAGAACCTCCCCTATTAGTGGATTTGGAGAGGGTCATGGGAGGAGATGAGGGAAAGTTGGTGGGATTGGGAGGGAAAGAGGGAGGAGGCTACAGCTGGGATACAAATTAATAAACTGTAATTAACATATAAAAATAAAATTTTAATTAAAAATTAACCATGTTTCAGCCAAATTTAAGATAGCATCTAATGTTTTGTTTCATTTTGTAGTAAAACTAGATTAGATTGAAAACAATTCTTTAAGTCTTCTTTTCTGTTAAAATTTCCCTCCAATTTATTTATAAATTGGCCTGTTATCACTTTTTGTCACTGAGAACTAACCTTTATCATTTACAGATGGATTTCATGTTTTCTGTTGTATTTTATTTCTTTTTATGTGCATATTTCTGGTTTTTATTGTAAGCCCCATTTTAGTTATATTGACAACAAGCCTATTTCTATATAAAACCCAGAATTACAGACTAAATCAAGCTCCCCCCAAATCATTTACCCTGATTTTTGTTTTGACACTATTTATTGTATCCACTTTACTTTAGCTTTGGAATCTGTACAATCCTGAAGTCCATCTAGACAGTGAATCAAGAATGCTCCTCTGGCCATGCTGGAAGTACAGTTGATAATCATGTGTGAACTGCAAATATTTGTTAGTGGACAGAAGAACCTGGATCATAGGTTTATGATTCCACTCATCAACATTCATATCATGAACAACTTAGAATTTTACCATCAATGCTTGATATCGAAACCTATTAACATTTTTTTTCTCTTAAGCACCAACTTCGCTTTTAGAATAGTCTCGGCAGTGACTGGCACATACTGCTACGAGAGTTTGGAGGGCAGATAGTTGTAAGAGCAACTTAAATCGCAGAAGCAAGGAAATAAATCTTGTTAATCAAAGGCATTGTAACAAAATGTACACCTCAAAGTCAACATGGAAAGCCCCATAATAACTTTGCTAAGTGTTATCTCTAATAAAACTTGCATACATTGTACTCACCTCAAATGCTTTTGAGAATAAACTTTCTTGTGCTGAATTTATAGAATGTGTGAGGTAATTAGTCCTTGGAGAGCATATTGCAAGTTGTTATAAAAGACACACATCTTTTTATACCTCCTTCAGCATCTGTTTCAGCCTCTGATTACAAATGATGAAACTGACAATCAGTCACACATACTCCATAAAAAGGAAAAGTGGTAATTAAGAAAGATGTGTAATCTTTATTCAATGCAAAGAACGGCCTCTCTTTTCTTTTGTACCTGGCTACCTTGAAGAAAGCCTCCTCCTTCCCCTACCCCACCATATGGTAAGGTCTTCTTTGTGCCCATTGAAGTATTTAATATGTATAGATTAAAAACCAATATAAAAACATGCATCCTCATTTCATATAGACTATATTATTCTGTCTCAATAAA
The DNA here is from genome assembly GCF_030254825.1 of Meriones unguiculatus. Lineage (NCBI taxonomy): Eukaryota > Metazoa > Chordata > Mammalia > Rodentia > Muridae > Meriones > Meriones unguiculatus. The sequence continues at coordinate 121,296,230 of NC_083358.1, forward strand.
GGATATGGACTTTTGAAGTTTAGGGTAGATAGGAGTCTGCCAGGTATATTAAGGTGGAGGAGACATTTTGCACAGAATATACAGCATACTGACATGCAGAGAACAGAGAGGACACGAAGGCAGGGGTGTTAGTTTACCAGAGACCAGGATAAATGTACAGTAATAGTGGCCAAAGCAAAGCAGCTTACAGCTGAAAGCCTTACATATTTTGCTAGGATACCCAAGTCTTTGGATTTAAAAGAAGTTAGTTGTAGACTAAGTGAGGAATTTCTCTGTAAATTCCTATAATTAATGATACATGTCAAAGAATAAGAGCCAGGGTAAGCAGAATAGGTTTACCTTTCTTTCTTTCTTTCTTTCTTTCTTTCTTTCTTTCTTTCTTTCTTTCTTTTTCTTTCTTTCTCTCTCTCTCTTTCTGTCTCTCTCTTTCTTTCTTTCTTTTTCTTTCTTTCTCTCTCTCTTTCTGTCTTTCTTTCTTTCTTTCTTTCTTTCTTTCTTTCTTCATTTTACTTGCTTACTTATTTATTGTTTAATCCCCCCACTGCCTTCCCTTCCCTTTGTTTCCAGTACATTAAGTTGACCCAGAGTATTGTGTATGCATGGCCGGCATTCTACCAGCCATTTGTTGTTGTTTTAAAGTCTTACTGATTTATCCAAGCTGGCTTCACAACTTGAAATCCTCCTGCCTCCAGCTTTCATTGTTGGGACTATTTACATTATATCTGCATATGCTTTCACAACATCATGGAAGAGTTGAACTCAGGATTTTTAGCTGAATACCTGCAGAAAAGTGAAGAGATATATTCAATTACTATGGTTAAGTTGGTTCACCCTTTTCTCACTCCAAAAAAATTATGTAACACCCTAGTCTAGAAATCTTAATATCTGTCCCTTGCTTTGGCCAGAGGTGATGAGACTACTCCATTCCATCAGAGGCATTTATGGATGCTTATGTCATGCTATGAACCACTGAATTGTGTACATGAATATATGAATGCCATGAGAGAGGAAATTGCTGTAAGTCTACTCTATATATCTACTATAAGAACATTGTCCATTATAATACAATATATGTATGTTCTCAAGATCCACAAGACCTTATCTCTGATCGCATTACCAAGGACATAGTTTAGATGGGGAGACATGCTTTTCACCCCACCTGGGACACAATTTTACCGAGCCAATAATGTGCATCTAAAAATGTTTCTGCTAGTCTATCTAGAACCCCATTCAAAGTCTACTTGCAGAAACTATACATGGTCAATTATAAAAACTAGATATATTGTGGGTAATATATCTGCTTTGGCTAGATTTATTTTCTAACGTGGGTTTTACTATGTAAAGATTTCCATGTAAGTCATTGTTTTTCTATAATATCTATACATTATTAATATATGTCACACATTTCTAGAAAAAGAACAGGCAATTTAAAATGTATATACACACAGACTATCACCATTGGAGTTACAGGTCATAGCTTTACTCTTTGACATTGAACACCATCAACACTTATATATCCAGTGGAGAATGTGCAATCTTGTTTGCAGAAAAGAATGAGTGGTAGAACAACACAGAAAGAATGTGTATGAAGATCATTAACTTTTATTTATCAGTGATCCCTTGGTGCTCCCTCAGCAGGGAGACACCATACAATTGACACAAGAAGACTCAGGGATTCTTAATGAGCAGAAATAGTCTCAGATATGCAGCAGCAGCTAGGTTAGGTAGTTTCCAGGGGGAAGTTATCTAAGCAGATGACATCAGGAATCTAATCTTTGCATCATCTGTGATTTGTGCCGGAGGCCAGGGATGAGGTATATCAAAGATCTATTAGAAGACCCTTCCCCTGAACTAAGCAAATAATGGACAGGATTCTGGTGAAGGAACACCAAAGATATAAAATAAAATTACTCTTGAAAAATTCAAATTTTTAAATTGTTGTGCTCTGAGCCTACTGACCTGAAATAACTATGTAAATCTCTAGAACTTCTTGACACACTGTGATTACATACCATGGGAATTAACAAGGGTGCAGCTGAAAGACACCCAGGGATGGGTCAGAGTTCTCTCCACTCACCAGAATCTGCTCACCTCCTGGCAGCATCCTCTTAATCTGTAGATGTAGCAGATACAAGCAGCATAGGAGAGCTCTAGGTGAGAGTGATGGAGCTTCCTGATAGACAGCTGCTTCCAAAAAGTCTTGTTTCCACAAGAAACAATGACTGCGATAAGCAATGAACTCAGCCTCATTTCTTCACTGAAGCTAGAGAAGATGCCTCAAGCAGTGAGCAAGTGAATTGATGATTTATCAGTCTCAGATTTTGAAGTGATAAGTCAGAATTCTGAAAGGACCTGCCTGTTTCAGTCCTGAAAGATGTTTATGTAGGGATGACTCAGAAGGTGAATGTTCAAAGAAAGAGTAAGATAGGGATCACGGCCTTCCTTGCCAGGCACAGGATGCTCCTGGCCAGTGACAGACATGTTAGTAAACATGTTTTCATTTTACACTGTAGATTATTAAAGTAGAATGATAGCCAAATTCTGAGACACAAAGCATGTGTCTAGTGGAGAAAGTTCTGGTTTATCATCTAAGGAAGACTTCAGGCAGAGAGGCCAAGGAATAATGTAACAGTGGATTGGAATTTCTTCCTTGTAGTCTGTTCCCTTTCCTGCAAGGAGCCTGGAACTCTTAGTCTGGGTGATTGACACTTAATTATATGTGTTTTCTCCCCAATTTTTTTCTGTTTCTTGATCAGAATCTGACAAATTCAGTTTCATATTTATCTTCTATACTGTATGGAAATTCTTCTATCTTCTTTTGCCTTAAATTCCTTATAACTGTGATGGGCTGTAGAGGGTTAAATAGGCATATCACAGAGGCAGTTTAGAGCAGTGAAAAATATCCCATGTGGTTTAGGATATCAGAGAAGTAGGTACATGTAAAAATTTGCAAAAACCCATGCAATGAGCAACAGCAAGAATAAAGTCTCATATAAAAATCTATGGGATTTATATGATCATAGAATGTAAATGTAGGATTATCAATGACATCAATGGTTCCACTCCACAGAGAATATTGAAAATGGAGGAGTGTCCCCTTCAGTCTCTGTTTCTGCAACAGAAGGCCTGAGCTCTGCTGCTTGGGTAGAGCCTGACAGGTAGAATGTTCATGCACACATATCACTGCAGTGCTAGTTAGTCATTTCTTCTACCAGGGCTCCTGTCATCAGTGTACCAGTCAGAGGCATGGTGGTTCTCAGAGCACATGTGGTGGAAACATGTACTCTCATATTTTAGCCAAAAGAAAAGAAAATGAGGGGCTGTAAATGTGCACGGGCATGGGTATATATATATATGTGTGTGTGTGTGTGTGTGTGTGTGTGTGTGTGTGTGTGTGTGCGTGTGTGTGTGTACTGATTCTGGGAAGATGTGGGGACGAAGACAGAATGATACTGGACAAAAACAAATATGCACACCAAAAGAGCACAACAGAGCAGTGGTTCTCAACCTGTGGGTAGTGACCCCTTTGTGTGGTAGACTGACCTTTTCATAGGGTTCCCTACAACCGTTGAAAAACACAAATATTTACATTATAATTCACAACAGTAGCAAAATTACAAAATAACAATTATGCAATAGTAACAAAAATAATTTTATGGTAGGGGTCACCACAATATTAGAAACTTTATTAAAAGGTCACAGCCTTAGGAAGGTTGAGAACCACTGTCATAGAGGATATAAAAACAACACAACACACAGAGCCATGCATAACTAAATTAAGAGCAGTGTAAGAAAAATACACTGGACAAAAATAAATAAATAAATCAGCTCATCAGTAAATTGTACTGGCAAAAATTGATCCCTACCTTCAAAATAATGAACTAAGATACATGCCCATCTCTTTGAACAGAAAATAAATTCAGGGTGATTCAGCAACCTTAATTCAAAACCTGAAATGGCTAGACTGAAATGGAGAAAAGACACTTCAAGTTGCAAATATATTAAAGAATGTACTGGATAAAACTCAATACAACAGCAGGTAGCCTCCAAATTGACAGGTGGGCATGTAAGTAAATAAAAAAATTCCTCATAACAAAATAAATTAACATCAGGGTGAAAAGATTGACTACAGAACATGAGAATACTTTGGCTAATTACTCTCCAGACAAAAGGTTAATATCTAGAATATATGAAGAAATCAAGCAATTAAAAAAATAAACAATCAAAATGCTAACCATTAAATTAACCCATGAACTTAACTGAGAGTTTCCAAAAGAACAAGCAGCCAACAAATACTTGCTAGTCTCTAATATCCTTATCCACTAGGAAAGTGAGAATTACAAGTACCTTGAGATTCAATCTTATCCCAGTAAAAGTCGTTACTGTAAAGAAAACCAAGCAAACAAACTAAAGAAATGTTAATAAATGCTGGCAAGGAAGTAGGGAAATAACAGAATAGCTCAAGAATGGAATCTAGTCCAGCTGTTAATATTATTTTCCTTCAAAACCTCTTTTTATTTATATTTTTCATATTAATTACACTTTATTCACTTTGTGTCTCAGCTGTACCCTCCTCCCTCATTCCCTCCCAATCCCACTCTCCTGCCCTCATCTCTTCCAATGCCCCTCTCCAAGTCACTGATAGGGGAGGTCCTCCTCCCCTTCCATCTGACCCTAGCCTATCAGGTCTCATCAGGACTATTGGCTACATTGTCTTCTTCTGTGGCTGGGTAAGGCTGCCCCCCCCCCCCTCGGGGAAGTGATCAAAGAGCAGGCCACTGAGTTCATGACAGAGATAGTCCCTGTTCCCCTTACTTGGGTACCTACTTGGACACTAAGCTTCCATAAGCTACATCTGAGCAGCGGTTCTAGGTCATTTCCATGAATGATCCTTGGTTGGAGTATCAGTCTCAGAAAAGACCCCTGGGCACAGAAATTTTTGGTTCTGTTGCTCTCCTTGTGAAGTTCCTGTCCTCTCCAGGTCTTATTATCTTTCCATTCTTTCATAAGATTCCCTGTACTCTGCCCAAGATTTGGCTATGAGTCTCAGCATCTCTTTAGATACTTTGCTGGGTAAAGTCTTTTAGAGGCCCTCTGTGGTAAGCTCCTGTCCTGTTTCCTGTTTTCTCCTTTTTCCAATGTCCATCCCATTTGTCCTCTGAGTGAGGATTGATCATCTTACCCAGGGTCCTCCTCCTTGCTTAGTTTCTTTAGGTGTACATATTTTAGTATGTTTATCCTATATTATATGTCTAATATCCACTTATAAGTGAGTATATACCATGTGTGTCTTTCTGCTTCTGGGATACCTCACTCAGAATGATCTTTTCTAGTTCCCACCATTTGCCTGCAAAGTTCATGGTTTTCTTGTTTTTACTCATTCTCTTTATACATCCATGATTTTTCCATACCCTTGTTATCTCACTCTGGACACTGATAGTCTCTGCTTCTCTCTCTCTCTCTCTCTCTCTCGCTCGCTCTCTCGCTCTCTCGCTCTCTCGCTCTCTCTCTCTCCATCTTCCTCCCTTCCTCCTTCCCTTCTCTTCTCTCTTTCCCAAAACAGACCTTCCCTCTAACCATGGAACAGCAATTTTGATGGTTTCTTTACTATGTCCTCACAGCATTCAAAAACGGTCTCTTTGTAATTTTCCTTGTATTTTTCATTGTTTTAAAGTTTTTTTTCTGATGTCTACATTTGTAGGGTACTGCATAATAATTTAGTAATTGTATACTGTATGTAATGATCAAATAACATTTCCAGCTTCTTGAACGAAGAAGTTTTGATTATTGTGGATGTGTGGTATCTCAACACATTATATTGATCAAATCAGTAAAATTAACACTTATGTCTTATTATTACTTTGTGTTTGGACCCTGTATTTGTTACTTTTTCTGTTAAGGAAAAGGGAGATTATTTTGGCTCACAGTTTAAGATTACAGTCTATTACATGAGGGAAGTGAGAGGAGCAAAAGTTTGACGGCACTGGTGTTACTGCTTCCTGCTTATACTCAGCTCACATCCCCACTTTAATGTAGTCAGGAAAAAATCCTAGCCCAGGGGGTGGTGCATCGCATGGTGGGTATGCCTGCCCACTTCAATTAACCTAATTAAGATACTCTTCTAAAGGCATTACCCAGATGCCCTGTCCCCAGGTAATTTTAGATACTATCAAATTGGTGACAAATATTTACAGTCACAGACTAATCAAATTCCTTTATTCATTCATAAAATTTATAGCAGATTTTAAAGCATATGAATACCACCTTATGATCTTGAATGGCAAGTCACCATACAAAAGGCTTATTATTTTGCAGGTTCTCTTTCGTTGTCTTTTTTAAATTTATTTTTTATTGATTATAGTTTATTCATGTTATATCCCAGCTTTAGCACCCTCCCTCATTCCATCCCACTCCCACCCTCTTTCCCTCATCTCCTCCCATGCCCCTCTCCAAGTCCACTGATAAGGGAGGTCCTCTTCCCCTTTCTTCTGATCCTAGTCTATCGATTCTCATCAGGACTGGCTACATTGTCTTCCTCTGTGGTCTGGTAAGGCTTCCCACTCAGGGGAAGGTGATCAAAGAGCAGGACACTGAGTTCATGACAGAGACAATTCCTGTTCCCCTTACTAGGGTACCTATTTGGACAATGAGCTGCCATGGGCTACATCTGAGCAGGCATTCTAGGTCATCTCCATGAATGGTCCTTGGTTGGAGTATCCATCTCAGAAAAGACCCCTGGGCCCTGAAATTTTTTGTTCTGTTACTTTCCTTGTGGAGTTACTGTCTCCTCCAGGTCTATCTCCCACTTCTTTCATAAGATTCCCTGCACTCTGCCCAAAGTTTGCCTATGAGTCTCAGCATCTGCTTTGATGCCCTGCTGGGTAGAGTCTTTCAGAGGCCCTCTGTAGTAAGCTCCTCTCCTGTTCCCTGTTTTCTCTCTCTTTCAATGTCTACCCTATTTGCCTTTCTGAATGAGGACGGATCATCTTACCCTGGGTCCTCCTCCTTGCTTAGTTTCTTTAGGTGTAAAGATTTTACTATGATTATCCTATATTACATATCTACTATCCACTTATAAGTGAGTGTACACCATGTGTGTCTTTCTGCTTCTGGGATACCTCACTCAGAATGATCTTTTCTAGTTCCCACCATTTGCCTGCAAATTTCATGATTTCCTTGTTTTTAATTGCTGAGTAGTATTCCATTGTGTAAATGTACCACAATTTCTGTATCTATTCCTCAGGTGAGGGACATTTGGGTTGTTTCTTGATTCTGGCTATTATAAATAAAGCTGCCATGAACATGGTTGAGCATATTTAGGATATATGCCTATGAGTGGTATAGCTGGATCTTGAGGTAGCACAATTCTTAATTGTATGATAAAGTGTGTGAATTTCACCTTATATCCATCAGAATGGCTAATATAAAAAACTCAGTGTCAGTCAATACATGCTGAAGAGAACGTGGAGAAAGGGGAACCCTCTTCCATTGCTGGTGGGATTGTAAACTTGTCCAACCACTTTGGATATGAATCTAGCACTTTCGCAGGTACTCTATTTAAAATCTTTTGCTTTATTATTTACTTCAGTAGTTTTTGAACGTCTGTGCACATTATCACATATGGACCCTTTCAATATCCAATTTCTAGCTACATTTCTAGCTCAGTATAACTGGAGTGGAGCTTAAGTATTCTTCACTTCTATCGAAAGTTTCCAATGATGTTGATGATATTTGTCTGGTCCATAATTGTGAGCACTATAGCTTCTTTAGGTGGGATTAGTCTAATCACACACCTAGAAAAAAAATACATACAGATGAAGCAGAAGGCTATTTGATGAAAAGTTTTAAAGGAAATCAGAAGATTCATACTTATATGCAATGTAAGTACCAACATTTTCAAAATATAGAGTTTATTTTTTGTGTGTGTGATAGCAAAAAGCATATTTCAGCCAGTGGCTGGTTCCGTGAGGCTAACCAAAGTGTCTGTGATGAATTATGTTTGAGAAGCAAGCTTTCATTTGCTGTATATTCAATACAAAGATTCAAACCTTGAGGTCACAGAATGAAAAAAATAAAAGGAGGATGTTTTCAGTAGTGACAGTGTTGGAAATCTGTGTCTGGAGGGGAGTGTGGCTCAGTTGCCTATAAAACTCCCTTTTAGATGAAGACTTGTGTATTTCCCACAGTGCCATGTTAAACGATAAATCATTTTGTAAGGAGGTGAGCATTACTCTGAAAATGATACCAGATTAATCAAAATTTAATTATGTCCCTCAGCTACTGTGTGTTCTTGTCCTACATTGTGCTTGATAATACCCTGAGTTCAAGTCTTAGACTTCATTGATTTCTAACGTATCTCATAGAGAGGAAACAAGACACACACACACACACACACACACACACACACACACACACACAAGCACCTGCTCATCAATTCTAAAGAATATCTTAGAGACATAAACCTTCAAGTTGAAAGTGTGTTTTCAGCTCTGCATGCATATCTGGAGAGAGAAAGTGAACAGAGAAATAGAAGCAGGCGTGCTTGGCTGCAGGGAGGAGGTGCTATCTTTCCAATTGTTCTTCAGGAGAGATGTAAGGTTTCAATTTCAAATTAGTTTTACTGTCTTAAGGCAAAGATCTGCACCCTGTTTTGATGCCTGGGACATAAGTGTTCCTTGAGTGCCTAATGATACTTTTCCCAGAGGCTGTGTGTGGTCCTACATACTTTTCCAGCAATCATCTGAGATGGTTATTTTTACCTCATTTTTACAGATAGGAAACTGAGCTTCTGTAGGCTAATGAGTGTCTTTAAGGGAATAGTAGAGGAGTAATTTGAGTCCTAAATTTCTTCCTTCAGATCCCATGCAGCAGTCCTTTCCACCTAGACTAACATCTGTCAAATGCTCTACCCCTTTCAAAGCTAGAAGCAGGGAAGTTTCAACATGGCTCTGTGTGCCCTGACCCTTCCTTTCACTTACGTGGTGCCTCTATCCTCATGTCATGCACACTGGAGTCTGTGAGACTCACATACTTTCAACCTAATTTCAATACTAACACCTTCTCTTTGACCTTAACTTTTGCAAAATATGCACTATTTTATCTAAATACTAACAATTTGGTATATAAAATAATAGGAAGTAACATATTTTACCAAGTTCTTGCTAAGAAACTAAAAGAACATTTTAAAACACATTTGAACTTCAAAATACAAAGTTAGATGATTGAACATTTAAAGCTGAGAGAGTCTTGAATATGAGGTTTTTTTGGCTCAAACAATACCGACTATCAAGTAATTCTGAAAAGAAAACTGGAATAATTTCAAAGGAAATTGTAATCCAGTCCCTAGAAACTTCTGCTACTAATAAATAAAATGCAATTTTAAATGTATAAACATTGGAAAGGAAAATTAGTCAGTTGATTGATGATATTATTATACACCAGTTAAGAAATTCACAATCATTCTCAGAACTAATAAAGTAAGATGGCTGTTAGAAAGGAAAAATTGAAAGTGAATAAGCTTTCTTTAGCTTAGGCATAAACTCCTGAAAGTAGAAATAAAACAATGTTCATATTAACAACAAAACCTGTAAATCACTGGGAATAAAATCAACAAAAACATGCAACAACTATGTAACCAAAACTATAAAATATAACTGATGAACATAGGAAACACTTTTTAAATGAGAAATTATTTCATATTTTAGGCGTGTATGGAGGCTGAACCTGCATCTCATTGCCAAGAGAGCCTCAAACTCATCCCTTCTTGCCTCAGTCTTCTGAGTTCTGGGATTACAGGTGAGCATCCATAATTCTACATGTTATATAAGAGTTTTTGACATACCATGGGTGGCAAGAGGTGATGCAATTATACGATGAAAAAAAACTAAATGGTACATTTGAACCAAGAAAACAACATTAAAAAGAATTCTAATGATATCTAATATTGTACCATAGAACAAACTTGTTTATCCAGTATATATTGTCATGGAAGAGAGAGATGAATTCTTGGAAAAAGTTTATGAATTAACCTACCCTTATTGTCCTATTGTATTCTTTTTCCTCCTCATTGCCTTACTGTCTCTTTTTCCTTTCATAACTTCCTTTTTAGTTTTATGTCTTGTACCCATGCCCACCATATGTATCTACATATACACACACACACACAAATATGTGTATATTTATATATATGCATCTGTATACATATATGTGTGTGTGCATACATATATATGTATAGATAGATATAAATTAAAATTTAGTATTTACTTATGAGAGAAAATGTGATTTTTGCCTTTTTATTCCTGTGTTATTTAACTTCCCATCATTTCTAGTTCTACCATTTTTTCCTACAAAAGTCATAATTTGATTTAATTTTTATGACTAAATAAACTCCCACTGGACACATGCACTATATTTTCTTTGTCTTCTTCTTAGCTATAGTGAAGAGGGCAACAATAAGCATGGATTTACATGTATTTATATTGTAGTACTAAAATCTCTGAGTCTCTGCTCCAGATTGGAATGGCTCGGTTATGTGGTAATTCTATTCTTAGTTTGTTGGGAAACTTCCATGTTGAATTCAAAACTTATATTGTCAAAGTGAACCCAAGATTTCAATTCATGATCTAGTCTGAACACTAATTAATATCCAATAATAAACATTATATTAGTCTAATTAAGTCTCTCTCTGAAGGACTTAAAGTGACCCAACTTCTCATCTATGTATAAAAAAAGATTAAGACACTTTAAAAATATGCTAAGAAGTAAGAAATTAAAAGCAAATTTTGCTTATGTGATTAAACACTCAAATTCAAAACAGCAATTATCTCTGAATAAAATTGTAGTTATGACATACACAAATTTGTCGATGTCCTGGACAGAGCCTAGCTTTAAATAAATATAAACATGTGAACTTGGCATTCCAGAGTTACATATTTATACAAATAAAATAAAGTTATGGAAAAGGCCTATTAGTGTTAGTGACTTAATGGGAGTGTTTTTAAAATAAAAATGAAGGTATTTTGTGTGTTTACATTTTTGTTATATAATTCTTTTGTTTGTGATAACAGCATTTGATGCTAAGTAATATAATAATCAGCCTGTCAGTCCAGATACCATCAACATGAATATCTCTTAAAGTATCCCTCAATGAAAAGTGTTGGAAATCAAGCATCTGTCACGGTTGTTCTAAAATTTTACTTGCCTTCCATTTTGCAGTGCACCAGATTTATGAAGCCACAGGTAGCAACTAATATGCAAAGGAAGATAGTGCATGAAAGGTAGAGCACACCCCCCTTCCTTCCAACTTCTCATTTTCTCCTTATAGTCAACCCAGACCAAGAGAGCCAGCAACTTCAAACTATGAGACTCTAGATATCTCTTTTTTAAATTTAATTATTTTTTAATTATTCACTTTATGTCCCAACTGTAGTCCCCTCCTTCATCCCCTTCCAATCCCACCCTCCCTCATCTTCTCCTATGCCTCTTTCCTAGTCCACTGATAGGGGAGGTCCTCCTCCCCTTCTATCTGACCCTAGCCTATCAGGTCTCATCAGGAGTGGCTGCACTGAATTCCTCTGTGGCCTGGTAAGGCTGTTCCCCCCTCCTGGGGGAGGTGATCAAAGAGCCAGCCACTGAGTTCATGTCAGAGACATTCTCTGTTCTCGTTACTAGGGAACCCACTTGGAGTTTGAGCTGCCTTGGGCTATATCTGGCCTGACTAACTCTTTTGCTCAATAAGTATGTGTTAAGTGTTGATGTTTGCTTGACACTCTTTTCGGTTCCAGGAATAAATCATTGAACACACATACACCAGAAAGGACAATGTAAATGTGAATAATAATTCCTACACATGGAATTACTATGGAAAGAAAGCAAAATAAATAAATAAAATCAGAAAATTACTGCTTAGAAGGCAGGGGAAATAATCAATGAATCCATTATGGGGTGGAAATAAAGTCTGAAATTATAAATAAGTTGGTCAAAGGTAACATTTGAGTAAGGACTGGATAAATATGATAATTACATTGACTACGTATTCTATGACTTTTTAAAAAAGATGATTATTATTTCACATATTCAGTGATTGAGGAAAGTCTAAAATTCACCAGAGTTTTAATCAAAAGGCAGGACACACTATCTCATGCAGTGAATTGTGAAGCCTGGCAAGAAAGACAAATTATTCCACTTAGTCTGAACCGGCGTACTTTAATAAAGTGGTTACAAACCATTAAGGAGAAGAGCACCCAGGACCAAATTCTGCAACTTCCAACAACCCTATCCATAAATGTGCTTGTTTGAGATTGCGTTTGTACTCACAGGGAACAGGCATGTCTGCACCAGCAGAGTCCAATCTAAAGAACTCACTCAACTCATCCATAACTCTTCTCACACCTGGACTTCTTTATAGTCCAAGAATAGTCCTGCCGTTTTCAGGAGGGAACAAGCTATTCTGTGAGTTAAAAGTGTGGCTTGCCTCTGCCGCTTATAGATAAGAGTGTACTTTCAATGTGGATACCTAGAGGGCTGGCTCTCTATAAATTTATTGTATTCCTAAAGGTCAGAGCCTTTCTCTCGCTTTCTTGAGATGGATAGCAGCAACTTTATGAAATGGGACCACACTTCATATCCATAATGCATTGCCTGATGGGATGAATTAAACAGGAAACTTTTTTGCTTTCTTTCCCATTCTCGTACTATACCAACCAGAGAATATAATACTGCTGTGCTCAATCTTGTAGACAAACCCATGTCTCATAAACGGTATTACAGATTGTTATAAAGTTTCTGAAGCTTACAAACAAAGCTGAGAGCCCTAAGTAGGATATTGTTGTTGGGCATCTATTTTTACATATGGGTGGGCTTTCCTGTCTTCACATCTAGAATAAGTTCTATGAGGACTGCATTTGGTCTTATTCACTATTATTGGGGGGAAAAGACTGACTAGCTATATTCAGGATTGCTAATGTTGTAACTCAGTGACTCATCTACAGTGGAGCTAAAATGTGTCTTTTGTAAAGTTGTGGATTCAGCTTGCATCTTTAGGTGCAACTTCCAGCATTGCCCCAGTGTGACCCTCGTTAAATTTCCTGCATCACACCACAGGCATACTACCTTGTCTTGCCCCATGGCCATACTTCTGTCAGTACGTCCCCAGGTCAACTGCACCCATTGCGACTTCCATCATCAATCAAGCGACATGCAGGTCTCTCGTATTTCCCCAAGTGAGCGATTCTTGCTCAGAAGCAGAAGTACACAAGGCTTCTTGGAGCACAGGCTCTAAATTGACAAGATTTAATTGTTGCATTGCATTTGTTATCTAGCATAATTAATAAGACCACATGAATTTCAAGTGGAGGGAAAGCAGTCTCCATTTCTCAATGAGAATTGCTGCAAATCCACCTGATACAGAGTTTTGGCAAGGGAAGACTAATGATAATGTTGTTGTTGTTTTTTTCCTAAACTGTATATTATTCAGGTAAGAAGAATGTGTTTATCATAATAGCTAATGATCACCATAAGTGAAATCATTGTATGCTTGCTCTACTTTTAGACACTAGTTTGTTTCATTCTCTAGAACTCTCTGAATTAGGTCTTCTTACCATAGTGTCTGCATGGCTCTAGGCACAAGTGTAAGAGACAGAGTTGCATTAAATGAATGTGGCAAATGAATGATAGCTGCCTGTCTCTGTTGGGGTGACCGGAACATCAGACAAATCTCATAGAAAAGAATTAAACCACTCAGAAATAATGTGTGTATGTGCTCAGACTTTGGGGTTGGTCAGTGTGCCGCTTCCTATTCTCAACTTGGCCTACGGGCACAAGTTAGAAATACAGGAGGCTGGGTAGTAAGCCAGACAGTCCAAATTAGATGCTCTGGAGAAAGACCTAGGATTCTGCTTTAAAGACACATTAAGATGACTCATGAGGAATGATTTTCCCGCCAAGCTGGAATGTTTCTATCCTACACACCCCAAGTATTTTTAGAAAGGGGAGGAATAGTCATTGATTTCTCTAGTTCTCTCTCTCTCTCCTCTCTCTCTCTCTCTCCCTTTTCCCTTCTCCCCATTTCCTTCTCACTCTCTCTTTCTCTCTCATACACACACACACACACACACACACGTCATGAGCACCCAGTATCCCAGAGTCACTCTTCCTGGGCCAAAATCTGTCATTTAATTCATGCATGAATGCATGAGTTTACACATGAACATGTCTCCATTGTGTTAGACAGTTCTACATTGCTATGCCAAATACCTGAGAGAAATTGTTTCTGGATGAGGCAAATGCACCATGGCAGCATGGTGTGGCAAAATGAAACTCAACTCTGAACATGACCTATAACCTCTAAGGAAATAAAAGCAATCATTAAAAGTCTTCCAACAATAAGAATAAATGACCAGGGCCAAACTGTTTTTGCACAGAAAACTAATAGGCTTTCAAAGAGGAGTTAATTCCAAAACTCATCAAATCATTCCACAAAAGAGAAATGAAAGGAATATTGCCATATTCATTTTATTATAATACATTTCAAGATAGCTTTTTTTTCAATTTATATGCCAAGTACACAGAATAATCAGTAACTATACAGATATAGGCACCAAATTAATAAATTCAACCAGTATACATTGAGAGAGTTTTATAGCCAATATCTTTAAAAAAGCACATTTTCCCAAGTATATATTGATTGAATTGCCATAGTTGTAATTTGCGTGAAGTTTAAACTCTGAAAGCCTTTCTTATTTTTTAGCCAATGTATTACATAGTTCAGTGTCTCAGATTTGACAGTGGCAACCTGATTATGGTCATGTGAATACCAATAACAATTTCTATTGTGTCAGCTGCAAACACAAAAAGTGATCTTACAAATTAGGGTGCTACACCCACTGTGCTTGCACATAAATGTGTCTCCATTGTGTTATTCAATTCTATTTTGCTATGCAAAAATATCTGAGAGAACCTGTTTCTGGATGAAACAGCACATCCATTCCTATATCATTCAGAGAGAGAGAGAAAGAAATAGATAGTTAGAGATAGATGATAGGCCGGTGGTAATTAATAGAAACTTAGGAGGTAGAAATGTAAATATATCCATATCTATCACTTTGCACAAAACTCAAGTCCATATGGATCAAAGACTCCAACATGAAACCAGACTCATGAACTTGAAAAAAGAAAAAGTAGGGAATAGCCTTATCTACATCATCACTGGAGAGAGCTTCTTAAAGAGAACATGATTGCATGGGCACTAAGACCAACACAGGACCTCATGAAACTGAAAAGCTTCCATAAGGCAAAGGACACTGTCAATAAGACTAACAGCTGCCTACATAATGGGAAAAGATTTTCACCAAATCCATATCCAACAAAAAGCTAATATTCAAAATATATAAAGAACTCAAAATATGGGACATTAACAACTCAAACTATCCAATTACAAAATGGTGTACAGACCTAAAAGGAGAAGTCTCAGAGGAATCTGAAATTGCTGAGAAGCAGCCACAAGGGAAATCAAATCAAAACTACTTTGAGATTGCATCTTATTCCTGTCAGAATGGATAAGATCAGCAACGCGAATGACAGCTCATAATGGCCAGGATGTGGAGGAAGGGGAACACTCCTCCACTGCTGATGGAAACAAAATCTCATACAGCCACCATGGAAATCAATATGGTGGTTCTTCAGAAAATTGGGAATTGATCTTCCTAAATATCCAGCTAAATCTCTCTTGGGCATATACCCCAAAGACATCCCATCCTACCTCAAGGATGCTTGCTCAACTATGTTCATTTTGATTTCATTCATAATAACCAGAAACTGGAAACAGTCTAGATGTCTCTCAACCAAAAAAATGTACAAAAAATGTGGTACATTTACTTGATGAAGTATTATTTAGCTGTTACAAAGAAAAGAAAAATCACGAAATTTGCAGGCAAATGGAGGGAACTAGAAAAAAAAAATTTCCCTGAGTTAGGCAACTCAGACCCAGAAGGGCAAACATGATACATATTGACTGATAGTAGATATTAGCTGGTAAGTAAAGGATGATCACACTACAATCCACAGATCTAGAGGACTTAGATAAAGACAAGAGGTCTAGGGGTGATGAGTGACTTTCCCTGGAAAAGAGAAATAGAATAGATTTGGGCAGGAGAGGGGAATGAGAATAGGAGAGATGGGGAGGGGGCAGAACAGGAGGAAGGAGAGATGACTGAAATAGGTGGGCATTTAAGGTCTAATATGGAAACTAAGTACAGTCAAAAGTGCCTGGAACCTATGAGGTTGACCCTAGTGAGGACTCCTGGTAATGTAGGATTTGGAGCCTGAACCAACCATCTTCTGTAACCTGGCAAGACTCCCAGTTGTGGAACTGGAACAACAACCCAGCCACAAAATCTATGACCCACAACCTCTCCTGCCAGCAAGACATGCTGGGGCAGTAGTGGTTTAGAGCTTGTGCATGTGGCCAACCAATGATTGGTATAACCTGAGGCGCCCACCACAAGAGGGAGCCCATGGCCAACACTGCAGGGCCAGGAACGGGGCGGGGGGGGGGGGGTGGATAGCACAGAGTTACAACCAAACACAACTGTTAAAAACAAGAAAGTCAATGAAATGTTTCCTAATGATATTCTGCTGCACTCACAGGCCATCACAGAGGCTTCCTTCTATAGCTGATGGGAGCAGATACAGAACCCCACAGCCAAACATTAGGCAGAGTTTAGGGAACCTTGCAGAAGAGGCAGAGGAAGGGTTGTAGGAGCAAGATGGATCAAGGACACAATGAGAACATGGCCCGCAGAATCAATTAAGCAGGGCTCACAGGGGTCTCACAGAGACTGAAGCAGCAACCAGGGAGCCTGCATGGGTCTGCACTAGGCCTCCTGCATAAATGCTGTGGTTCTTTAGCTTGGGGTTCTTGTGAGTCTCCTAACAGTGTGAATGTTTATGTGGGGAGTGGGGGTGGGGGAGGAGTAGGCTATCTGACTCTTTTGCTGTTCTTGGGACCTTTTTTTCCCACTGGGTTGCTCTGTCCAGCCTTGATAAGAGGGTGTATGCCTAGACTTACTCTATTATATTATGCCAAGTTCAATTGATATCCCTGGGAGACCTGCTTTTTTCCTCTTTCCTTTTTCTTTCTTCTTCTTCTTTTTTTTTTCTTTTTTTAGCTTTTTGGTACAGATTTTTTATTAATTTATTTTTATTAATTACAAATTATTCACTTTGTATCCCAGTTGTAGCTCCCTCCCAAACCTACACTTTCTCTCTCTTTTCCTCCCATACCCCTCCCCCAGTCCACTGATAGGGGAGGTCCTCCTCTCCTCCCCTCTGACCCTAGCCTATCAGGTCTCATCAAGACTACTGGCTACATTGTCTTCCTCTGTGGCCTGGTAAGGCTGCTCCCCCATTCAGGGGGAGGTGATCCAAGAGCCAGCCCTGAACTCCTGTCAGAGACATTTCCTGTTCCCCTTACTAGGGTACCTACTTGGACACTGAACTACCATGGGCTACATCTGTGCAGGGGTTCTAGGTTATCTCCATGCACCGTTCTTGGTTGGAGTATCAGTCTCAGAAAAGAGCCCCTGTGCCCAGATTTTTTTGGTTCTGTTGTTCTCCTTGTGGAGCTCCTGTCCAATCCAGGTCTTTCAGAAGATTCCCTGCACTCTGCCCAAAGTTTGGCTATGAGTCTCAGCATCTGCTTTGATACCCTGCTGAATAGAATCTTTCAATGGCTCTCTGTGGTAGGCTCCTGTCCTGTTCCCTGTTTTCTTCCTCTTCTGATGTCCATCCCATTTGCATTTTTGAATGAGGATTGATCATCTTACCCAGTGTCCTTCTTCTTGCTTAGCTTCTTTAGATGCAAGACCTGCTCTTTTCTGAAGAGAAATGGAAGAGCAGATCTGGGGAAGAAAGGAAGGAGAGAACCGGGAGGAGGGGAGGAAGGTGAGGCTGCAGGTGAGATGTATTGTATGGAGGAAAATAAATAAGTAAACTTAAATTAAATGTAAAAAGAAATCTATTATAAGAGATTTGCTAATTTATTTTTTAATTTTCTTCCAGATATTTAAAATACTGGATGGTTTATTTATTGATCTATCTTCTTAGATATTTGAAACTTTTATCATTGTATAATGATACTCCATCTTCAGTAAGTGCATTCTATGTTAATAACCATTTTATCACATATTAATATCGTTGCATAAAATTTATTTTGGTTGACATTGGCCTGGTATGCTGTCTTATTGACACTCATTCTTTGAATTTTCAGATACAGTATATTTATTATCTTTTTGTTTTCCATGCTTTCAATATATTGCTTTAACGCATTTTCATTTATAATTACTAATTAATTTATTTGCTTCTAACTGTCATTTTATTTCAATATTGCATTCTGTTCCTAGGTTTTGGTTTTGGTTTTATTTTCTGCTAATAGTCTTTCATGGGTTACAAGAATACTAGCAAATTCTCATGCCCTATGGGCTTGTATTCTACTGTCTATGCTTCCTCATTCCCTAGTCATTTATCTCTTAGGTATTAGAACCTTGTTTCACTTTTAATTTTGCTTAAGCAACTTGAAAACTAACATAATTTTATTCAGACTTTAATCATTGTCTCCTTTTGCAGAGCCATGACAATGCTGACTCCATTTTGATCTAAACATGGAACACTTACACTTAAAAGACCTTTGTTTCAGTTTCTAAGGAAGTAATTATTATTGTAGTTGACTGTTCTTTGACCTTTTGTTCCCTGTGCAAGGAACAAGAGTTCCCTAAGATAAGGTTGTCATGTTAGCTCTGTATACACTTGGAGCATATAAAAGTTGGCTGGAGAGAATAAACTCAGCTTCAATCTTTGCTGAAGTCCAGTTAACTTTGTCTCACTTTGTTTTCTTTCTTAATCCTCACGGCCTCTCTTGTAGTATACACTTATCTGACTGTGTGGGCTCGAGAAAGAGGGAAATCGTGAAGGACACCGCTGGAGAAGAGAGCGCTCAAGAAACAGAGAATAGCAGTGAGTAACAAGAGATAGGGCAAGGAAATAGAATTTTATTTGCCCAAATGTTGAAAAACATGCTGAGAGCTCGAGTTAGTCAGCAACAACTTGTTAACTGTTTTGCAGTTCATTGAGGAAGTTTGTCTCTGGTTCCAGGTTGGTTGAAGGAATTGTGAATTTATCCACATGGGAAAAATTCAGAAGGTGGATACAGGATCATTATGATGTTCATGGACCTGAAAAAAAATGCCTGTGAATACTTTCACCATGTGGACTTTAATTAGAGATTTATTAGACCCCAGACATGAAACCATAACATTTCAAGATCTGTTAAAACTTTCTGTGGCTACTGTACCTGCCAGAGGAGAAAAATGAAAGTAAAGAAATTCCATCTGCTCCGCCGCTTTTACAGGGCGAGGCAGAAGACATTATGAATCTCTAGATCCAGGGGATGAGGCAGAACTAGAGGAGGAAGCAACTAAATATAATGATGAGTGGCCTCCCACAGTTACTGCATATACTGTACAAGAGAATATTTTACTTAGCAAAAAAACATAGAAAGGATAGGGCAAATAAATTACAATTGCAATTGGAAAAAATGCAAGGACAGTTACAGGAACTTTTGGTGAACTTTGACTCAGAGAATGAAGAGGTATAGAATGAATTTCCTCCCCCATCACCACCTCCTATTTATCAAGAAAAGGTTACATCTAAGCTGTCTTTAGTGGCGCTTATGCAGCCAAAAGGAGAAAAGCCTTTATCTCTTAACATATGGCCTTCTCACTGGCCTAAACAACCTGCCATGACTAAGTTACAGGGCATAGGACAGAGTCAAAGCCCAGAACAAAGCAGTGATGTTCTCACTTGGAAAGATGAGGAAGGTAATCGAGGTCAATTTCAACCATATATAGTTGAGGGGCTACCTGTTAATGTCTGGGGAAGGGAGGTTGAAGATGGGAGTATTAATGTATAGTGCCAGTGATTAAGTTACAACACAGGTGCTATAGCAAAGACTTCCACCTGCACAAGGATTAGGGAAATTCGAACAGTGTCGACAAACACCTATTATACACGAAAAGAGACCATATAGAGATGACATTTTAATAGCCAGAAAAGATCAGAATGTAGTTTTTCATACTTTTTCACAAATGAAAATAGCTCTTTGAGGTTGCAGGTTTAAAAATTCCTCCAGAAAAAAAAAATCAAAAACAGGAACCTTATTAGTATCTTGGATATCAATTATATCCTAGAGGTATTATTTCTCAAAAGATGCAACTTAGAAAAGACCATTTGAAAACTTTAAATGATTTTCAAAAATTTTGGAGAGATATAAATTGGCTGAGACCATATTTGAAATTATCTACAAGACAGTTAAAACCTTTATTTGATATTTTAAAAGGTGATTCTAATCCCTTATCTCCACGACATTTAACAAAAGATGCTCCAATAGCACTTTCCAAAGTAGAGGAAGATGTTCTAGCTCAATCAATTTCTTATATAGGTTATGGGGCTCCTTTTAGGGTTAATAATATTGGCTACCCAATATGCCTCTAAGGCAGTATTTTGGCAAACTGCTCCTATTATGTGAATACATCTTCCCACCTCACCTGCTAAGGTTTTAACCCCTTATTATGAAGCTATATAGCCACTTTGGTTCAATTTGGAAGAACTGAGTCTCACGAATATTTTGGTAAAGACCCAGAATATATTTTGGTCCCTTTTTCTAAAATAAAAATTTCTTGGCTTATGCAAAATACATATGATTGGCCTATAGCATTTACACTTCTTACAGGAAACATTGATGATCATTATCCTAAAGATAAGTTAATTCAGTTTGCAAATATGCATGATTTTATTTTTATGAAGAATATTAGTTCTCATCCAATAAAAATAAAACACTGCTTTGGTGTTTACAGATGGATCATCTAATGGAAAGGCTATATATATTATAAATAACAAAAGATATTTACTTTCTAGTAAAAATATTTCAGCACAAGTGGTAGAATTAGTGGCTGTGGCTGCTGTTTTCATGTCATTAGAGGACTGTTCCTTTACCCTACATACTGACAGTCAATATAGACAGTCAATAGAGCTTTATCAGTTTTTGAAACAGTAACTAATCTTGAAACTACTAATAAATTAAATGTGCAATTATTTTTACAAATTCAGTGGTTGATGAGAATTAGAATTATTTTACTGGACATCTTAGAGCACATTCAGGATTACCTGTACCTCTAAGTCATGGTATGAACATGATTTTTAACTTCTTAGTTTGTAGGACTAACAGCTATTCAACAAGCTATGCGTTCACATGCTCTACATCATCAAAATAGTCATAGCCTACAATGCCAATTTACAATTTCTAAAGAATCTGTGAGAAAAAAATGTAAAACAATGCTCTTCTCATCCCATCCATCTTACAGTCTCATATTATGAAGTTAACCCAAGAGGACTAGTGCCTAATCAATTATGGCAGATGGATGTTACACATATTAATGACGTTAGAAAATTAAAATTGTACATGTTACCACAGATACTTTCTCTGGATTTCTTGTAGTAACTGCGCAAACTGGGGAAGTAACAAAGAATGTTATTCATCATTGTCTAAAATATTTTTTTTCAATTCTGGGATTGCCTAAGAGTATTAAAACTGATAATGGAACTTGTTATACTACTAAAGCTTTTGCAAATTTCTGTTTGAAATTTCAAATTGAACATAAAACAGGAATTTCTTATAATCCACAAGGGCAAGGAATTGTGGAAAGAGTACATGGCACCATCAAAGCTCAGCTAAAAAAAGAAGGGGCTATATACCCTAACACCTCATAATTATTTACTACATACGCTTTTTTATATTAAACTTTCTAATTTTAGATACAAAAGGCAATATGCAGCACACAGATTTTGGCGTCCTCAAACTAAACCTTCATTAGCCATGGTTAAGTGGAAAGATCTGTTAGATGGTTCTTGGAATGGACCTGACCCCATACTCATATGGGGACGAGGTCATGTTTGTGTTTTTTTTTTTTCACAGAGAGATGATGGAACCAGATGGTTACCCGAAAGATTGGTCTAGCATGCAGAACAACTTGAAGATTTAGTTCCTGATATGGTGCCTCTTGACAATGTCAGTGGCGATGTCTGACATTTACTGGGCCTACACACTTGATCCTCCTCTGCTGCACCCTGCTTCTTGGGCTGGTCCAGAGATACTTGTGTCTTCTAATGACACGTACTTGTTAGGTTTTCCCTGGACTAAGCAACAAGTGACTTTACAATCAATTGATTATTCTGACATCAGTATTGCTGTTCCCATAAATTTTGCAAAGAATGCTACAAAGAAAGGATATGTTGGGAGGGATCCAAGATGGTGGTGCCAGGAGGGCATTGGGTCTGACAAGCAGGACAGCAGTGACTGCATAGCAACCAACAGACTGAACTCTGGGCCCTAAAATACCAGTGATTGTCTTTCCCAGGTGAAAGGAAACCCCATGGTATGGGAAGCAATAGGATTCAGGTCACCCAGCTAAACCTGGGAAGAATTCAGCCCAGAGCCATATGCCTGCCTGCTCTGATCACCATCCCAGACTGAACTGTGGGCACCACAACACCAGAGACTGGTATTTCCAGTCAAGAGAAAACCCCACGGTGAAGGAAGCAATCAGGACTGACATCAGGTCACCAAGACAATCCCTGGAAAAGGTCCTGGGGTCCAGCAGGCACTCAGCCACCAACCCAGAGACCTGCTTGTGCACCAGACTCATTGTCCCAGACAGAACTGTGGACTCTAGGGCACCAGAGACTGGGTTTCTCTGTCAGGAGGAAACCCCATGATGAGATAAACATCAAGTCCAATCTCAGGACATTCAGCCAACCCCCCTTCCCCAGCCCTGAAAAGTTCTCAGGAAAAGTTCCTGGGTTCCTGCAGGTACATAGTCACCAGAGCAGTGCCACTTGCCTGCACCTTCATGGTGTATTCACCATCTCAGATGGAACTGTGGGCCCTAAAGTAACACAGACCTGGTCTCCTTGTAAAGAGGAAACTTCACAGTGGGGGAAACATCAGGTACAACCTCAGGAAACCCAGCTCCATAAAAGTTTCTGGGTCCCCAGAGAATCTAGCCTCCTGCTGCATGCATGAGTGCTGTGTTCACCTGCCACTGATTACTGCTTGGGCACAGAGCTCCAACCTCAAACCTACAGAAGCCTGAGAGCCACTGAATCAGCCCCCAGATACTGTTCCAAGGTGCAACCAGTTATCCCTAGCTAAAACTAGGGGCTCCCTGGTTCTTCAAGAGGGCTGTGCTCAGCAAACACAGTGTAAGAGCAGCTGCGGCCATTCAATAAATTCAGAGCAAGAACCCCAGCAGCAGAGCAACTGTATCTGGAGAGAGGATAGTCCCCCTGACTACCAATGACCACAGTTACCTCACAGGTCCATAAGCCTGAGGAGAGCTGTGGCAATTCCTGAGAAGCACCATTATTTGGTTGACCATACCCACAAAGCTAAAGAGGCCTCCTTCAGAATCCTGCCAAGGGGATTCCCCTCTCCCCAGGATTCCAGCAAGCACCAGAAACTAACAGCCAATACCTGAGACAGCCAGATGGGTAGAGGACAGCGTAAAAGCACAAGCAACTAGAGGCAAAGCAATATGGCATCTCCAGAACCAAGTTATCCAGAGTCAAGTAGGCCTGAACACTCTAACATTAGTGAAATTGAAAAAGATGGCCTTACATCTATACTTATGAAGAGGATAATGGAGTAAACAAATAAAATGCATAAGGAAATAGCAGAAGATAAAGTCAAACAGATTATGGCCATACATAAAGAAATACAGGAAGATGCAGTAAAACAGTTTCTGGCCTTCAGAGAGGAAATGATTAAATCACTGAAAAAAAAAAAAAGAAACAGGAATGTTCAAACAGGTGAAGGAATTGAAGAAAAAACAAGAAAATACAGTCAGAAAGGTGAAAGAAATCAAGAAAATGGCTCAAGATATGAAGATAGAATTGGAAAAATTGAAGAAAATACAAATGGAGGAAATTATGGAGAGGAAGAACTTAGGGAAGAAAAAAGGAACTACAGAAGTAAGCATAACCAATAGACTACAAGAGATGGAAGAACAAATCTCAAGTGTGGAAGATACAATGGAAGACAACAATGTATCTGTCAAAGAAAATGATAAATCTAAAAAAATTACTAACACAAACCATCCAAGAAATCTAAGACAACATGAAAAGACAAAACCTGAGAATAATAGGAATAGAAGAAAAGGAAGATTCCCGTCTCCAAGGCCCAGAAAATCTTTTCAAAACAATCATAAAAAAAAATTTCTCCCATTTAAAGGAAAGGCCTACAAGCATACAAGAGGCCTACAGAACACCTAATAAATTAGACCAGAAAAGAAAATCTTCCCGCTGCATAATAATCAAAACAGTAAGTATATAGAACAAAGAAAAAATACTAAGAGTTGCAAGGGAAAAAGGCCAAGTAACATATAATGGCAAACTCATCAGAATCATGCCTGACTTCTCAACGGAGACTATGAAAGCCAGAAGGGCCTGATATCATGCAAACCCTAAGAGAACACAGATGTCCGCCCAGACTACTACACCCAGCAAAACTCTCATTCATCATAGATGGAGAAAACAAGATATTCAATGACAAAAAAAAAAAAATTAACCTATTCACAAATCAAGCATTACAGAAGATACTAGAAGGAAAAATACAACCCAGGAAAACTAACTGCTTTCAGGAAAACATAGGAAATAAATAACATCACTACAGCAAAACTAAAAGTAGCCAAGCACATAAACATACTACCACAACCAACAGCAAAATCAAAGGATCAAACAGCCACTGGCCATTAATCTCTCACAACATCAATGGACTCAATTCTCCAATAAAAAGACACAGACTAACAGAATGAATGTGTAAACAAGACCCAACAATCTGTTGCATAGAAGAAACACACTTAAGTTACAAAGATAGATATTACCTGAGAATAAAGTGCTGGAAGACAGTTTTCCAAGCAAATGGAGGCAAGAATCAAGCAGGAATAGCCATTCATATATCTAATAAAATAGACTTTCAACCAAAATTAATCAAAAGAAATGGGGAAAAGAATTTTCAAAAGAAAATTCCATCAAGAAAACATCACAATCCTGAATATCTATGCCCCAAATGCAAGGGCACCCACATTTGTAAAAGAAACACTAATAAAATTTAAACCACTCATAGATCCTCACCAAACTAATAGTGGGAGACTTCAATACCCCACTCTCAATGAAGGAAAGGTCAACAAAACAGAAATTAAACAAAGAAACAATATCAGTCATGAATCAAATGGACCTAACAGACATCTACAGAACCTTACACCCAAACACAAAAGAATTTACCTTCTCAGCACCTCATGGAACCTTCTCCAAAATAGGTCAAATAGTTGGTCACAAAGAGAGCCTCAACAGATATAAAAAAAAATTGAAATAATCCCTTGTATCCTATCTGATCACCCTGGACCAAAGCTGGACCTCAACAACAACAACTGAAATAGCAAAAAGCCGACACACCCATGGAAACTGAACAACTCACTACTCAATGACAGCTGAGTTACAGAAGAAATAAAAAATTAAATTAAAGGCTTCCTAGAATTCAATGAAAATGAAGGCACAACATACCCAAATTTATGAGACACAATGAAAGTAGTGCTAAGAGGAAAATTCTTAGCACTAAGTGCATTCAAGAAGAAATTCGAAACATCTCATTCAAGCAACTTAATGTCTCACCTGAAAGCCCTGATAAAGAAAGAAGCAGACACTACCCAAGAGGAGTAGATGGCTGGAAATAATCAAACTAGGGGCTGAAATCAATAAATTAGAAAGAAATACCTTCAGCAAAGTGGCTGGATACAAAATTAACTAAAAAAAAAAAAAATCAGTAGCTGTCCTATGTGCAAAAGACAAAAGGGCCAAGAAAGAAATCAGGGAAACAACACCTTTCACAATAGCCACAAAGGACATAAAGTATCTTGGTGTGACTTTAACCAAGCAAGTCAAAGACTTGCATGAATGAAACATTTCCAGTCTCTGAAGAAAACATTAAAAGAAGATATCAGAAGATAGAAAGATCTCCCACGCTCATGGCTTGGCAGGATTAAGATAGTAAAATGGGCCATCTTACCAAAAGCAATCTACAGAGTCAATGCAATTCCCATCAAATTACCAACACAATTCTTCACAGACCTGGAAAGAAAAATTCTCACTTTCATATGGAATAACAAGAAACCCAGAATCACTAAAACAGTCCTCTACAATAAAAGATCTTCTGGAGGTATCTCCATCCCTAATCTCAAGCTGTACTACAAAGCAACAGTAGTAAAAACTGCATGATACTGACATATAAACAAAATGGTGGATCAATGGAATCAGATAGAAGACCCAGAAATAAACCCATACACTTGGCTTTAACAGAGATGCCAAAACCATACAATGGAAAAAAGATAGCATCTTCAACAAATGGTGCTGGTCTAACTGGATATCTACATGTCGAAAAATGCAAATAGATCCATATTTATCACCCTGCGCAGAACTAAAATCCAAGTGGATCAAAGACCTCAATATAAAACCTGAAACACTAAATCTGTTAGAAGAAAAAGTGGGGAAGAGCCTTGAATTCATTGACACAGGAGACAACTTCCTGAATAGAACACCAACAGCACAGGCTCTAAGATCATCAATCAATAAATGTGACCTCATGAAACTGAAAACCTTCTGTAAAACACAGGACAGTATCATCAGAACAAAATGACAACCTACACACTGGGAAAGGACCTTCACCAACCCTGTATCTGACAGAGGGCTAATATCTAGAATATATAAAGAACTCAAGAAGTTAAACAGCAACAAAGCAAGTAATCCAATTAAAAATGGGTACAGAGCTAAACAGAGAATTCTCTATAAAGGAATATAGAATGGTAGAGAAATATTTAAAGACATCTTCAACATCCTTACTATCAGGGAAATGCAAATCAAAATGACTCTGAGATTTCACCTTACATCGATCAGAATGGCCAAGATTAAAAACTGAAGTGTGAACACATGCTGGAGAGGATGTAGAGAAAGAGGAACCCTACTCTATTGCTGGTGAGAATTTAAACTTGTAAAACCACTTTTGAAATCAATCTGGAACTTTCTCTGACAATTAAGAATAATGATACCTCAAGATATAGCTATACTACTCCTAGGCATATATTCAAATATGCTCAACTATACAACAAGGACATTTGCTCAACTATGTTCATAGCAGCTTTTGTAATGCCAGGTTCACGGGACCCTCAGAGACCACCAGGAGACGACTTGATGCAATAGCAAGAAAGCTTTATTACAAGAGCAATCAAACTCAGGACCCAAGTCTCACTGACACAGCAGTAGAGAAGTGGGACCCCAAGCTCTGAGGGAACAGGGTTTTTAATGGGAAAGTCTGTGAGCAGGGAGTTTCCATGGCAGCAAGCAGGGGGCACAAGTCTTGGCATTACGGAATTGGGTAACGGGGGGGGGGTGACCTTTTCTGAGGCACACAATCACAATGGCTAAGGCATATAATCACAATGGCTATTTTTCTAAACCATATCTGAAACATGGGGGAGAATTTTCCCACCCAATTTCCAACTGATTCCCGTTGATTATTGCCAGGGAGTTTGTTTCTATTTTCTATGAAGCATTTATTCTGTATTATTTCCTGGAGGCTGTTGCTAGGAGAGTTAACTTTGTTCTCTGCCAAGTATACATTCTGTGATATTTCCTGGTACCTGAATTCAGCTTGCAGTCAAGATGGCTCTTTATTTTAAAATGGAGTTATACTCAGGCTAACTATACCCAGGCTAACTTAAACTCTTCACTTTATTCATAATAGCCAGAATCTGGAAACAACCCAGATGTCCCTCAACTGAGGAAGGGATACAGAAATTGTGGTACATTTACACAATGGAATACTACTCAGCAATTAAAAACAAGGAAATCATGAAATTTGCAGGCAAATGGTGGGAACTAGAAAAGATCATCCTGAGTGAGGTATCCCAGAAGCAAAAAGACACATTTGGTATATACTCACTTATAAGTGAATATTAGACATAAAATATAGGATAATTATAATAAAATCTGTACACCTAAAGAAGCTAGGCAAGGAGAAGGACCCTGGGTAACACGCTCAATCCTCATTTAGTTAGGCAAAAGAGATGGACATTGGAAGAGGGAAAAAACAGGGCACAGGACAGGAGCCTACCACAGAGGGCCTCTGAAAGACTCTACCCAGCATGGTATCAAAGCAGATGCTGAGACTCATAGCCAAACTTTGGAGGCAGAGAATCTTATGAAAGATGGGGGAGATAGGAAGACCTGGAGGAGAGACAGTAGCTCCACAAGAAGAGCAACAGAACCAAAAAATTCTTTTCTGAGACTGATACTCCAACCAAGGACCATGCATAGATATATCCTAGAAAACCTGCACAGATGTAGCCCTTGGCAGTTCATTGTCCAAGTGGATTCCCTAGTATTGGGAACAGGGAATGTCTCTGACGTGAACTCAGTGACCTGCTCTTTAATCACCTACCCCTGAGAGGGGAACAGCCTTACCAGGCCACAGAGGAAGACAGTACAGCCACTCCTGATAAGACCTGATAGGCTAGGCTCAGATGGAAGAGGATGAGGACCTCCCCTATCAGTGGACTTGGGGAGGGGCAAAGGTGAAATAGAGAGAAGAAGAGAGGGTGCAATTGAGAGGGCACGAGGGAGGGAGTTACAGTTGGGATACAAATATAATAAACTGTAATTAATAAAAAATTTAATTAATTTTTAAAGGTTCTATCAAAATTAAACAAAATTCTACTGTAATCTAACTCTAAAAGTCTCTTATTAAAACTCTTAACTTAAAAAAAATAAAGGATATGTTACCATCACATCACAAAGGTGAACCGCAAAATAATACTGATGAAAGATTAGAGCAGAGAATAAATGCTTTATATGAAACTATACACGTTTTTAGCAGATGAATTAGAAGGTTTGCAAATTAGATCACGACTGCATTGTTATGCCATTATCAATGGATTTGTGTTACACCTTTAAAATATAATGATAGTTGTTTTTATTGGGAAAGGTTTAAAAAAACATTTGTTGGAAATATGGCACATACTAATTTGTCGTTAGATTTTATTTGATTGCAACAAGAAGCAATCCTCATGCAACAAGCCAAGCCATTAAACTTTAATGCAGCCGAAGCTGCATTAAAACTGCATTAAAACAAAACTTTTTGAAACAATTTAAGAGTGTCTTGCCATCTTGGAGTCTGTTTTCTCATGGAATCAAAGGCATGATTGTCTTGGCAGGTCTTGTGCTGTTAATTCTTTTCTTCCCTGTTTGGTGCTATCGGGAGTGCAAAGTCTGATGGACTTAGCTGCAACAATACATGGTCTAAGGTTAGAAGCTTCATCCTCTCTGGTGTAATTTTTGGGGCTGGTAGACAATGATGGATAAGAGTTTGTGCAGATGCCTATCAACCTAAGACAGGAAAGTGAAGCATTGAAGACACTCACCCAATGAAGGGTAAAAGGATATCTTGCCAAACAGACCTAAGACAGGCACAGTCCTCTTTTATAAAATAAAGAAGGGGGAGATGTGGAGAACCATGAAAATGCTGACTCCATGTTGATCTAAGCTTGCAGCTGTTACACTTAAAGGACCTTTGTTTCAGTTTCTAAGGAAGTAAGACATTATTTTGTTCCTATATTGTTGACTGTTCTTTGACCTTTTGTTCCCTGTGCAAGGAACAAACTTCCCTCATGAGTTCCCTAAGATAAGGTTGTCATGTTAGTTCTGTATATACTTGGAGCATATAAAAGTTGGCTTGGGAGAAATAAACTCAGCTTCAATCTTTGCTGAAGTCCGGTTAACTTTGGTTAACTTTGTCTCACCTTGTTTTCTTTCTTAATCCTCATGCCTTCTCTTATAGCACATATAACACACATACCTGACTGAGCAGGCTCGTCATCAACTCACATGACTTCTGTACCACCTTCATGTGCTTTTCCTTAACATACTTTTTTTTTTTTTTTTTTTTTTTTTTCAATGCAGTTTATTCAGGAACATTGAACAATCCTCGGACCCCGGGGAAAGCCAGCCCACAGCTTACATAGCCTCTGGGTAGCCAACCCAGGCGTGCCACGGGGGCAATGCAGATAGGTCCACATACATGGAAGCAAGCCAGATCCTCAGCCTTAGCCAAATGTGGAGTTGTTCGTGACAGAGAGCACTCACCATCGGGAAGGTGGAAGGCGGAAACCAGCTCCATCTTTAAGGCATAGCATTCCGCAGCTCTCTACAGTTCCCCCTTTTTGTTTTAGACGCATCAGGCAAGAGTAGAGGTCTGATCTCTGATATTAGAAATAAATTGGGACTTTGTACAGATGTTCATTTAGGTGTCATCCACCCAAAGAGCATCAGACCCGTCCGATACCTTTTACTCAGAGGCGGGACCTGGGGCATCAACCCGCATGCAATCAGACATGCTCTTCTCTGGGTCCAAAGCGGCTGACCCTGAGTGCAGTGCTTAGCCTCGCATCCTGAGCGTATCATTTTAGCTTTTTATGGTATCCAACCATGCTTGGGGAGAATGTCCTGCTTCAATGGCTGTAAAGGCCTGAATGATCATGGCTGCATCACACTGTTGTGAGACTCTAATCTTGCATATATACCACAGGCAAACCAAGGACAGCAACACCAGAAGGCCTGCTAACACTCCCATGCCCGCCCATTCCTTCAGATGATTCATGGCTGCAGCAATCCATGTTGATAATCCTGTGGCTAGTCCTGCGTCCACTCTGGTAGAATTTACTGTGACAATGGCCACTCTCAGCTGCTCCATCGTAGTATCGAATTCTCCAGTCCAATTACCTAAAATATAGCTCAACAATTGTTTAGACAGATTTGCAGCACAGGAAAAATTCTCATGTTATATGCTAGTGACACAAAGTCCAGCATACTTTCATTGACAGCCAGGTTGAGCGATTTGCCATAGGGTATCAATTTGCTCCTGCAAGAGGTCAATCCTCTGATTGAACACCATCAAGCTTCCTTTTAGTTGAGCATTAATTCCTTCATGTACAATTAAGGCATGAGCTACATTGGCTAAATGATTATTCAGGGTCTGAGCAGTCTGCCCAGTATGACTCATGGCTAATGCCCTGGTGGTAGCTCCAACAGCCGTCAATGAGATGGTAGTAACAATGGTGGCTGTAGTTCCAAGATCCCTTTTCTGTCTGAAGAGAGTCATAGCGTGAGGGGCATCAATGGGCACAGGCACCCAGTGAGGCATGCGAGTAACCAGGGCATACCTAAATTCACTAGCATTCCAGCATTGGGCAAAAAAGCAAGTATAATTATCACAATTACTTGGCTCTATCTGGCTAATAATGAATAAACATAGGGAACTTCCCAGAGACTCATACTCCAACCAAGGACTATTCATGGAGATAACCTAGAACCCCTGCACAGATGTAGCCCAGGGCAGTTCAGAGTCCAATTGGGTTACATAGTAATTGTGAAGAGGGACTGCCTCTGACATAATCTGATTGGCCTGCTCTTTGATCACCTCCCTCTGGGGGGGGGGGAGGAGCAGCCTTACCAGGCCACAGTAGAGGACAATACAGCCACTTTTGATGTGAACTGACAGACTAAGATCAGAAAGGAGAGGAGAACCTCCCCTATTAGTGGACTTGGGGAGTGGCATGCAAGCAGAGGGAGGAGGGAGGGTGGGATTGGGAGGAGAGGAGGGAGGGGCTTATGGGGGGATGCAGAATGAATAAAGTGTAATTGATGACAAATTTAAGAAAAAAGGGAAAAAATAATTTAAGAACCTTAAATGACTTTCAAAATTGGAGGAAAACATGGAGTTAGTCAATTGGCATGGAGCACGTCTCGCCCCTGGGGGCAATGGTCTCCTGAACCTACTCAGACCTCGGACACCACCACTGCTAGTTCTAGAACTGACGCAGGATGTTCCAACGAGGGGTTAAGGCTTCTCATAATATTTCCTATAAGCCCACACCTGTTTGTCTATATCCCCTTAACATACTTTTGCAAAACTATTTTTGAGGTAGGTTCTAATATTGCAAATTTCTGAGGCTTTCAAATTAGAGAATATTTAATTCTGTCCTTTTAATGTCTAGTGTCATGAAACAAATCCTTTAAGCATTTTTTTTCTTAATTGGGCTGTTCTGAGGGAAAAAAAATACAGATATTTGATCACATGATCAAGGCTGAATATTAAATGAAGAATGAATAAAATTCGAAAGCCCTCTGTGCAAACTACCTGCTTCAAAGGGAGTTGCAGTTTGTAAATAGATAACACAGTTTGGGTTTTCAAATTTCCTTCAAAGGATTATGGATAAAAACTTTGTTTCGAAAGAGGCCACAGCACTCCACACTTGAGGATGGTAAGCAGAGTAGAAGGTGTTCTCGAGTTATTAGGGGAAAACCCCAAAGGGTTGTGGGTCTTTAATCCTTTTTTTTCCTCTTTGGCTTCCTGCATGTGGTGTAAGAGGCTGATTTCCTCACTTCTATCATGGTGTGCCCTGCTACAGGCTCAGGATAGTAGGGCTAATGGATCACAGAACAGAATTTTCAGAAGTGCAAACTAAGAAAAACCATTTCCCTTAATAATTATAATAATTTTAATGATGGAAAATCTATACACACGGAGACATTTCAAGGACAGTAAGTGGTATGATTGGCTCATCTTTACCCTGGATAGATTTACCTACAAAGGACAAAAACCCAAGGATTCCCCTCCTTTCCTTACAAGTAATCATTATTGTTATTGTTTTTTTTTTGTTACAGAGATAAGGCTTATCTTTTTCTCTAGGATGAAAGGGCATTTGATCAGCCAATCAGGACTCTCCACTTTATAATTTCAGCTCTCTGTTCCTTATGTGTAGATTCACCTTTGTGCAGGGACACTTGGCCCTCTACACACAGCCTGAGGTACGTAAAGAACAGGGACAGACACAGTACTTCCTTCATGAACATTGCCATTCTCTGCCTCAGAATCTTCATGTCTGACTTCAAGATGGAATTAAATGACACTGATATTAAAGTCTTACTGAATGTCTGGCTCTAAGAAATGTTTCAGACTTTGTCCCTTTCCCCAGTATGTGGAAGAAAACTTCTCATTTTTCTCAGATTCATCTTTCAGTTTAAAAATACCATTAGCCCAGCTCATTATGTGATGTTTACATGTGATACTTAACTTTCGAAAACCTAGGGCATTTTCTGTTTGCCTTTGATATTCAGTTATGTGATTTTAATGCAGGAAGCTATGTCTTTTTACTTTTTCATTATTTCTCTCCTTTGACTTTCTCTGGACATTTCAGTATGAAATCTTTCATATTCTTTAAATTCTTTTAAACTTATTTCTTAATGATTCTACTTCAAATGTTTAATTTTCACAACTAATATATCTTGTCCTAAAACTTTCTTGTCCCTGTTTGATACTACTGATATCATCATCATCCCTCACTATCGTTTGTCTGTCAAAACCCTCAAAGCAGGTTGCTGCCTCTTTTTTTTTCTTTTGAACTATTTGAACTCTTTAAAGGTCTTATTTTTGTGCTTACAGGTGCTTATGGCATGAGGTTACTCACTATACTGTCTGGCAATGCAGACAGAGATCCAGAGTACAAAAATTAGCAAAACAATACAATAAACAATAAAACTGATAGAAATGAGCCAATTCAAGCCCAATTAGAGCATGGAAATGCAGGTTTACTGGGAGCAGCTCTCAGGCATGTTCATCCACGTCACAGGAGGTGTTCAGTGAAGTTACCATACAGAGGGAGACAGAAAAGCAGGGGGGCAGAGAGAGGAAGTGGGCAGAGAGCAGGAGGTGGACCAAAATGTCTGCATTATATCGTGAAGAGCCTCTGGGGGAGAAGCCCAGCCCCTGGGCTAGAGAGTGCAGGGTAGAGGGCAGGGCATGCCAGTTGTGCTTTACAACAAATAGCAACTGCAGGATGCTGAAAGAATCTGGAGGCCAGGTCCACTTTGGATAAAAAGGGACCTTGGCTGCTTGTGCTGGGTCTGAATTCCAACACCTCAGCCTTTTGTTGACAATACAAGAATAAAGAGTAATGTGATCATCTAGGACTACTTCCTACTGACATTGGGATGTCATTATTATGGGGGTCCAAAGAGCTGTAATGTTAGCCAAGTCTGGGAAGAGCAGGCTGTTTTACTTGCTGTTTGCATTGTGGGGCCAACCCGGTCTAGCCACTTTTGGAACTGCCCTGAATGCAGATTTTGAAGCAACCTGGACTTGCCAGAATTCTGAGACAGATGTATATATTAGGGGCAGGAGATAAGTTAAGGAGTTTAGGAAGAAAAATTTTGTTCTTGGGTGTACATTTGAAACTTTTAGGACCATGGTTTTAGTATTTGGAGTGGTGGGTGTTTCAGGACCAGGGAAATAGGCAGGTGGGGAGGAAACTAGGCTGTTGATTAACAGTACTTATCTGGAGTCCATTTGACCTGTGAGAGATGAATTCAAGTGTATTTCCTAAAGCTTACAAGAATCTTTTTTTTTAATTCACAAAAGAATCAAATTTTAGATATGTTGGTATTACTAGTGTTTACAATCTGTGCTGAAAACCACATGTAGAGAAGGCAGTAAGTTCATGCCTTTGTGCCATAGTAGAAGCTTGGGAAACTGTTCAAAATCTTGAGCTTTTGATTATAAAGTATATTGTATAGTGGAAGGTTTTACCAGAGTTAGACTAATAATTTACCAGATCTCCACTAATTAATGTCAAATTTCTAAACAGTCTTAATACAACAGTAACATAGTGAGAGGAGGAAATCTGAAGCATTTTTCATTCCTTTCTTTTTGGGGGTTTGGGGTGGGGATTGTTTCCATACAGGGTTTCTCTGTGTAGTCTTGGCTATCCTGGACTCACTTTGTAGATCAGGCTGGCCTCAAGCTCACAGAGAACCGCTTGCCTCTGTCTCCTTGAGTGCTGGGATTTAAGGTGCACTATGGCACCTAGCTTTTCAGTCCTTTTCTATACCTTGAATTACCTCCTTATTACCATTGAAGTCGTTATGTCCTCCAACCCTCATAACTTGCATTTACCAACTTTAAAACATTAGACCCTCAGACCCTTTCTTAGATACTCCCTTTCTTAGATCCTCATAACTTAAGCTCATGTATCCTCGAACCAAAGTGTTAGCACCTTTTCATATCTAATTATTCCCATGAAACACAGAGAGGTGATTACTGGGAGCAGTCATTGTACTGTGAAACCTTAGATAAAGAAAAGAGTAAAAAGTTACTTCTTTTATTAGTGTAGTCTTCAAACACATCAGAGACCTGAGACAGATAAATTATAGCAGGAAGTATGGTTCAAATGGCCTATATATCAACTATAATGACAGAGGTTACCCATTACACAGCTGTCCCGCTAGGTTTCTGTGGTGTTGATGACTTCGTTAAGAGGACAGATCCTAGGGCAGCATCTTTATTCAATTGCCAGGCTCTGACAAACTTTTCTGTGAAGCAGAAACTTGGGAATGCTGTCCTAGGCAAAGTAAGGCAGTTAGTTTTCTAGTGTCCTGCCTGTTTACAGTTTAAACAGAGTCCTAGCAGCAGGCAGCATTGGGGCAGTCTTTCCCACTGGTTAGTGTAGCACAATCCAGGTGGAGTTCTTTGTCATTGTGCCCATATCTTACCTTGGTGGGGGATCATTGCTAGGATTTGGGAGTCTCTATTAAAAACCATTCTTAATTCTTTCAAGTAACTTCTCTGATTCATAGGGAAAAGCATATTATGATTTTTCTTAAAATTATAATTCATCAGCCTGTAAGGAATCTGTACTGGGAAATGTTGGGAAATAGAAGTTTAAAGTAACTCATCTGCCACATTTGAAGCCATCTCCATACGGAGGTTTTTTGATGCTCATCATCTTCTTTGAGGTAGGGGGTGCTTCCAGAAGATGACCTGTCTCATTGTCAAAGAATCTTTAAAATAATAAAGACACCTTTAAATGCCATATTCTGTACGTCTCGGAAATATTTGAAGACTAACTATCTTTATATAATTGATTGGTCTACAGAATCATATTTATCTGTTAAACCTAAGATGTATACTACTGTGATAAATTAGACTAGTGTCTGACATAACTATGAGTTGATTAACTAGTAATTAACTTGCACTACCTAATATCCTAACCAGTTTTTAATAGTTTAAAAGTATTGGAAGTAACCTTGACTTTCTATCAATATACTAAAGCTTATACCAATGTATCAAAAATAGACTTATTTTTGCATCAATATGCAAAATATTATACCAGAGTTAAAATTAACCTTATTTGAGAATAACAAATAAAACCCTAAGTTGAGTAGATTCAATAATCAACCTTTTGTCTTATTCCTGTAAGATATCCCCGTATACTCCTTTCTTTTTAACCCTTCTCCCTTATCTAAGAAAGAAAGGTAGAAAAAAGAAAAAGTAAAAGAGAGAAATCCCTGAGTATAACCTTGTTTCACTCTGAATAAGATCATTAATAACTTATAAACATCTCCCAATGGCAATAAAAATTCGTAGCCATAGAAAACAACCAAAAACATACCCAACCCCCTTTAAGGAAAATTGGACATCGTTCTCGTTCTCATGTATTTCTTCCAGCTGACATTTTGGACACACAGAAATCCTGTTAGGGAGCCCAAAGAAAATTGGTGGAAATTGGTTAATTAAGAAGCAGTAACATTTGTGGTACAGTCTTTGAATGTTGAGAAATTTCAGGCTTAATAAAAGTCCTGTTTGGAACAGTCTAAAATGCTAGACCAATTAAGATTCGTCGCTTTCTTCAAAAATCTCTCGGGAGCAGGCTTTGATGAGAGACAGCAACTGAAACAGTTGAGGCAGGAGCAAGCAAAATGCTGGAACATTCAAGATGCTGGAACAGATGTGTCAATGTCTCAGCATGCTGAAGGATGAATCCTGTCAGGTTTGATCCAGCATCTCCAGTGTCCTGTTCTTTTGTTCTGCAAACATATAATTTCTCACAAGCATTATAGAGTTCAAAAATTATAAATGTATGAGTAAAAAAATTCCAAGGGATAAGGGGAAAAAAGTGGAACAAAAAACAAAGGCTGGGAGCTACCCAACACCTTGAAGAATCAGAGCATGTGGATTTCAGCTCCTGGATTCACCAGTTAGAAAGAATTTTGTTGTAAAATGTAGGTGCAGTTTTCTGACTCTCCATTCTGCCAGGGTATATAAATGGCTTGTTTTCTTGGGCCTGTGGTGGCAGTAAGTGCTTACCCATCAGGTGCCTTGTGTCTTGTGCCTAGCAGCCATCACTACACCCACCAGAATTCTGACACTGATAAAATTATGGCAGAGACCAGTGCCTTTGCCATAAAATTCTTCCAGGTGCCCTTTGTTAGCTCACCAATTCCTGGCCATCTGTATGCTTTTGGAAACTCCTATTAGCCATCCATGTACTATCATTATCTGTAATTCTATCCTTTCAAGAAAGTTAAAGAAATGAAATCACATAGAGAATAACCTTGAGGACTGATTTTTTTTTCTCACTCATTGCATTCTCTGGGGAGTCATCCAGACTGTTGCATCTATGTCTCCCATTCCTGTTTTGCCAGACAGGATTCTGCAGTGTGGCTGTGCCACAACTTACTTGCCTGTTCATCCATTTAAGAATACCTGACTGCTGACTTTTTAGATATTAAAAATAAAGCTAATGTAAGCATTCATGTGCAGTTTTTTTATGGATATAAGCTTTTGTTTATCTGTGCTAAATACCTCAGTACGTTTGCTGAGTTGTATGGATGTGTATGTAATTCTGTATTTTTAATTTTGTTTTATTTTAGTTATGCATATAGCTATTTGCCTGTGTGTGGATATGTGCTGGAGGTATCAAATAGCCAGAAGCTGGAATAAAAGGTGTGAGCCAACCAACATGAGGAATCAAAGTCTGGTCACGTGGAAAAGAAGAGTGAGATCGTAAGTGCTGAGCCACTTC
The DNA here is from genome assembly GCF_030254825.1 of Meriones unguiculatus. Lineage (NCBI taxonomy): Eukaryota > Metazoa > Chordata > Mammalia > Rodentia > Muridae > Meriones > Meriones unguiculatus. The sequence goes on from NC_083358.1 coordinate 121,334,302, forward strand.
TCCAGCACCGAGCATCATAACGGATATTTAAGAAACTGCCAAATTGTTTTCCAAAGTTACTGTGCCATTTTAATTCTCAAAATGCACAATTATCTGGGTTCTCCACATCACAAGTAATTGGTGTAGTCGCCGCTCCCTATTTCAGCCACTTATAGGCAGTTAGTGGAGCCTCACAATGATTTTAATTTTTGCATTTTGCTAGTGGCGCACAACACCGAAGAACTTTTCACATTCTCTTTTGTCATGGTGAAATGTCTCTTCATGACTTTTACCCTGTTTTTACTCCATTATCTGATGCTTCACAGTGGAATTCCTTGGCCATCCATGGAATCTTAGCTTTAACAGTCAGTTTGACACAGCCCACAGTCATGGAGAAGAGAGGGCATTGCACATATCCTGTTGGTCTGAGGGCATGTCTGTGAGAGAATGTTTTAACTGGTCATTGATGTAATGGGTCCAGTTGACCGTGGCTAGCAGCATCCATGGGCAGATGGTCCTGAACTATTGTAGGAAAGCTAGTTTAGCATGATCCTGAAAGTAAGCCAGCAAGCACGAGTCCTCCGTGGTTTCTGCATCAAGCTCCTGTTTGCCTGAGTTCCTGCCTGGAATTCCCTCAGTGAGAGGCTAGGATCTGGATGTGGAAGCCCCAAAGCCTTTTCCTCATCTAAGTTGCTTTGGATCAGATGGTTTTATCACAGCAGCAAAAAGGAAACTGGAACATAGTCTAATACAAGAAAGACACATACTGCATCATTCCGTTTGTGTAAGGCATTTAAATTAACAAAATTCATAGAATTCCTATAAAACAAAGGCTCATAATGAAGAGGAGGGAGCCAGGCATCAATAGCAATGAGGGTTTAATCACACAAAATACAAAAGGTCTTGAGATACCCCAGGGGCAACATATACCTGTGGTCATCAGTGATGTGGTGCACAATAAAAAATGAGACAGTAAAAATTCACCTTGGGGAGGTCTTTCATTTGAATTGCAATGCTTCATATCAATAAGGCATTTTCATACACACACACACACACACACACACACACACACAAAATAGTGGCAAAGTAATTTATTAAAGACTGAACTTTAGACTAATGAGATTATAACTTGTGAGCCTAGCGAAAGAACACAGATGATGTGTTTCTAACCAGTGGATTATAGAGGTATGGTTGGGGCTGCCTGAATTATCACTACCAGTCCTTTGAACTGAGCCAGACAAAGGGGGTTCATTTAATAGAGGAGCTTCCAGAACTTCTACTCTGTTTCCTCCGCAAAGGTAAGCATACCATGAAAAGAAGAGGCAAACTGAGCATGAAGAAAAAGGTCTACAGAGAGAAAGCCTCCAAGATAGGCATTGGAACAAGAAACTGTAAAATTAGTACTCAGAATCTGGCTGGAAGTATGTCATGCAAATATCATGTTTACTCATGTGTTTGAGTACTTTTATAAAAAAGAGCTGTTACATACATATTTGAGCCTGCTGGTGATGTTTGGGGAGGCTAAAGTAGAAATTATCCATCAAGGCATTAAAGCTTTGCGGAAAACAAACGACTACCTCAAGCTCCAACGTTGGCATTCAGTACTGATCACAAAGAAGCCCGTGGAGGGGAAATGTAAGAACACAGTGAGATGAAGCTGTGTTCTCTATGCTGCCACCTAGAGCAGCACTTTGTTACATGGGAAGGAAAGATAGAAAGATTGTCCTAAAGTTTTAAGAAATTGAGGGCTCTTGTGTTGTAGCTCTTTCTTTAAAACAAAACAAAAACAAAAGCAAAAACACATAGCTTGTTTTTCAACAACTTGAACCACATATTCTACTAAACAACCGCAGAAACTATCACAAGACCATGAGTTCCTTTTGAAGGTCTTGACATTGGAATAGCTGTCCTTTCCCTTCCTGGATTTATTCAAGATTTAAAAAGAACATTAATGGCAAATTGCAAGCTATTTTCACAGATCCAGATTTTTAGCTTTTAATAAAAAGCATAAAATTTCAGGCCCTGTTTTCTGCTCTCTCTTGATTTGAGGTTTCAGCCAAATGTTTCTTTTTTTACTAATCAGTACTTGGATTTTTTTTGATTGTCCTCATCTAAGTATTCTGGCCTGATTATCATCTGGAATTAGGAGAAGAGCTGACTGTTCTCATTATTAATATAAGAGGCTCCTAAGAAAATATTCAGTGCTCACCTGTGAACAAGGAGGTGGCAGCTAGTGCTTAAAAGGAGGTACAAGTTGCACACACACAAAAATACAAAATAAAAAGAATTCTCCTTTCTGATGTTGTTAGCTCATTGCAAAGGTGTCATTCTTGGAGTCATAGTGCAAGAACAGGAAGAATTTTTCATTAGTTTATTGCAATTCAGTTCAGTGTTTAGAGATTTTATGAAGTCACCAAGGCAAATAGTATCAGATAATCAGTATTAGAAAATTCCCTTCCTAGACCAACAGAACAAAATATCTGGGCCCAGGAGTCTTCGCAAAGACCGACACTCTGACCAAGGACCATGCATGGAGATAACCTAGACCCCTTGCACAGATGTAGCCCATGGCAGCTCAGTGTCCAGCTGGGTTAGCTCATAAGGGGAACAGGGATTGTCTCTGATGAACTCAGTGGCTGGCTCTTTGATCACCTTCTCCTGAGAGGGAGCAGCCTTACCAAGCCACAGAGGAAGACAATGTAGCCAGTCCTGATGAGACCTAATAGACTAGGGTCAGATGGAAGGGGAGGAGGTCCTCACTTATTTGTGGACTGGGGGAGGGGCATGGGAGGAGAAGAGGAGGGAGAGTGGAGTTGGGAGGGGACAAAAGGCGACTAGAGCTGGAATACAATGTGAATAAATTATAATAATCTAAATAAATAAATAAAATTTGCTTCCATATTCCATACTCTCTTTGGAGGGAGGTTAAAACATGCAGTGACATTCAATTTCATCCAGCTTCCATCTAATCCAACAGCACTAACTAAAAGTTCTCATCTTTCAGATATCAATCATATGGGTGTGTGACACAGGGGATGACTGAACCTATAACACCTTTCTGTCACACCTGTAGAACCCAGAGCTGGGAGATAGTTCAGGCAGAAAATCACTTGCAGGTAGTGTTTGCTGTCTCTGTAGCACCTAAAGAATGGAAATTTATATCATCAATGAAGAAATATTGCAATGTTCCTGAAGTGAAAAACAAAGTGATTAGTTTCCACACTAAAACTATAACCTGAGTAGCAGTGTCTTCTTACAAACAGAAATCATTAGTAGAAACTCTAGATAGAAATTAACCCATAGCTTCACAGAATGTTCCATGGTGACTCAAACAAAGGGAACAAAAGCATCAGTGATCATCTGTTTGGTAGGAGTGATTGGACTTGATTTTCTCTTTGAAAAGACTGATTCAAAGAAGTGAGCAAGCTTGCCGAGGATTGGAGGCAAATGGGAAAAGTGACAATGTGGAGGTGCCGGCTGACAGTGTGGGGGTGCGTGCTGTGCAAACAGGTGCCTTATTGTGTGTTCCTTAAGTGAACGTGTCAGTTTCCTTATTACATGCAGCTCTCGGTGCACATTTTTGGTTAGATACAATTTTTGTTTGAGCTGCTATTTACCTCTGACTATATGACTTTAAGGCAGCTCTCTTAAGCAAGGCCTCATAGGACAAGGCCATAGTCATTTTCTGCTCTATTTGAGGATTTATAATTAATATTATCAAAATTATTACAAATACACCAGTAATAGCTGGTGAGCTGGGTCAGCAGTTGAGGTCGCTTGCTGCTAAATTTGGCAACATGAGATGGAGCCCACATAACCAAGAAAGTACCAACTGGCACAAACTCTGCTGGTCTCCACACATCACCATACTTTGCGTGTGTGTGTGTGTGTGTGTGTGTGTGTGTGTGTGTGTGTGTAGGTGGTGTGTGTATGTGTGTGCATATATACAGTAAATAAATACTTTCAAAATATTAAAATCTATGTATGTAGTGTGCCAATGACTATATATGAACATGACAGAAACCTAAACTTGAATAAGAATATACTTAATAGAACGATACATGCTTATATATATATATATATATATATATATATATAATGTAGGTATGAATCATACCTTGATAAATTATGAAAGTGGTTATTGAGTTTATTCTAATAAATTAATTATTTTCAAGATTATTCTAAATAGACACTGTGCTAACACTGCAGTGAAATAAAGGATTACATGTTTTCTTGAGGGCCTAACCCATTTTTTAAAATAAATTCAGGATATTTGTACTACTTTAAAGCAATGAAGTGTAATAAAAAGTAATTCTTCTATGTGGTAAGAATTATAGCTTCATAAAACTTAATTTCTGCCAAATAACATTGCAATGAATCAGATGTTTGTATCCTCTGAAAATTTATGGATTGGAATCTAATCCCCTATGTGAAATTGTCTGTATGAAGGACTATAGGGAAGTAATTAAGCCATGATGGAGGATAGGATTTATTTATTATTAAAAGGACAGGGAGCCGGCTTGCCCTCCTTCATCTCAAAAGGATGCGCTTGGCAGGGTGCAGCTGGAAGGTGTCTTGGGAGAGCTTTGCCAGCACCGACTTCCAGGTCACAGCTTCCTGAACCTGGAGATAAGGTCACCAAGTTAGTGGTACTTTGTTCTAGGAGTCTACACTAAGACACATGATGATGTTAATATAGGTTTTGAGGAGTTTTGGTGTGTGTGTGTGTGTGTGTGTGTGTGTGTGTGTGTACACTGGTACTCGTGGAGTCTAGAGATCACTTTGGGTAATGTGTTCCTCAGGCACCATCTTCTTTGTTCTTTTTTTCTTTTTCGACAGGGTCCAGAACTTTTAAGTATGCTCAGCTGGCTTGTCAGGGAAGCCCAAGGTTCCCCTGCCTCTTCCTATCTGGTTTAAGGTTATAATTGTACACATGCAACCACCCTGACTTTTTTTGTTTAAAATAATGATTTATTTCCTTATCATTGATAATTTCTCTTTCTCACCTCTGCTTTTTTTGTTTTATTTTTATTTTGTTTATTTTTTTAAGTTTCTGGATCACAGTCAAAATTGTTGCTGGTACTCTTGTTCATGAGACTGTAAATAATTCTCTGGGAGTAGCAACACCGAATGGGAATCCGATTTTGGTGATGAATACTAACATTTTGTCATCTTTCCTCCAAAAGTGATAGACTATGGGAAATCTTGCTCATTGTACATGGTTTGTATCTGTTGGCAGTTGCACATGTCTGCATGTACCCACATGTTCAACAACCACCAGTGAGTTTACATGAAAGTTCCCATGGACCCTGAGGGTCTTGGCTTACTCGGAGCCATGTTTTAATATAGTGAAGATACACAAAGCAGGATTAGCTCTGAATATAGATGTCCAGGGACTGGAATGCTGCAGACAGACTTCCTAGTCTTCCTTTAGCAAGGTGCTTAAAACAAGCTGATGCTTCTAGCAAGGACCTTGTCAGCCAGTTTCTACCCAGCAATGCCTGCACACAATGGAGAGAAGGTTTCTGCTGGAAGTTGGTCAAATAGATACCCTCCAACTCTGCTACCAACCACAATTATCAAAACTTCAGACTCTCAGAAGGAAAGCTGGGGTTCAGAGTAAATCAATGTTTATACAAATAGTTCAGGCAGACTGCTGCTGCAGGGTTCTATGCTCTAAGAAAGCCAAATAGTTTATAAATTAGTCATGAAAGGGAAATTCCAAAACCAAGATTCCTAATGCCAGCCAAGGCCAGTCTTTGCCCAAGGCAGACCCTTGCACAGCAGTGTAGTAACTGAGAAATGTTAGGCCTTCTGTATTAATTCTTTAGTATATCATACTATCTATCCTGTGAGTGGAGTTAATTATAAAGTATGCCATAGCTATTGGGTATGTCCTTTCAGATTTGAGATACAGATGAGTGAGGTTTTGTGACATTATTTTTTCAGGATGCTATCTAAAATGAAATAAATTTTATCCCTTCAAATTCTTTGTTCCTACCCTAAAAAAAAAAATCTATCATCCTAAATTCAGTCTTGACCTTCATACCAGAATTAATAATTATATTATCTTTGGTTTCATAGTTTCTAAATATCATTGAATACTGAAAACTTGTTAAACAAAAATTTTTAACTTTAAAATGTTAAGAAGTGATTATGCCTTCATATCTTCATATCTACTAAAGAACACTTTTAGTTCTGCAAGTGTCATCGTGTCATGACAAGGCAAGAGAGCTTCAGGATGCATTCCCACAGCTGCTATCATCTGCCAAAGTGCTTTTTAAGGCATTTACCTGCTTTATGTTTTCTGCTGGGAACCAAAAGTGAGTCAAAATTCCCTGATTAAGGTAAATGGGAAAGAGTCTGTGTGAAAACTAATGTCAGACAAATACAACTGTATATGCAGGGGCTGGCTTTGCTTGCTTGTTTGTTTGTTGTTTGTTTTGTTTTTGACAAATAAAAACCTTTTTCCCTAAGGAAAAGTGTCAAATTGTTTCAGAATACAGAATGCAGTCATGATGGTGGAATTTGAGTGAGTATAGGAAATTAGTTAAGTTTTGAGGAAAATTGACTTCACTTACAATTACAACAATTCAAAGGAAGAGTCTGTGAGGAAATGCTGGGGAGTTCTGGGGCAGGTTTGATGAGCTTATTATACAGAGGTTTGAGAGTCCTTCCTTACAACAGATCAAATTGATACAATACCAGAATTTGGTGTACTCTCTCTGCAAAAATGACAAATTGGTGTTGTAACTCAGTTTCTCTGAACCGAAAATAATAAAGATGCTGTGTAAATTTTACAGGCATCAAAGACCAAAATCCTTGCTTTATGATACTCTTTAAAAAAAAAAAAAAACACAGAAACGAAAGTTATTTCTGAAAGAGCTAAGGTCTCTTACCTCTAGTCTTCTTTGGTGACATCTTTTTTTTTTTCAATGCAGTTTATTCAGGAACATTGAACAATCCTCGGACCCCGGGGAAAGCCAGCCCACAGCTTAAATAGCCTCTGGGTAGCCAACCCAGGCGTGCCACGGGGGCAATGCAGATAGGTCCACATACATGTAAGCAAGCCAGATCCTCGGCCTTAGCCAAATGTGGAGTTGTTCGTGACAGAGAGCACTCACCATCGGGAAGGTGGAAGGCGGAAACCAGCTCCATCTTGTGACATCTATTTTAAGTCATCCTTTTGACATTATGATTAATAGGTAGTCTACAATCATGTGTTTCCCCAGGTACTTATGCTTACCTCATAGTCAAATATCTCATTTCCATTGTAACTCTTTTGATGTTGACCTCTTATGACCACCCTATAGTCAGAACATATCTTTTAAAGATAATTTTTATACATCAATGATGTTTTGGTTTTATAGAAGTCCCTGGATACTTACAAAGAGCCTTCTTTCATCTTATGAAACAGGAATCCTACTAGTAATTAGGTTGTTTGATATGCTCAGTATTTCTTAATTAGTTCAGTACTAGTGAAAAAGCTGTCAAATTGAGAGAAGCTAACACTCCTTAAATTAGTTTTGTATATGACCGTGCAAATAATACAAATCTGTTACAAAGATTATCCCTATTAAAGAGAGAGCTGGAAAGCTCCAGAATCAAGGCAATGTCTTCACCATTCATAATATGTCTTACCAATAATGAAAACATGAATTGAAGTCTTACCATGTCATAATTACCATATTACCATATCATAAGCCAATTAACTCCACTGGAATCTGATAAGAGAGTAGTAGTCATTACCATTTAGACTTATCTGAAGTGGGTTATACTACCCTCTCCTGTTTGCCTAAAGATTCATGATAAACTACAGCTTAGAAAATTGTTTTGGGGTACTGAAGAGACCACTCAGTGGTTAAGGGTACTTATGATTAAGAGTACTGAGTACTCCTATACAGGAGCAGATCTAGGTTCCTGTGTACTCCACAGGCCCCCATGCTCAAGTACACAATCACACACACAAACATTCACATCCCCCATACACACAAAAGGAAAAGAAACATGTTGTCAAAGAAGTATACTTGGAATATTTCTTACTAAAGACTAAATCGGTGATTTTCAACCTTCCTAATGCTGTGACCCTTATACAGCATATACACCTCAGGTTGTGGTGACCACCAACCATAAAATTATTTTTGTTGTTATTTCATAACTGTAGTTTTACTACTTTTATAAATTGCAATGTAAACATCTGGTATGTTTAATATCTGATATGTCATCCCCCATAAAGGGGTCATTTAACCACCCCCCAAAGGCATCAAAATCCACAGGTTGAGAACCATTGGACTAGACCCACTATTGATGATCCAAGGCACAGACTTGGATATAAGCTTTTATGGAGGTGGCTTTTAGCCCTGGAGTGCACCATGAAACCAATTAAAGATCTGCAAACTGATGTTAACCAAGAAACAGACAACTTATGAAAGCCTAGCTCAAACTGATGACTCAGGTTCTAATGTGATAAAAACTGCTAAGAAGTGAGTGGACTGATGAGTAAAATTCAATACTATCCATTTGTTCTGGAGTGCTGTTGACAATTTTCTTCAGTGTGCTATTTTCTCATAGGTATATCTTGCAAGTTGTTTGTTTTTCTTACATACACTTTTGAAAAACTAAACTTATATATATGTGTATATATATATTGTTTTTCTGTGTTATCTCATGGAATAGACAAATACAAAGTCTCTACTTTTTATGGCAATATAAGCAATTTTTATGGGTTTACTAGGAATCAATCTTTCTGCCTTGGGTGTAACAGGAGAATGTGGATAGGAGGGATGGAGAATGGGATTGTATTGATAAACTAAAGGTTAATGGTGAAGGTAGAATGGGTGTTATCCTAGGTCACATAATTACTGCTGAATGCAAAGATTAAGTGTAAAACAAACAAACAAAAACCAAAGAACCTTTGCTATGCGTGAAAGCGAAAAGCTTACAGAGAAAGGCTGCCAGTAAGCAACACAGGAAAACTGAAGATGACATCAAGTTCACTGCCAAGACAGTCAGCAAGTATTTGAAGACAGAAAGAGGAAACTCAACAAAGGAAGAGAAAAAGAAAAGAATGGTATAGAAGAATAAATAAGAAAATATGAAGGCAGAGGAAGAATTAAAAAAAATGAGAGGAACTTGACAAGTGACTCCATGGGAAAAAATGCATGCCACCCAAGCTGATTTGCCCACCTAAAGCCACGCATGGCAGCAAATATCTGAAATCTCACTGCATCTGTGATGAGAGGAGAGACAGAGACCAGAATCCCTGGAAACTCCTGTGCCAACTCTCCCAGCATATTCAGTGACAAATAAGAGATACTATGAAGGAAGGTGGAAGGTGATTACTAACACCTGAGGTTGTCCTCTGGCCTCTACATGTGTGCCATGACACACACACACACCACACTGGACTTGGGTCCTCTGAAAGAACATTACTGAGCTATCTCTCTAGCCCCTAGCCCAGGAGCATCACTTTCCAATAGTTCAGGAATGTCTGTTGATGTCAAAGACCTCCTGAGAGTCCGTTCATACGACATGGACTGGAAACAGCATTTGGCAAAGATAAAGGTCTTGTTAGATCCTTAATAGTGAGAAAGAAAGGAAAATAACACAGGCCTTTCAAAGTCCAGCCCTGTATTTTTGATGACGTTTCCATGTGCAATTTAATTGTCTGGATGTGTGAGTCACTTACACCAAAGAGTGTAGATGATCAAGCAGACATATAATGCCAGCTATTTTTGTAACAAACAAAATTATATCCAATGATTGTTCACAATTACAAGCAAACCCTGTTCATACCTATCTCAGCACAAAGGTATTTCTTTGCCTTTTCAAGATCCATTGGTACATTCCCAACTGGCCACCTAAATATTACATATCTGTACATGGTATTTTGTGTTCATTTGTTCTTCATACAGTTAGACCCACATACTGTATACTCATGTACTTACAGCAAAAAGACTCTAACCAGTGATAATTATTCAGGATGCAAATGATTGGTCCTGAGAGCAAAGGTTATTACCCTGTATTTATTGCCCTGTAAGGCACTGTTTGGTTTGGTTCTAATTTAACACCTTGTTTCAGAATGTCTTTCTGAACTGGTATCCCATTCTTCATGATGCTTTTTGAATTGGCCTGACCATGCCACTTTTCATTTATTAGGAACTTAAATATATTTTTGATGTTTTCATTTTGATTTAACCAACAATGTTTTTATATGTATCCTTTAATAATATTTAAAAAATGTTAGTATGCCAAGCTACATATTCAGAGGTAGTTACCAGTTTCTCATTACCACATCAGCAAATTTCCCTTTTACACGACTTACAAATAAATATCTGAGAAAGGCACCACTTCATACATTCATGTTTATATTTCATAAATCAACAAACATTCATCTTTATTGAAGTAACCAAACACATTATTGATTAATATAGTTGAGATTTAAGTAAGTCAGTGCTTACAGACAATGATTCTATGCTACAAGTCTCTCCCCTCTATTAATGATACTATTATCAAATAAAATAATGCTACAAATTCCACTCTAGCACAGTCTTCCCCCAAAATGCTGCTTGAATCTAAAATATTTGCTCACTCTCCTGTGAATATTTTGATGCTATTTTTGCTTTACTTACAGTGAATATTTTTTATACCATGTCAAATAATTTATAGCATATCTTCTGATACATTTGAAAGTATTTTGATTTCAAAGGTGAGAGAAATAAAATTTGGGGTTTCAAGTATCTTTTACATTTATTGGAATTTGTTTTCTTTTATTAATGCTGTTCCCAAGTTGTTTGTATTGACCACTCGAGTTGTGCAGCTGTTCTCAATCTGGGGATTTCCACTTCCTTGGGGTCACATATCAGATATTTACAATATGATTCATAACAGTAGCAAAATAGGTTATGGAGTAGCAATTACGTTTCTCTCCCAGAGGTTCTTCTGTCCACTTTAGTTCATTTAGGCATTTTCAACCTAAAAAAAAAAACAAAAAAAAAACCCTCAGATTTGAACTTCCTTTTGAGCACATTTCTACTCTAACAGTGTCCGTTTCTGTCTCCTCCTCACGTGCAGTTTCCTTCCCTCGACACTTGTGTGAAAACCATTGACAGCTCAGTCTCAATCCTTCTGACAAGCTTATAACATTTTCTTTTACCTTTCTGGCATGAAACAAAGTTGCTGTTTAAATTATTAAAGTATCTAACAGTGTCCTCTGTTCCTGCATCCTCTGCCTCAGCCTTTGTCTTATTCTCACACATTCAGAGTCACTTAAATGGAAGCTGAGATAATTTCATGAACATTTTCAAAGCACCCACCTCCACTTGGGATTACTGTCCCCTTAGCCTGTTATACTCTTCCTCTGGATAGCCATCACTTGCTTTCATGTATCTTCCTGGGTTTTAATAACACTGCTTTTCCTTACCCTTCTGTAAATTGCAATAATAACCCTTCTCAATTGACAAACTTCATAACACCTTTACAGGCATTTCTATTCATATGATTTATCATCCTCTAAAGCATTATATTTGTTTTTCCCCGTTGTTGACCAAATTCCCTCACTTGATGTAAGATCCAGGTGTGTACTTCTGAATGGTTTCCTCACTGATGTGTGATGTGTCCAGCATCAGAATTCATGAGATAGCTTACTGCATTAATTAATTAGTTAGCTAATTAAGTATTAAGAATTACCCAATACATTTGAATTAATGTATATTTATTGCCCATTTGATAAAATGCCATCTAAAACATTATTAAAATTGATACAGTATTTGTACTTAACACAATGTTTAACCCTGGTTATGTTTGTTTTGTTTACATATAGGCCAGTCACAAAAGGCTTTTTTAACAGCTCTTTGCATTTTGATGGAGTAGGTATTGGGAAATCTTAAATAGAACAGTCAGCCCATGTTCCAAAACGTCACTTCAGCCACCCAGCATGTAGTCCATCAGGACAGTACCTTGTGCAACTCAGAGTCTCTCTGTAAATACTACCTCTGAGTTGGCACTCACCTCAGCACCCTCGGCCTTCAAGAGAATGCTTTGGAGACATTAAGTTGTAGTCTTTAATGATTTGTCAAGGGTTCTTTTCTCCCAGAACATTAGGGAAGAAGAGTTAAGCATCATTTTCACCTGAGGATAACTAATAGCCGTGGATGTATTATATTGTATTTTTGTTAAATCATATGACGATTCACACGTGTACACACACATATACTCATAATGTACATGCATTTATAGTTGGTATTGAAACTTCAAAGCAAAGACTCATGACCAAACCTTTGGCAGAGTACAGGGAATCATAAGAAAGAAGGGGAGATAGTCTGATGGGGAAAGGATAGGAGCTCCACAAGGACCAAATATATCTGGGCACAGGGTCTTTTCTGAGACTGACATTCAACCAAGGACCATGTATGGATATAACCTAGAACCTCCACTCAGATGTAGCCTGTGGTAGCTCAGTAACCAATTGGTTTCCCAAAGTGAGGGGAACAGGGACTATTTTTAACAGGAACTCAATGACTGGCTCTTTGGTCTCCCCACCCCCGAAGGGAGGAGCAGTCCTGTTAGGCCACAGAGGAGGGCTTTGCAGCCAGTCCTGAAGATACCTGATAAAACAGGATCAGATGAATGGGGAGGAAGTCCTCCCCAATCAGTGGACTTGGAAAGGGGCACGGTGGAGATGAGGGAGGGAGGGAGGGAGGGACTGGGAGGGAATGAGGGATCTGGACACGGCTGGGATACAGAGTTAATAAAATGTAACTGATAAAAATAAAAAAAAAAATAAAAAATAAAAATAAAAAAAAGATGCTTGCAAAAAAAATAAAATAAAAAAAAAGAAACTTCAAATCTCGTTTTCCCACTCAACATTTAGAAAATATATGTTCATACAAAGAAAATCCTAAGTGATGCCTTTGGAATATTGCTGACTATTGTTGAGATCTCTGATAAAAAGGCTCTCTTTTTCCAACTGTGGAACTAATTGTCATTGTCTGAAAATGACATCACATGATTTCATAAGAATGCACAGTTGTACACAGCCTTTCAACATCAGCTCCGTTAGGCTCAAGCCAAAGTCTCACAGTGCAGAGGTGACTTGAAGTTGCACAGTTCAATTTTGACTGCTTGAATTAGATGGATTAAGTGGTTCTGTCAGTGTGTTCCAAGATGACACAAAGCAAAGTGACAACTGGAAAGAATTGTCACCCAAATAGCTCATCTTTGGAGAAGAGCTGTGATGCCCTGCATTCTCTTTTTAAGCTTTGTCACTGTCTGAGAGCAGAAAGAGAGGCCAAGCAACAATTCATCATACCTTGTACCACTGTCATAAATGCTTCCCTCCTTGCTACCACCTCCTAGCCTGCAGTTTATATAATGCTGGGCTGTTTACTTCTTCCCCCTAGACATGTCAGGAATTCAAGCCACTGTGTAAGAAAAACGTGGTGATGGATGAAAGGACAGCAGGGAAGATGAACACAAACATGTTTAATTTTTTTAAAGTTATATTTATGTAGGTCTAATGTGTGAACCAATGTGCATGTGCCTTCACAGGTGAGCATGTACATGTGAGTGTGTGTACAAGGATGCCTGAGGTTAGTGTGAGTGTAGTGAGTGAATCTATGCATATGTATGTTCAGAGGTATGCATGCACATGTGTGTGCTTGTGTATGGAGGTCCAAGTTTTGTGTGAGTGTATTGTGTAAACCTATTTGTATTGTGTTCACAGTGTGCATGTACCTGTGTGTGCTTGTGTATAGAGTTCTGAGGCTGGTGTTGGAAATATTTCTCTATTGCTATTTTTCTTTATTCTTCACGGCACTCCATTGAATTTAATGCAGAAAATTCACTGAACCTTTGCTCCCTCCTTCTTTTTTTTTTTTTTTTAATGCAGTTTATTCAGGAACATTGAACAATCCTCGGACCCCGGGGAAAGCCAGCCCCCAGCTTAAATAGCCTCTGGGTAGCCAACCCAGGCGTGCCACGGGGGCAATGCAGATAGGTCCACATACATGGAAGCAAGCCAGATCCTCGGCCTTAGCCAAATGTGGAGTTGTTCGTGACAGAGAGCCCTCACCATCGGGAAGGTGGAAGGCGGAAACCAGCTCCATCTTTAAGGCATAGCATTCTGCAGCTCTCTACAGTTCCCCCTTTTTGTTTTAGACGCATCAGGCAAGAGTAGAGGTCTGATCTCTGATATTAGAAATAAATTGGGACTTTGTACAGATGTTCATTTAGGTGTCATCCACCCAAAGAGCATCAGACCCGTCCGATACCTTTTTCTCAGAGGCGGGACCTGGGGCATCAACCCGCATGCAATCAGACATGCTCTTCTCTGGGTCCAAAGCGGCTGACCCTGAGTGCAGTGCTTAGCCTCGCATCCTGAGCGTATCATTTTAGCTTTTTATGGTATCCAACCATGCTTGGGGAGAATGTCCTGCTTCAATGGCTGTAAAGGCCTGAATGATCATGGCTGCATCACACTGTTGTGAGACTCTAATCTTGCATATATACCACAGGCAAACCAAGGAGACCAACACCAGAAGGCCTGCTAACACTCCCATGCCCGCCCATTCCTTCAGATGATTCATGGCTGCAGCCCCTGGGGGCAATGGTCTCCTGAACCTACTCAGACCTCAGACACCACCACTGCTAGTTCTAGAACTGACGCAGGATGTTCCAACGAGGGGTTAAGGCTTCTCATAATATTTCCTATAAGCCCACACCTGTTTGTCTATATCCCCCATTTTTATTCATTATTAGCCAGATAGAGCCAAGTAATTGTGGTAATGATACTTGCTTTTTTGCCCAATGCTGGAATGCTAGTAAATTTAGGTATGCCCTGGTTACTCGCATGCCTCACTGGGTGCCTGTGCCCATTGATGCCCCTCACGCTATGACTCTCTTCAGACAGAAAAGGGATCTTGGAACTACAGCCACCATTGTTACTACCATCTCATTGACGGCTGTTGGAGCTACCATCAGGGCATTAGCCATGAGTCATACTGGGCAGACTGCTCAGACCCTGAATAATCATTTAGCCAATGTAGCTCATGCCTTAGTTGTACATAAAGGAATTAATGCTCAACTAAAAGGAAGCTTGATGGTGTTCAATCAGAGGATTGACCTCTTGCAGGAGCAAATTGATACCCTATGGCAAATCGCTCAAACTGGCTGTCAATGAAAGTATGCTGGACTTTGTGTCACTAGCATACAACATGAGAATTTTTCCTGTGCTGCAAATCTGTCTAAACAATTGTCGAGCTATATTTTAGGTAATTGGACTGGAGAATTCGATACTACGATGGAGCAGCTGAGAGTGGCCATTGTCACAGTAAATTCTACCAGAGTGGACGCAGGACTAGTCACAGGATTATCAACATGGATTGCTCCCTCCTTCTTTTAAACCTCAAATTACATTGATTTCTCAAAAAGAAGAGTTTTTATCATAGTTTCTGGCCATGACCACACTATACCACTTTGCAAAATCTTTTTAAAATCTATTTTAAAATATTTGTATATTTAATTATAATGTGCTATTTACAGATGGTAATAGGTTTCATTATAAAATTTTATGTGTGTAAATACTGTATCTTGTTCATATCCACCAATTACCCTCTCTTTTCTAGTTCTCATGCCTATTAATCCCTTTCTTCTGTCCTTTTAGTTTTGTGTCTTTTCTTTAGGGTTGGGTGTGACCAACCGACTTTTAATTGACTATGATGTCCATCCAGTCCATAGGAAATAATTCACATCTGCTACAAAATCTCATGGCTAAGGAGGTCCACAGCTCTCCTGTACAACCATTACTGTCATTTTTATGAAATGTAAATGTGGTTCCTGTCAAATCACCTTCTAAATACAGATTGATGCACTTTCACCTTTGGACAGAGAACTTTGTTTTGTAGCAGTTGGCAGTGACTACTGCAACTCGTAACTGGCCAGAGTTCAGAGAGAGAGCTGATTGTGTTTTTGAAACCTAGGCACTAATAGGCCATCGACATACCCACCTCACAGCTCAGGAGAAGAAAGAGCATGTGGGAGCTGGAGGGAAGCATAGAAAAGGCATGGACTCTGGCTTCCAGACATAATGTGGCAACCATGCTCCTCAATTCCTGGCTGCTGTGATTATGTGAACAAGAGCTACACAAGATAGGGCCATCAACACTCTAGACCCGAAGGAAGAGGTAATAATTGCTGGGCTGGGGGAGAGACGTTTCCTTCAGTGCCAGAGCTACTGGGAAAGGTACATGTTTGTGCTCCCAGGAACATCCCCCACACACTCTTTTGTTTTAATGTTTAAGTGCTTTGGATTTTCAGACCTTTCTTCTGCTTGGGCACCCACATCAAATTCTCCAGAGAATATGGAACTGTTCTCTCTTCATGTTTTTATCCTTAGATAGATGGGAGTCCTGGTCATTTTAAAACTATATAAAATATAACTCTAAAGCTCCCTTTTTTCTCATTTAAATTATGTTTCGTTACCCACCCCTTCTCATGCCACTGTTTACAAACTCTGGTTATAAGTCTGTTTGTAGCGGAGACTGGGTACTAGTCATCTTTACAGAATGTTTTTAGCACACTCTATAGAACTTCGTGTCATTTACTGTGTCTGACTATAAACTGAATAAATGTGCTGTTCACTCACTTTCTCTGTCTCACCTACATGCATTGTTTACTAGGTGTAGGTTCTGGAAGTTAAATGTTTGTTGTAGTTTGGAAGCTAGAGTCTGATAGCTTTACAAATTGCTAAATACCCAGTCCTGTTCCTGAAGACTTCCTAATGAGCTTGTGTGCTGGCTGGAGAGCCTGTAGAGTTTCAGCTGCTTGAGTAAATCCACAGGTTTGGGTATGAAGACCAGATCTTCAGTCAATTCTTTGCTCATATTCGGCTGTTGGAAGCCAGTCGCTTGCTTGAAGACTCACCATGCCAGCTCGGACTCAAATCCATTAAGAGTATTTCTCTTGAGTGTTTTTTAATGAGAATGTGTCCTGACGCCAATAACCTTTTCTCATGATTGATGCTGGAAGGCAGAACTCTGTAGGTGTAGGAACCACTGTTGCCAAAGCCTACACTTGGGAAGGTCACTCGGGTCTAAAATCTAACTTGAAAGTGGAAAAGCATACAGGTGACAAAATAGGCTGCACTGAGCTAATTCTCTGGAGTCTCCCTGTAGCCTGAGAAAACCAGTGCCTTCTCTCTTCCTGACAAACAGGAGTTTGTGTACTTACTGAACTTTTGGACTTGGAAATGCTAATGTCTGAGAGCTATTTTCAGCTTGAAAGTTTCTCATCTTAATGAAAAACAATGCCATGGTTGAGATTTTTTTCCTTAGTCTTCAGCCTGTACCTGCAGGGTTACTCAGCCTGCACTTTCTCCTTTAACAAAGAAACAGTCAGTGAAGAAATTTTTCATAGCATGGTTTGCTTTTTATATTTTTATGCTTTGGTATTTGTTTATCTTTGGAGACTCACACACAAGGAGAAATGTCCCCATGATTTAAGTATAAAGCCCAAGTGAGACAAACACTGCATTTTTCACTATGTTATTAAATTTATGAGGCTCTTTGGATTCCTTTGTTTATTGTTTTCTAACTTTCTCCTCCCATTCATTTATGCAGCTGGCCATTAATCTAAATTAAAGTTTTGTGCCAGGCATATACAAAGATGAATTGGTTTCTCAGAGCATAAGAAAATTTTAATCTAAAGAAAAAAAGAGCCACATGAAGAAATAAATGCAATGTTCTAGATACTCTGATCCAAGTAATTATTATAAACAGAAATAATCCAAGGAAAATATGAATTACGTTTAGCTGGATTGAAGTCAGAAACCCTTCACAGAGAATGACGTAACATTGACTCTTAAGTCCTGAACACAGATTCCTCGAGCTAAAGAAGGACAGAGGTCTTTCTGGGTTGATGTCATCAGGATGAAGTGGAGAAATCACACGTCACAGGGGTACAGGAGGATGAGTCAAGGTATAAGTCAGGGTCACTCACACCTGATATAGTGCTTTCCATAACACTTTAAAGTGATATATTTATATTTGCTTTCAGATCCCTCCTGTCTGTGTGTTTACTGTTCCCAGGTATTGTTATAAGTTTTCTCAGACTACCAGTTAATTCAAGCTTTCTCACAATCACTGTCCTTCACTTTTTTTTTTTTTAATCATAAAACATTGTCTTCTTATTAAAAGTTCACACTGGGTTCTCAGCCAGCTGTTCTTTCTTTCAAATCTGCCATGACCTTTCTTGATTGCAGGCATAAATGAGGCCACTGTCTTCAAAATCTACCTTATGGTCATTGACCACATACTGATCTTCCTTGGTGTACTGGGAGCTTTGGTTCCAAATATGGTGATTTAGTAGTTTTAAATGTAGGTGCTTTCCTGACTGATCAGGTGATGAGGGGTTTCTTCTCCTGTACCACATGGCTCCATTGTGTTGCTGTATTTCATTTCTTAACTTTTTTTTTTGTAGTTCTACTATCTAAAGATTTCTCTGTTCTATAGCTATTTAGTCCCTAGATAATTTGATAGTCATCTTTAACTTGACGTAATCCAGAGTCCTGTGGAGACAGCCTCAATGAGGAGTTATCTACTTGAAGCCAGCACACACCAAGCTCCACTCTTTGTGCAAGGCCAGGCTGGAGGGGGAGATGAGTGCTAATAACGCATGGATGCATTGATTTCTCTCTGGTCTCGGCTGTGAAAGTGATATGCCTAACTGACTGATGTTTGTGCTACCTTGAGATCCTAGGTACAATGAACTGAAAACTCAGACTCTACCCTAAGTTGCTTTTTATCAGGGTATTTTATCATATCAACAGAAATGAACCTTGGGCAATAGTATATGAACTTTCAGTGGAGCTTATTTAATTTATATCCTGGTAGCACATTTCCCTCACTTATTTGTGACATGACACCTAAGCTAGCATTATTGGTACACTATTTAGAGTGAGGGAGAAGAGTAGGTATCAGCATGAGGATTTATTACCTCCAGAGTAACTAATATGAGGCTTGTTTCTACTTGGTTGTTTGTAATGTATTCTAGGAAAGTGACAAGGCAAGTTTCCACTAAGTTGGACCCAATCTAAAATTACAGAATGCAAGGTATCATGGCATAATTCACAGGAGGGCAGAAGCCAGGGAAGTGGGTTTTCCCCTCAGAGAATTTAGAAAAAATGAGATGCCCCTTTGATTGCTAAGGTGGAAAATATTCTGTGGTGCTAGAAGAATGTGTGCAGAAGAAACACTCACAGGTGTGGCTTATGAAAGAAAGAGGCACTTTGCATTTCAAACTGTGATTTTTTTGAAAGAATTAAATCCTCTTTATTTTTTGAATATTCATTATGTAATTTACTTATGCGTCTTTTATATAAATATACTTACGTGTGTGTGTGTGTATGTGTGTGTGTGTGTGTGCGCGCACAATGCATGGGGGTCCCTTCAGAGGCCTTAATCTGGTGGAACAAGCAGTGGTAAGCATCCTGATTCAGGTGCTTGAGACCGAACTCGAGTGCTCTGCAATCAGCGTGTCTTCTTCATCACTGTGCTTTCTCTAGAGACCCTAAACAGTGATGTTTCTATCAAAGAACCTCCAGGTGGGGAACTCTAATTAATAGCTTGAGAGTGAGCTGAGTAGAAATGCATTTAAATATTTATTTATGTTTCCTTGACCCTCTGTCTACTAAAAGCTGTGGTTTCTCCCAAAGGACAAGGGTTGAATGTAATATCTACCTTTGATTTAGTACTTTCTACAATGTTCCCAAGACAGTCTGTGTGTTTCAGCTTGCCATTATTGCAACAACATATTGGATTGATTGGATTCTGTCATCCCATTTTCTGGTGAAAAAGCAAAACCTTCAAAATTAAGCAATGTGACTTAAGTACTATCTAATGATTCATAAGCATCTTTGTTATCTGGCTCCATACCCGATGCTTATAATATCATTAGTTAATGGGTTCAGGACATTTTTTTTTCAAGAAGGTTCATTGCAACATAATGTTGTTTATCTACACTGTAAGCCATCTATTCTGACCCTGGAGCATATAAGACACTGACCCTGGTACATGAGTTACCCAGCTGTGACCAGCCAGCTGCATTTGCCCATGCCAGAGTCTCTTTGCCTCTATCAGATGTCCACTGCTTCACATGTGACCTGAACACAGATACCTACAACTGGAGAAAAACTGATAGTGCTATTCTTAGGGAAAGTTTCTTTTTATATTTATTAAATATTTATTCAGTATCCAATAACCGTTAAACCACTTTTTAAAAACTATATATACAGAGTTCTTTTAATAATGTATTCTTTATGTTTGATTCACAGAAAGCACCCAGAAGAGTTAAGATTTTTAATTTATTTATTTTTTATTAATTACAGTTTATTCATGTTGTACCTCAGCTGTAGCCCTCTCCCTCTGGCCCTCCCAATCCCACCCTCCTTCCTCATCTCCTCCCATGACCCTCTCTAAGTACACTGATAGGGGAGGTCCTCCTCCCCTTCCATCTGACCCTAGCCTATCAGGTCTCATCAGGACTGTCTGCATTGTCTTTCTCTGTGGCCTGGTAAGGCTGCACCCTCCAGGAGGAGGTGATCAAAGAGCCAGCCACTAAGTTCATGTCAGAGACAGTCCCTGTTCCCCTTACGAGGGAACCCACTTGGACACTGGGCTACATCTGTGCAGGGGTTCTAAGTTATCTCCATGCATGGTCCTTGGCTGGAATATCAGTCTCAGAAAAGAAAAGACCCCTGTGCCCAGATTTTTGGTTCTGTTGCTCTCCTTGTGAAGCTCCTATCTCCTGCAGGTCTTTCTATCTCCCTCTTCTTTCATAGGATTCCCTGCACTCTGCCCAAAGTTTGGCTATGAGTCTTAGCATCTGCTTTGAAACCCTATTGGGTAGAGTCTTTCAGAGGCTTTCTGTGGTAGGCTCCTGTCCTGTTCCCTGTTTTCTCCTTCTTCCAATGTCCATCTCCTTTGCTGGGAAAGTTTCTTTTTCTTACTTTACTTCCTCATTTGTTTGTTACCTTCTTAATCTAATAACCCCTTAACAAGGCCATTGATTTTTATTAAAATTTAAATAATGGCATTTTTGATGAATATATGAAAGATGTGGATACAGTTCTTTATAACAGATGCTACAAAAACACATCTTGGGAGTGTTACAGTGCCTCATTTACAAAATGTTTTATCAGATATGATATTTTATGTCTACTTCTCAGAACATTCAACTCATTATTTCTCCTCTGTGAAAATAACTCAGTCAGACCCCATGTGCTCCAGAAACTATGGGTAATATGAAGGACATTCCCATCCTGTTAGAAAGTATCCTAATGCTAAGAAGTGTCAAAACACGCAGCTTGAATAGAAAACAATACACCCTTGTGGGGAAAACTAGCTTAAATCTAGAATTAATACTGATGACTTACTTCCGACTTGATGTAACATTGGAGCTTTCTCAGAATTGCTAATGTGCTTTGAGAGGCTGGAGAGACGGCTCAGGGTTACCACACTAGCTGCTCTTCCCAAGGGCCTGTTTTGATTCCAACACTCAGGTATTGATTCACAACCATCTCTTACTGCGGGTTTAGAGAATATGGCGCCCTCTTCTGGCCTCCACAATCACTGCATAAATGTGATGGACAGACATCTGCAGGTACAACACCATACACATAAAATCTTTTTAATAATAATAATAATAAATTAATGTGATTAATGTGAGTTCTTTGGTGGATTATCTAAGAAACTTCTAGGTAATAATCACACAGCACTTAATATTTTAGTTCTGAAAGTCAATGTGAAGGCATTCACTGCTCTGTTGCTTCACTGTAACCAGCTGCTTCCGGCTCCTGCTGCCATGATTTCCACACTGTAAGGAGCAGCACCCCCATCCTGAGCTGGGTGGAAAATGGTGTCAGATGCTTTTTGAACACATCTCATGTGAGGCGGCCTCTCCCGGGGTTTATTTATTTGTAGGACTCACACAACTCGACCAAAAGCTATATATTCTCTGCTGTGGTTTCTTCCAGCAGAAACGCACAAAACAAAACCAACAAAAGCTAAGGCCCATAAGGCCCAGTCAGAGCTTTGGGGCATCCCCTCCCACCTGCCCCAGTACAGTACACTTAATCCCTCCTGCAGTTCCTGGAAAGTTTATCTACAGGGTCACACAGGTGTTCTTTGCTGGCATCAACCAAAATTCCAGACACCAGGAAGAAATCAGTGTTGGTGTAAAAGGCATTATTCATTCACATTTTGAAGACAGCAAGACACTCACAGCAATTCTCAGAATGCTAGGATCCTCCCTCATGTCTAAGATTCCAGAGAGCTTCTCAGGGCGTTTCTCACAGGCAGGTCTCGGGCAGGTCTCACCGTGCTGTCCTACAGAGTTGTAGGAGCCCTAAGCACACTATAGTAATTCTCCATATACCATACCCATTCAGAGCCTGGTGGCTTGCTTACTTGTCCAAACAGAACTTGAGTGATACATCTGACATTTTTAGACAGTGAATGGGGAGGAAAAAAATAAGTTTCCCAAAGAAATACGATGTGGTGGCATCAGCTGAACTAGTCTCTCAGTAGAGGCCTGAGGCCCTTCTCAGCCTTTGTAATTTTAGAAGGCCTTTAAATCTAGCCCTGCACGTATTAATGAGAGCTTAAAACTAGAGAGTGCCTACCTTTCTCAAGTGCATTTGCTCTCAGAAATGGAAATTAATAATAAGAGATTTTGTTCACAGTGCTAATGTCATTTGGCATGAAAATACCCTAGCATCTTACTTTTCCCACACTCCTCAGGAGAGACAGTTGGTAACTCTTGCTTCTCTGCCCATTTCACTGGTCTCTGACAGCTCAGGTTCCAGGATCAGCAAGGATAAATACCAATGGCCAATCTCAGAATATGGGTTAAAGTACAATATCAGCTAATTTAATACCACATCCCAAGGGATATGAAACAATTTCCTTCTTAATGATAACGGGTTGAAAATTATGGAACTGGAAACTAAGTTTGACTTTTTGAGGTTAAGTCTTTGGCTTCTTCTGTGAACCCTAAAATTGTATTTGATAAGGCTTGGGTTGGAGTGAGCAAGAAAAAGAAGGTGAAGGAAGTTTGTGATCATCACAGCAACAGCCTCCTCATCTTTCCTTGGGGGCAGCAAATGAAAAGAAGAAAATGACAACTTGCTAATTGTCCTGAACTGCTTCAGACAGGTCTGGTTTTATGCCAAGGAGCACAATTAAATTCACAGAAATACCCTTTGCAACGCAAGAGCCTCTTTCCTGGAAGCAGGGGAGGCCAAGAGAAAGAGCAGAAAAAACAATTTCTTCAAATTGTTCTTACAACACCCATTTTTTTTTCCTTATAGGCTTTGAAGAAAGGCAAAAATAATTTTGAAAAATCCAAACACATATCAATAGTGAATTGCCAGATGCCCTTTGGAGGATTTTAGCCTAGCCATTTGAGATAAGAATTGTGACTTACAATCAAGCTATCTTGATCTTTCCTTCATCTCAGGCAATTAAAAGCAAACACTATGTTTTATGTAGCTTCTCAAGAGTTTCTCAATCTTGCATGCTCATGTACCTGAAGCATTCAACAATAGTTTTATGTGATTTAAAAGGTGTCATTTTAGCTGGGTGTGGTACTACATACCTTTAATCATACATACCTTTAATCCCAGCACTCGGGAAGACAGGGAAACAGGCAGATTGTTGTGAGTTTGAGGACAGCCTGGTCTACAAAGTGAGTTCAGGACAGCCAGGTTACACAGAGAAACCCTGTCTAGAAAAACCCAATCCATCCATCCATCCATACATACATACATATACACACATACATACATAAAATAAATATGTGCTATGTGCTTATAGCTAACTCTGACAAAACAAGGCTACTTTAAGGCCACGCAAATTTGGAGCCTGATTCTATTTTGGTGTTGTCCTTTAGACCCCCTTCTGTGCTCCACATGTAGACTTTCTTCTAACAAAACAGATTAATTTCTGATGACTTCATTAGTTACTGCACGTGTGACAAGCAGGTCCATAGAGAACTGTAATACTCACTTGCCTTAAGTGTTATGAAGCCACAATAAAGCAGAGCATTGGATTTTACTAAAGATCTGTGTTTATTCTTTTTTATAATTGCCGCCATAAACAAAAGGAGTAAAGCCTGAAGCACAGAAGAAGATGAATTCAGGTCACTAGGTATTAGAGTAGGGTGTTGCAACACATGCACACAGATAAACGATTTAGACAGCCTTTGCCTTCTAGGCACTAAACAAAAGAAATTAGAAAACCAGTAGAGACAGCTGATGACACTGCAAACTAAAGCATGATGCACAGACACAGACCACACATGAACTAAAGCCAGACTAGACCCTGTCCCCAAAACTTTCCTTTAAAATATGTGTTTGAGATGCTGGCAACCCAGACATTCACTGATTCTCTTTCACAGGTCCAGCCTCCCACTGGATATCCTCCCCAAGGATAGTCTTCATTTTCTAGTGTCTGTGTAGCTCCATTCCAAATCCTCAAGTCTACTTCCCCACATGGTATCAGCAGGTGGCCACATATGTCTGCTCTTGGAAATGGCAGGCAAGAAGACTAATTGTATTTGGTGGAAGAATATGTTGTGATTAACACTGAAAAGGTGGAACCTGTAGTGCTGGTCAATGCAGCCTGGCCAGAAATAACTGTACACTGTAATCACATCACTTTCTTTATGAAAGATTAAAGATTGTTACCATTGTTACTGCTCCACCTGAAATTCTCAGGAAGAAATGTCATTTGTGGACTATCTCTAAACTACAGCCACCACCAACTGTTTCCATAAGGGGGAAATTACTTAAGTAACAGCATGTTTAAAACATATGGGAACTGGGAAGAGACCAGTGGAAGGGTTGGTGGTGAGACTAACTATAGAATCTGTGTGAACAGCACAGAAAGAGAATTCAAGTCTTCCAGTTTAAAAAGTTTGAACTACTATACTGTAGTCACAGCAAGGAGTGGTGAGGTATGCTCCTCTTTTGCACATGGTGCCTGTGTGTGAGGCACAGCATCTTCTCTATCATGGTGCCTCCAGCATGGTACCTATGTGCCTGATAAAATGACCAATTCATAAAGGCAGCCCTGGTTACAACATAAGCCATGCACATCTGGAGCCAGTCTTCCAAGTCTAACTTAGTGCCTGTGATAGGCTCCAACTCAGCATTCCCCTCTTGGGGAAACTGGTTCTTTACATGGTTTCTTAAATGTGAATGATAAGGATGCCACTCAAGCACTCAGGGTGTGTCTGCCAGTTTAAGACAGAGTATAAGAGCAGGGGGTGTACCTCAAATTGGTGGAGTACTTGACTAGAATACATAAGCCCCTTCATCACCACAAGAACAAGGGGTGGTGTCAAATATCTGTAATTGCAGTGCTTGAGAGGTAGAGGTTCAAGTGTTCCTCCATTGAGATTAGAAGCTCAAGATCAACCTCACATATGTGGCAACTTCCAGAACAGTCTGGGCTACAAAAGACCCTGTCACAAAAGAAAACCAAACAGACAAACCAGAGTATAGCACAAACAGAGATCCTTAAGTTTGTTTTTTTTTTTTTTTTTTTTTTTTTTTCCTTTCTATTCACAGGAGCTGTGAAATTTCCTGGTATGCATGAGTACAGCAGGTCTGAAAGGAAAGAGCAGAATCTGTCCACAAAAAGAGCCACTGAGCTCCTAATGCACAGTGGTAAAGAGAAATAAAGGTCTTCTGGCTCATCGTAGTACTCATCCCTGCCTCCCCCCATTTTCCTAGATGTAGCATACAGGAAACCTCGACTCTTACTTGGCATCTCTACAGTAAACCTGCCTATGGGACCCAACACTCCATTAAATTTGCATGCAATGAGTATAGAATGTTGCCTTGACTCTTCTTCCCGTAGTTTCTTCAACATATATATATATATATATCAGACATCTCTTTCTCTGCCTGTTGGTTTATGAAGGACCGTGGTGTATTAAGAATCATGAACACATGTCCCTATGTAAAGTTTCAGTAACTCTAATTATGGTGACCACAGGCCAAATTTATTTCCCAGAGAACCAATTAAAATTGGTGCTCAGCCAAAGTTTCTGGATGTGTTTGCACCCCCAGTGTACAGTTTAGTATAACCCCACATAAGTCATAAATGAGCAATTCAGTATTTCCAATCCCTCTTGCTTTTAAGAATCTAATCAAATAAAGAAGAATAAATTCTGCTTGACACATTGATAGAGATTGAGGAAGGAAATATTTCAAAGGCAACCAGGCTTTACTCAGCAGCTCAGGCTAAGCCACCTTCGTGTCTTATAAGAATACTGCCAATCAACTTTGGTCTTGCATTTGTCAAAATGTAATTAGAGTGTAGGAAAAAGTATATGAAAAGGGATGGGATTATTTATAAAAGTTTTTTAATAAATTTTCCTGGGTCAGGAGATTTGCCCAGTAGCAAGAATTTAATACACAAGCAAAACTCCTTGGGCATCTCTTGCTCTTGGGAAGGTTTTTAAAATTCTCAACCAAGGTGAACATGAGGAAATAAAAATTTTCAAAGAAATGTTAGAAATGGATTGGCAAAACCCAATTTGCTTTCCGCTATAGTGGTATTATTCCACTTCTGCATAAAGAATAATATCCGTAACATGAAGATTACACCAAGTGCCCTATTACAGGATCCAGACCCACAGGCAGTCGTCTCTGACGTGCTTCTGATTGCACTGGGAATGACACACACAATGCTATGCAAGAAGTTCAGTGTCAGCAAGGCATGCATGGCTGCTGCCAAAGGCTGAGCCTAGCCCTCAAGTCAAGAATGGAGCAGATATAGACAAAAAGAGAGAAGCGTTTGTCTACCGAATGATGCTGAGAATGTGAACTGATCATCATTTGACTTTCTCTTGATAAAAGGTTACAAACACAGATACATGAAGGACACATGACAAGGATGTGTATGTCTATACAGCATAGTATACCACTTGAGAGAACTGATATAAAATCATAATCATAGAAAACATCCACACATGAAGTCCCACATTCCCTTTTGTAACATTTTATGTTGACCTAGATCTTTGCTGCTTTTTATAGAGAAATGTCAGACCTAGCTAGATGTGCCAGTCAGGTTTTCTCTCATAAGCTGAACCTATTATGCTGAACCTATTAGGGAGCTGGGTTGAGAAGTGTTCAGCGCTGCTCTCTGCCATCAGCAAAAAGATCCCAGAGACTGATTAGTGATGTCTATCATAGTGTACAATGGAATGCATTAGTATGAATATTTCGTCTCTGCTTTAGACTTATCTGAGGTTGGAAAAGTGGTGGACTTAGTCCTGAAGAGGTAGACACGATGTAATAGTCAGGTACTCAGAAGTCTGACATTTGGGATCCACTGATCCATTCTCCCTGGGGTTGAGAACCACAGGCTGAGCCAGTCGTGATTAGCATCTCCGATGCGTCAAAGTCAGGCATTCCTTCTTGTTGCTGAGCTCTTCCGTTGCACATGCATTGCTACTAGACTTTTCAGAGACACCGTGTACAGGGAAGTTCTCCTGCAATTTCAGATCCTTCGCTGTCCTCTGGAAAGCATTGCGCTTCACCGTCACCTGAAGACTGTCTCTTCTTGATTTTGATTTGACTTTTTCTCCCACTCTCCTTCCCAGTGTCCCTTCTGCATAATATCTGTATAGAAAAATACCAGTTGCCTAAGCAGTGACATGTCTGTGGTTAGGATCCCAGACTCACGTAGTATGCAAACAGTAGAGAGAGTTTATTTTCTGCAGAACTCCAGCATGGACAAAATGGCGAAGAACTAGCTTGCAGGCCCTATTTATAGACAGTCGGTTAGGGGAATTCCAGGGATGAATAGGTCACCTTTAGCCTGAGTGGTGGGCAGCCAGCCAAAGGGTACAGGGACAACCCTAATTGGCCAGGGGCTTAGGGACTCTCCCAAGTAGCTATGTTGTAACTATGTCTGGCCCAGCCAGACTTTTTGGCTGATGCTGATTGGCTGCCCTTTCCCTTTGGGTTCTTTTTTTAGAAACCAAAACTAAAAGTGAAACTCAAGCCTAGTCAGGTAGAGTTAAGAATAAGTCAGACTGGCCTGATGGTGGGTCGGCTGGAATTAAGCCCTCTCACTATCATTGCTCATTCAACTTCAGTGGGCGGCGTTAGCCTTAGGGACCAAAGGTTTGACACTGTCCAGCCTTTTTTAAGTCTTAAATATTACCTCAAAGACTACTGAGTAATAAATAATAGTAATAAAAATACCACAATTTCTGTACCCATTCCTCCGTTGATGGACATCTGGGTTGTTTCCAGGTTCTGGCTACTACAAATAGAGCTGCTATAAACATGGTTGAGCAAGTGTCCTTTTTGTGTACTTGAACAAACTTTGGGTATATACCTAGCAGTGGTATAGCTGGGTCTGGAGGAAGCACTATCCCTATTTGTATTAGAAAGCGCCAGATAGCTTTCCAGAGTGGTTGTACCAGTTTACATTCCCACCAGCAGTGGAGGAGGGTTCCCCTTTCTCCACAACCTCTCCAGCATGTGTTATCGCTTGAGTTTTTCATCTTGGCCATTCTACTCAGCAATCAAAAAGGAGGAAATCATGAAATTTGCAGGCAAATGGTGGGATGTAGAAAAGATCATTCTGAGTGAAATATCCCAGAAGAAGAAAGACAAACATGGGATATACTCACTTATATAGACCTATAAGATATGATAAACATAATGAAATCTATACACCTAAAAAAGATAATCAATTGAGCGGACATGGGGTAAGATGATCAATCCTCGATTAGAAAGACAGATGGGATGTGCATTGAACGTATAACAGGAGTCTACTGAGCGCATCTGAAAGACTCTAACTAGCAGTGTTTTCAAAGCAAAGACTCATGACCAAACCTTTGGCAGAGTACAGGGAATCATAAGAAAGAAGGGGAGTTAGTCTGATGGGGAAAGGATAGGAGCTCCACAAGGACCAAATATATCTGGGCACAGGGTCTTTTCTGAGACTGACATTCAACCAAGGACCATGTATGGATATAACCTAGAACCTCCACTCAGATGTAGCCTGTGGTAGCTCAGTAACCAATTGGTTTCCCAAAGTGAGGGGAACAGGGACTATTTCTAACAGGAACTCAATGACTGGCTCTTTGGTCTCCCCACCCCCGAAGGGAGGAGCAGTCCTGTTAGGCCACAGAGGAGGGCTTTGTAGCCAGTCCTGAAGATACCTGATAAAACAGGATCAGATGAATGGGGAGGAGGTCCCCCCTATCAGTGGACTTGGAAAGGGGCACGGTGGAGATGAGGGAGGGAGGGAGGGACTGAGAGGGAATGAGGGATCTGGACACGGCTGGGATACAGAGTTAATAAAATGTAACTGATAAAAAAAATAAAATAAAATAATAAAAAAATAATAGTAATAGTAGGAGGGTAGGATTGTTCCTTCATAGTCATCCAGTGTTTGACATTAAGTTGTGAATTTTACCTGATTTTGCCTTGATGAGAGTTCTCACTCTCTTATTGTTGATTTGGAGAGTTTATCTTTTAGATTTGATAGAGTATTCTGAAGTGTATTTTGTCACAGCATGTGGGTAGATGATAAGTGGATAAATACACGTGGCTAGATAGAACATAGAAATAGATAACAGGTGGATAATAGATAGATGATAGATGCATAAATATGGATAGATGATAGGTAGATAAGATGCTAGATAGTAGACAGGTGATAGAAGACAGATCTGTGAGAGGTAAGATACAGATAAATACCATATTAATGTTTTTCAACTGATTGTGTTATCACTTACAGTGGACACATTTCAACATGTTTATCCTCAAACAGTATAATATTAAGTCCATATGTGACACAGAGACTGCCATGTTGGCATCCCTCCTTCACAGCCAATTCTCTACAGTTCTGCTTTGGCACGCATCAGGCCTGCTGAAAATACAGAAGCAATTACTACGGAATTCCTTTTCTAGCCATGATGCAACTCCCTGCCTTTGGTCTGTGTTCAGTTTTAGTCTTTCATTTTTTTTCTGGAAACTTCAGGCTTTGTGACACACACCCTACAAACACAGATACTAAGTAAGCATTCTAAATTTGCTGACTTCATTCTTCTATGTCCAAGTAAAGTACAGTAAAGTACCACAGTCAACAAAGTCACCCCACTCTTGCCAATTCTAATTGCTGTGATTCCCTGGTATTGGTAAAACTCTTTGCAAGGAACACTCATTTTATTTGGGATATTTACAAATGGATCGCCTTAGCTCTCCACATATTTAAATATTCATGATCAAGCAGTCTTTTGAGCTGTAAATTTTGTTCTTCAGTGTTAAAATATAAAATCTATGAAAGCCAAGCAGAAAATTCCAAGACTGAAAGAAAAGGCTTAGTTTCTTCTCAACATGGATAGATTGTATCAGATCTTCTGAAGACAAATAAATTAATTAAATGCCCCATGTGCAGATAAAGCAGTAACTTTCCCAAAGAGTGGGCATAAGGCCTGATTTTTCTTTTTCTGATATAAATGATTTATTTGTTTTCATTTCTTTTGCATGATTTCAAATACTCCAAAAATTCTTTCCATTGAATTTTATTGTTTCTGATGAATTCCTCAAAAAAAAAAAACAACAACTAAGGTCTAAAGGTTTGGTTTCAGACATTTTTTTTAAATTATTATTCATAGCTAATTTAAAGAATACTGTCTAAAGGTTTAAAGGAAACAAGCTGATCCTGACTCTGCTTTGTTATTAATGTACAAGACAGTAACTTATTTAGAAATGAAAAATTCCGAAAGCTGTGTTTACTATTAATAATGAATTCCTGGAATTTTAGTTTTTCTGTCCACAGCCCTTTGGTGAATCCTTTTTTACAGGATAGTTTTGCAACATTTAGGGCTACATCAATAGACATTGTCTGATCTAATTGTCATCATGACAGCTCCTCTGATAAGAAAGTTGGTATCCATTGTTGGAATTCATATATTGTGTGATTTAATCTATAAGCAAAGGTTGAAAACTAGAGGGCAAATTATTTTTGAAGTTGTCTGTGCTCCAAGAGGAAACAAGTACAGTAATTTAGTCTGAGACACAGCCCTTAAAGCGTCTTGTTTGGCATGTAATCTGTTAAAATTTTTCTTTGGTGATCATCAAATGCCGCAGTGAGCCACTGAAAAACTTTTCAGTGCAGTATCCTCTTAGCACTCCAGAGTTCTGTGGTCCCTGCATTCAGTGCACATTCACTTGTAGAAACATCTTTCTGCATATTAATTAACGTATGATAATACATGAAGGTGGTATCAGAAAGATGATGGAAAAGGAAGCCCTAAGCCTTCTTTGCACCATAGAGATGCTGATTTCATGGAGATGAATTTCCTTTATGAAATCTCCCCACAACCAAAAAGAGACTCCTCTATTCCACGCAGGCCTAAAACCAATATCAGCAGAGCAAGTAATTCCTTCTAGTTGTGGAATAAGTAAAAGAGTAACAACTCTACACTGTGCACAACGCACAGCCTTAAGGTTTAAAGACACACATAGAAATGCTGCCTTCCATGCAAAAAAAGGAAACAAAAGAGGAATATAATTGCATCAAGGAAGTAAACTTCAGAGGACTGGAAAGGCGGCTCAGATGTTAAGAGCACTTGCTGCCTAATCATGGAATCAGAGGTCAGAGCCCGGCACCCACAGAACAAACTACAAATGCCCCACATACCTGTAACTCCAACCTTGTGGGATCTAACATCCTTTTATTTTTCCTGTTCTAAGGTTTATGCACCTGCATACACATGTACAAACACTGAAACATAAATAAAACACACAAAATAAAATAAATTTCACATTGAAAAAGGGAAAAAGTCCAGGAAGCTTCAAAACTATGGTAAACTGCAAAAAGCTAGGAGCAGGCAAGGTGGTCCTCTGGAGGGGGGTGCACACCAATTGATTGTCCAAATGGTCAGCCCTAAAAATGTACACACAAATAATCTTATACATACTCAGCCGGTTATATTTAGGAGTGAAAGTGGAGATGTGTTGTACATACATGTATATAATTGGAAATATTACAGATAAATTTTTAAAGAGTATATCTTATTTCATTAATTTAAAAGATTTATTTTAATTTATATGTATGTATGTTTGTCTGTGTGTGCACATGCCACTGTGTGCAGTATCTACAGAGGCCAGAAGAAGGCATCATATCTCTGGTAACTGGCATTATTAGCCATTATGAGCCATTAAATGTGGGCGCTGGGAACCTAACTCAGGTCTTCTGCAAAAACAGTAAGTATTCTTAACTGCTGAGCTATCTGTCCAACCCTCATTAATATTCTTTTTAAATAAACAACAACAAAAATGTGATCTTTTACAAGCCCTCATGCCAAACCAGGCTATTCTTTTTTATAAGACTGGATCTTCCTGCACACAGTCTTTGGAGTCTTTCTGCTTTCGTGGAAAACAAACTGTCAACTGCGCCTTCATTTTCTTCTGTTGCTTTTGTGATTTTTTTTCTTTGAAAAAATAATAGAAACTGGCACCTAAAATCTAGAAGGTTTGAAAGTATTGAATTAGCTACTTTGCATAGATGAGACACTCAACACAATTAATTTATGTAAAGATTTGGTGTCACTATTAAAAGCTTTAAGTGGGATCTTGCCTCTGACCTCTGTGATCCAGGTATGCATATCTTTTCACCAGTATTTCCTACACATTTATAGATCTCTAGACAGAGCCTATGTACAGAACTCATGTGTGTATTTATTCACACAAGAGTATTTATATTCAATACAGTTTTGCAACATTCTATTTTCACTTAAGACTACATCATGCCCATTATATCTAAGCACAAAGAAATATACAATGGTGCTCTTGAGACCATCAATGAAGGGCTTTACACTTTAAACAAAAACAAGCTATGTCTATACACGACTTATGAAATGAATTCATGAAACAATAAATCCCATATTTTCCTTTTGGTAACTGTTTTACCACATCCAAAATACTTAAATGTGTAATCACAGCTTCTTTGTGTGTATATTTATCTCTACCTCATAACTTATTTTACAAAAATATTAATTAGCCAATAGGAGAAAACATTTAAAATCCTTGATGCTTGCTTGATTCTCATTATTGTCTATATCACTTATCTAACTCCTATAAACATATTCAGACTATTGTAATATCTTGAACTTACACACTTTCATATGATGCTATCCATATATATGCAAGAATGGCAACAGGAAATTTTCTGAAAGTAGAACTTCTAGGTCAAAAAGAACACATTTTATATATTCATATATATTGCCAATATATTCTTTATTGAGATTACAACAATTTCCCTACTATCTCTAATATGAAAGTGCTTCTTTCCTTTGACTATTGCCAAAATGATAGTTAAAAATGATGCTACACGGGCTGGGCTGGCTCTTTGATCGGCTCCCCCCTGAGGGGGAGAGCAGCCTTACCAGACCACAGAGGAAGACAATGCAGCAGTCCTGATGCGACCTGAGAGACTAGGGTCAGAGGGAAGGGGAAAGGACCTCCCCTATCAGTGGACTTGGGGAGGGGCATTGGAGGAGAAGTGAGAGGGAGAGGAGAATTGGGAGAGGATGAGGGAAGGGGCTACAGCTGGGATACAAAATGAATAAATTGTAACTAATAATAAATAAATAATTTTTTAAAATGATGCTGCACTATAGTTCTGATTCAATTATCTTTTTATGTTAAGCATATTCCCAATATCTAAGAATCATTTTAGACCCCTTCCTTTCTGCTCTCCTTTCTGTTTTTGTTGTTTGTTTTATTAAGAAAGTCTTTCCTATGTCAGAATTATTTTTACAAACAGCACAGAAAGGCACCAGTCTCCTGGAGACAGCAGCCAACATCCACATCAATAATTTCTGTCTAACACTGCCCTTTCTTCAGTGCCAGGGCTCTGCTGGGAACCTGCATGAGAGCTTGAACTGAAGTTTGAGCTGTAATCTGGGTCTGGGCCTTGATTAAACCTTGGCTTTGGCCATGGATAGCATAACTTTAGGGCCTCAGTAGTGTGGTCACAGGCATGTCCTTGTAGACAGCTCCATCTATCCTATGGCTGGCATTCCTTGAGATCCTGAGCTATACTTCCTCCAGCCTCTCTAGGCCTTGTGGTTTTCCAGCTCTACTTGACTTCAGGGCACTTTGGACCTGCATCTTCTCAGGATTCCCTATGCTCCTTTTAAAATGGGTGTTCCCCATAAACATGCTATCTGTGTCCTTGAGGAGCACATGACTTTGCAAAATGGGTGTCTTGCTGTCAGCTCTGTGCTGTTTGCAGATTCTGGGTGATGTAAATCTTGAACTTGCTAACATTTGCACATTAGCCTATGGCTCCCACAGCACCTGAAATCAGCAAAGCCACTTTCTCACTTACTTACTTTTAAAGCTTAATCCATGCTATATTCTACCATCATTATTTCATTCCGTCATTATCTTTCACATGTTTTTGAAGTGTGGGAGCCAGTTCAGGACTTCGCACTGACATGTCTTTCTGTTGACATCACATCATTTTGGCAATACTTGGAGACTGCTCTCTGGAGTCGCCAGTGACCCAAGACTGCCTTGGTTGAGTTGTGAGGCAGACCGGGGGCACTTGCGCAACATGTCCATCCTTCCTTTTCTTGCCAGACCTCTAGGTCCTATCCCTGTCTCCTCAGAATCATCTGATGCTGTAGTTCTTCAAGGTGCACACACGAGCTCTGCACCAGTCAAGCTTAGCATGGAATTTATCATTCAACCAGGATTGTTTTCAGAGTAAAAGAGGCCCTTTCGGAAGAATTCTATGCAACAGTTGTGAACAAGCTTTACCTAAGGAAACCAGAATATGCTTATTGGAGTCAAGTCCTGTCACCATGTCTTTCAATTATGCTCTTCGTTCTCAACGTATCATAGCTTTCCTATGGCCACGATTCATGCTTTTCCCATTCTCTTCCTGGCTTGTTGAGCTTCTACTAGGATGAATTCAGTAGTAGAAAGTGTTCATTCCCTTACTATGCTTCCTTACTATACTTGAAACCAAACTGTAATTGCTAGGACAGTTCTGGTTTACTCTGATGCAGTTAGGAGTATCAGATAGGATAGCTAAGCTGCAACAGCAGCCAACAGATAGCCTGATATGGGATATTTGAACTGGATTCTTAACCTGGCATCTGGAGACAGATCATTGAGGCAGCATTGAAAGCTCAAACTGACCACATCCTTGCAACAGAACATGTTGATAATTTTAATAGTAAGTCATCCGAAGACTCTTCCTTGCTCTTGTGATTTTCCATCTATGCAAAGCACTATTGTTATTTTATTTACTTATCTTTGCAAACAGAACCTGAACCTCTACCCAAGGATTGATACACTCCTGGAAGCAAATGATAGCAGGAGTGAGACCTCTGACATGAAATGGTGTAGACATGAAGCTCTTCTCACAGGGAGCTAGCTAGCTGTCTGCCTCGCAGACCTGTGGGCCATACAGCTGCTGGTGATTTTCATCAATGCTGGATTTCAGCTGCATCTCTCATCCTCTGCTTCATCTCTTTCCACATTCAAATGTAAGCCTGGCTTACAGGGATAACCCTGAGTTCTTTGTGTGACTGATAAAATGGATTTCTGTCTTGTGTAAGGATGCAGGCTGAAATGCATGATGTAAAGGCTTATGAAACAAGAGTTCAGGAGTTTGAAAGTGATTCAATCCTTTCAGTCTATAAAAACATGTTTTATGTGGGGGAAATGTTGGGCCTCTTGCTACAAGCTATTTTCTCATCTTAATAAAACCCTCCACAGGGGCCCACCTAAAGGAAGTATAGGTGACCCAATTGTCCAGAGGAACTCGTTTCAAGTGTAAAGATGATTGTCGCAAGATACAATTATGTTCCCTTATACTTTGTTGTGAATTAAATTTTGTATTTGCTCACCTGAAATTAGAATGTCCTATGCACTAAGCACATGGGTTGTTAGCTGAGCAAGGAAAGCTTTAGAAGCTGAAAAGCTGAGCATTTATTTGAAGAGGCATACAGCAGATACATGCAGCTTTGGAAAATGGAATTGATGTTGAAAAGATTCAGGACAGAAATAAAATGTTGGATATTGAATGTAAATAGAAACGTGAGGTGATTGGAAGTAAATCAGAAGCAGATGAAAAAAATTCATGTAAATAAAACAAGTTTAAGTGGGGGGCACTCTCCTTTCTGGGGGGACTACTGTGTATTTTCTAAAAGTAGACAGCTAAAATTTGTCATGTGAGACTGAGTATGGTCAGAATTTCTGAATTCTGTTTTCTAAGCTCTCTAACCAAGCCAGATCTCATTAATATCCAACCTAATGATTTAGCAGTGAAGTGGGCCCTCGGCTGTCTCCTTGACTCAGATCCCTCTTTTCTCCTTCATACTTGCACAAGATCATGGATCTTGCACAAGATCACTCACACAGGCCCACTGTTTTTTTGTTTTTTTCCTCTCATTTGTAGTCTTTTCCATGCAGTATTTCCTTCAGTGATCAACCCAAGTTTGGTACAAAAGTCTACAATGATTCTTTAGTTTCAATAAATAATATTAAGTCATTTATGATTTAGTTCTGAACTAAAGCCAGAAACATGTATTCTTTCATTAAATATTCATTTTTAAAAGTTCCAAATGTGTAATTCTCAAAAAAAGCTGGTAATGTGTATGAAACATTGTTACATTGTTCTTAACATTTTATTGATGGGACTCTGAAAAAGACACAAAGAAAGTTACACAGGTAGTCATGGGGAGAAAGAGACACAAATGCTGAGATTTGATTTTGATGTTTCCAGATTTCAGATTTAAAACACACTCTTTTGTCTGCTAGATCATTGAAGCAAATCTAGAACACCCTCATTATTTTGGAGGCACATGTTCCCATCAAAGACACCAGGGATTTTCCCGCTGAATCTGGGTAGGAAGACAGAATTGCTTATGGAAAAATTCTCTCTTGAACATCTGGACCATCCAGAAATGGTATGCACATGATTTCACTCTAAGATATCATCATCAAAATGTAGTTGATTGTGTGATGAGAATATGTGATGGTTAGTGTTGCTTGTCAGCTTCACAAAATATAGAATCACTTGGAAGATGAGTTTCTGGGTAGACCTATGAGGAAATGTCTTGCTTATGTTGATTTATGTGGGAAGATCCACATTAATTGTGGGTAGGACCCAGTCCTGTGCAGAGGATCCTATGCTATATAAGATGGATAGCACAAGCTGAGCACTAACATGCATACATATTCATCCCTTTCTGTTCCATGATTGTAACTATAATCTGTCAAGATGATTCATGCTCATGCTATCTTAACTTCCCTGCCACAATGGATTGTACCTTGAACTATTACCTAAAGTAAACCTTTTCACCCTTAAATTATGTCAGTCCATCTTTTACCACAGCCACAAGAAGAGAAACTAAGACAGGATGTTTCACAGATGAAGAGATAAATGTAAATATATACATCTATATAGACTCAGGCTGGGCAATAAGTGATTTTAGGATCTCTACATTTCAAATAGTGGGCTGGTCTTTCATGGTTCTTGCAAGTTACCTGTTTGGTGGCATTGTATTTTCATATCTGGAGACTTTAGCATGCTAAAAAAATGCTTGTGCTAATGATGTTAATGGCAGAGACCTTGGATTCTACACTGTATTGACAGGACTTCTAGAGGAGGTAGGGGCTGGGTCACTAAGATTGGCAT
This sequence comes from Meriones unguiculatus, assembly GCF_030254825.1. Taxonomy (NCBI): domain Eukaryota; kingdom Metazoa; phylum Chordata; class Mammalia; order Rodentia; family Muridae; genus Meriones; species Meriones unguiculatus. The sequence goes on from NC_083358.1 coordinate 121,372,026, forward strand.
CGAAGATACTCCACCCTGGAATTCAAGGCTCCATACATCATATGCTACCATCACAGGTCATACCTGGGATAACTACGTGCCACCTGGGTAAGCAATCAGCAGATAGCACTTTCTTATCTCTTCTGAACCCTGCCTTATATTCCTGGCTTCACTGGCTTCTTTCATTGCAGTGACTCTAGCCAGGACCGTGGCAGTCTTTCAAAGTTACATGAGTCATCCCAGCAAAGAACTGAACCAGGGGATGTCATAAAGATCCCCAAAACAATAGCCTCTGTGCCACGTTTCAGGTTACTGAGAAATCTGAAAGAGTATTCCTATCACCTAACATATTGAAGATGGCTGTGCAAAATAGCTCCAGTAATCGGGTTGGTATTGATACTTGGCAGTTTTCACCTTACTTTCTTTAACGTCTCTCAGTACTTTATAAAGACAGGTTTTCCTTAGATTTTAGATAATAGATATTTATTGGTGATTAAAAAGTTGCCTCAAAATTTATTCAAATAGAGGATCCAAGATGGTAGCAACCAGTGTGCACTGTATGAGAGGCAGAGGATCTGAAACTCTGAAATTGATGAGTGGAGAGGCAGCTAAAGCCAGAACATCGACATTGAGGCTCCTGGGGCGAAAGGGGACAGCACATGAGCTGAGACCATTTAAAACCAGGTCATCCGCAGACTTCTCTGGGGATGGAGAATGGCAAACATTCGATCCCCCTGCACTTCCCCTTGCCCGGTCTCCCTCCTACTCGGTGATGGGAGTGCACAGTGCCCTAGAGTAGAACTCCCTGCCTGCTGACTGAGCCATCAGAGGAGGGGCTACTAGTTTCTCAGAGGCAGCTGACAGCTGTATCAGCCTTCAGGTCCTGGGTCCATGAGCAGCTATATAGGCCCGCAGGGCCTCCCAGCTAGCAACTGTACTGGCTTCCCAGTCCCTCAGTATCAGGCAGCCTGCAGCATGGGCCACACAGGTCCACCAGGTCCACCAGGCCCGCCAGGCCACCCAGGTCCGTAGACCACTGTACAGGCTCCCCAGGACTCTCTAGCAGGCATCGGTACTGCTCTCCCAGTTCTGCTGCTGTGGCAGGACTCCCAGTGGCCTGCTATACCAGCCTCCAAGTTCTGCGACTATAGCACCACTGATCTGACAGAGCTCCTAGACCTGCACTTGCCCAAGTAGGACCAAATCTGACAGTAGAGAACAGGGTGAACCCCTGTGATTTCCAATTAGACCTGATGGTGGGAATGTAAAATGGTACAACCACTCTGGAAATCAATCTGGCGCTTTCTAAGGCACCATCAGTGGAGCAACAGTGGAGGAGGGTTCCCCTTTCTCCACAACCTCTCCAGTAAGTGTTGTCACTTGAGTTTTTCATCTTAGCCATTCTGATGGGTGTAAGGTGAAATCTCAGGGTCGTTTTGATTTGCATTTCCCTAATGGCTAATGAGGTTGAGCATTTTTTTAAGTGTTTCTCTGCCATTCGATATTCCTCTGTCGAGAATTCTCTGTTTAGCTCTGTTCCCCATTTTTTAATTGGATTAGTTGATTTGCTGCTTTTCAGCTTCTTTAGTTCTTTGTATATACTGGATATTAGTCCTCTGTCAGATAAAGGGTTAGTGAAGATTCTTTCCCAATCTGTAGGCAGTCGTTTTGTTTTGATGATGGTGTCCTTTGCTTTACAGAAGCTTTTCAGTTTCATGAGGTCCCATTTATTGATTGCTGCTCTTAGAGCCTGTGCTGTTGGTGTTCTGTTCAGGAAGTTGTCTCCTGTGCCAATGAGTTCTAGGCTGTTCCCCACTTTTTCTTCTAACAGATTTAGAGTATCTGGTTTTATGTTGAGGTCTTTGATCCACTTGGACTTTAGTTTTGTGCAGGGTGATGAATATGGATCTATTTTCATTTTTCTGCATGTAGACATCCAGTTGGACCAGCACCATTTGTTGAAGATGCTGTCTTTTTTCCTTTGAATGGCACTTTCTAAGACAATTAGAATAGTGCTTCCTCAAGAACCAGCTATACCACTGCTAGGTATATACCCAAAGTTTGCTCAAGTACACAAAAGGGATACTTGCTCAACCATGTTCATAGCAGCTTTATTTGTAATAGCTAGAACCTGGAAACAACCCAGATGTCCATCAACGGAGGAATGGGTACAGAAATGTGGTATTTTTACACAATGGAATACTACTCAGCAATCAAAAAGGAGGAAATCATGAAATTTGCAGGCAAATGTAGGATCTAGAAAAGAGCATTCTGAGTGAAATATTCCAGAAAGAGAAAGACAAACACGGTATATACTCACTTATATAGACCTATAAGATATGATAAACATAATGAAATCTCTACACCTAAAAAAGATAATCAAGAGAGAGGACATGGGGTAAGATGATCAATCCTCGTTTAGAAAGAGAGATGGGATGTGCATTGAACGTATGACAGGAGTCTACTGAGCGCATCTGAAAGACTCTAACTAGCAGTGTTTTCAAAGCAGATACAAAGACTCACGACCAAACCTTCGGCAGAATACAGGGAATCATATGAAAGAAGGGGAGTTAGTCTGATGGGGAAAGGATAGGAGCTCCACAAGGACCAAATATATCTGAGCACAGGGTCTTTTCTGAGACTGACATTCAACCAAGGACCATGTATGGATATAACCTAGAACCTCTGCTCAGATGTAGCCTGTGGTAGCTCAGTAACCAATTGGTTTCCCATAGTGAGGGGAACAAGGACTATTTCTAACAGGAACTCAATGGCTGGCTCTTTGACCTCCCCACCCCCCAAGGGAGGAGCAGTCCTGTTAGGACACAGAGGAGGGCTTTGCAGCCAGTCCTGAAGATACCTGATAAAACAGGATCAGATGAATGGGGAGGAGGTTCCCCCATCAGTGGACTTGGAAAGGGGCACGGTGGAGATGAGGGAGGGAGGGTGGAAGGGAGGGTAGGATTGGGAGGGAATGAGGGAGCGGGACACGGCTGGGATACAGAGTGATACATTAATAAAATGTAACTGATAAGAAAAAAATAAAATTAAAAAAAGGAAAAAAAAAAGAAAGAGATGTCTAGAAACATACAGAACACCAAATAGACAAAACCAGAAAATAAACACCTCATGTCATATCATAGTCAAAACACTAAATCTACAGAACAAAGAAAAGATACTAAAAGCAGCAAGGAGAAAAGACCAAATATAATATAAAGGTAGACCAATAAAATCACACCAGGCTTTTCTATAGAAACCATGAAAGCCAGAAGGGCCTGGGAAGATAGTATACAGACTTTAAAGGACCACAGATGCCAACTCAGACTACTATACCCAGCAAAGTGTTCATTCGACATAGATAGAGGAAAAAAAATATTCCATGACAAAACTAAATTTAGACAATATCTACACAGCAACCCAGGACTACAGAAGATACTAGAAGGAAAACTCCAATCCAGTGAAGACAACTAAACCCAAGAAAACAGAGGATATGGACAACTTCACAACAAAAATAAAAGAAAACAATCAATGAATCACAGCAACACCACCAACTCCACAATAAAAGGAACTAAAATTAATTGGTCACTATTATGTATCAAAATCATTGGACTCAACTGTCCAAAAAATAAAAATAAAATAAAAAGATAAAGACTAACAGAATGGTTGCAGAAACAGGATCCAACATTCTGCTGCATCCAAGAAAAATAGCTCTGCAACAAAGACAAACACTACCTCAGAGTAAAAGGCTGGTAAAATTTTTTTCAAGCAAATGGACCCAGAAAACAAGCTGGGGTAGGTATCCTAATACTAATAATAAAATAGACTTTCAACCAAAATTAATCAAAAAAGATGAGGAGGGGCATTTTATTCTGATAAAAGAAAAAATCCACCAGGAGGACATCACAATTCTGAACATATATCCCCCAAATACAAGAGCATTTTCATTTGTAAATGAAACATTATTAAAGCTGAAATCACACATTGATCCCAACATCTTAATAGTGGGAGACTTTGACCCTCTAACAAAGAGGCAGATCATCTAAACAGAAGATAAATAGGGAAATAATGCCACTTACAGAGGTCATAAATCAAATGGACCTAATAGCTGTCTACAAAACTTTTCACCCAAATTCAAGAGTATACCTTCTTTACAGCACCTCATGGAACCTTCTCCAAAATAGATCATATAGTTGGTCACAAAGCAAGCCTCAACAGATACAAGAAGATTGAAATAATCCTTTGTATCCTATCTGACCACCATGGACTAAAGCTTGACCTCAACAACAACTGAAATAGCAAAAATCCTACACACACATGGAAACTGAACAACTCCCTACTCAAAGACAGCTGGGTTAAGGAAGAAATAAAGAAAGAAATTAAAGACTTCCAGGAATTCAATGAAAATGAAGGCACAACATACCCAAACTTATGGGACACAATGAAAGCAATGCTAAGAGGAAAATTCATAGCATTAAGTGCCTTCAAGAAGAAATTCAAAACATCTCATTCGAGCAACTTAATGGTCCACCTGAAAGCCCTAGGGAAAAAAAAAGAAAGAAAGAAAGAAACAGACACACCAAGAGGAGTAGACAGCTGGAAGTATTCAAGCTCGGGGCTGAAATGAATAAATTAGAAACAAACAAAAAAACAAACATCAGCAATAAAAAACAATTCAAAGAATCAATGAAACAAAGAGCTGGCTCTTTGAAAAAATCAACAAGATAGACAAACCCTTAGCCAGACTAAATAAAAGGCAGAGAGAAACTATCCAAATCAGCAAAATTAGAAACGAAAAGGGGGACATAACAACAGACACTGTGGAAATCCAAACACTCATTAGGTCTTACTACAAAAGCCTTTATGTCACAAAATTTGAAAATCTAAAGGAAATGGACAATTTTCTTGATAGATTCCATTCACCAAAATTAAATCAAAATCAAGTAAATAGATTAAATAGTCCTATATCCCCCAAGGAAATAGAAGCAGTCATCGAAAGTCTCCTTTCCAGAAAAAGCACATGGCCAGATGGTTTCAGCCCAGAATTCTACCAGACCTTCAAAGAAGAGCTAACACCAATTCTTTTCAAATCATTCCACAAAATAGAAACAAATGGAACATTACCAAACTCACTCTATAATGCCACAGTCACCTTGATACCTAAACTATATAAAGACCAAACAAAAAAAGAGAACTACAGACCTATCCATCTTATGAACATTGATGCAAAGTACTCAATTAAATACTTGCAAACCGAATCCAAGAACACATAAATGGTATCATCCACCATGACCAAGTAGGCTTCAACCCAGGCATTCAGGGATAGTTCACTATACAGAAATCCATCAATGTAATCCACCATATAAACAAACTGAAGGAGAAAAACAACATGATCATCTCCTTAGATGCCAAAAAAGCATTTGACAAAATCCAACACCCATTCATGTTTAAAGTCTTGGAGAGATCAGGGATACAAAGCACATACCTAAATATAGTAAAGACAATATACAGCAAGCCTATAGCCAACATCAAACTAAATGAGAGAATCATAAATCAATCCCACTGAAATCAGGGACAAGGCAAGGCTGCCCACTCTCTCTGTATCTCTTCAACATAGTACTTGAAGTCCTACCTAGAGCAATGAGAAAACTAAAGGAGATCAAGGTGATACAAATTGGAAAGGAAGAAGTCAAAGTATCACTATTCACAGATGGTATGATAGTATACATGAGTGACCCCAAATATTCAACCAGAGAACTTCTTCAGCTGATAAACATCTTCAGCAAAGTAGCTGAATACAAAATTAACTAAAAAAAAAAAATCAGAAGCCCTCCTGTATACCAAAGACAAAAGGGCCAAGAAAGAAATTAAGGAAAAAATACCCTTTACAATAGCCACTGATAACAGAAAGTACCTTGGTGTGACTCTAACCAAACAAGTGAAAGACCTGTTTGATAAAAACTTCAGATTCTGAAGAAAGAAATTGAAGAAGATATCAGAAGATGGAAAGATCTCCCGTGCTCATGGATTGGTAGGATTAACAGAGTGAAAATGGCCATCCTGCCAAAAGCAATCTACAGATGCAATGCAATTCCACTCAAAATAACAACACAATTTTTTTTACAGACCTTGAAAGAATAAGTCTCAACTTCATACGGAAAATACAAAACAACAACAACAACAAAACAGAATTACCAAAATGATCCTGTACAGCAACAGATCTTCTGGACGTATCTCCATCCCTGATCAAGTTGTTCTACAGAGCAATAGCAATAAAAACTGCATGGTATTGGCATGGAAACAGAATGGTGGATCAATGGAACTGAATAAAAGACCCAGAAATAATTCCACACACCTATAGATACTTGCTCTTTGACAAAGAAGCCAAAACCATACAATGGCAAAAAGACAGCATCCTCAACAAATGGTGCTGGTCTAAGTGGATTTCTACATGCATAAAAATACATATAGACCCATACTTATAACCCTGCACAAAACTAAAGTCCAGGTAGATCAAAGAGCTCAACATAAAACCAGATACTCTAAATCTGTTAGAAGAAAAAGTGGGGAAGAGCCTAGAACTCATTGGAACAAGAGACAACTTCCTGAACAGAACACCAACAGCACAGGCTCTAAGAGCAACAATCAATAAATGGGACCTCATGAAACTGAAAAGCTTCTATAAGGACACTGTCGTCCGAACAAAATGACAGCCTACAGACTAGGAAAGGATCTTCACCAACCCTATATCTGACAGAAGGCTAATATCCAGAATATATAAAGAACCCAAGAAGTTAAAAAGCATCAAATCACTAATCCAATTTAAAAATGGGGTATGGAGCTAAACAGATAATTCTCTGTAGGGGAATATAGAATGACAGGGAAACATTTGAAGAAATTCTCATCATCCTTATCCATCAGGCAGAAACAAATCAAGAAGACCCTGAGATTTCACCTTACACCCATTAGAATAGCTAAGATCAAAAACTCAAGTGACAATATATGCTGGAGAGAATGTGGAGAAAGTGGAACCCTCCTCCATTGCTGGTGGAAATATAAACTTGTACAACCACTCTGGAAATAAAAATTAGGAATAGTACTTCCTCAAGATCCAGCTATACCACTCCTAGGCATATATCCAATATATGCTCAAGTACAGAACAAGAACATTTGTTCATCCATGTTCATAGCAGCTTTATATGTAATAGCCAGAATCTGGAAACAACCCAGTTTTCCCTCTACAGAGGAATGGATACAGAAATTGTGATACATTTACACAATGGAATACTACTCAGCAATTAAAAACAAGCAAATTATTAAATTTGCAGGCAAATGATGGGGTCTAGAAAAGATCATCCTGAGTGAGGTATCCTAGAGGCAGAAATACACACACTATATACTCACTTATAAGTGGATACTAGACCTATAATATAAGATATACATACTAAAATCTGTACACCTAAAGAAGCTAAGCAAGAAGGAGCACCCTGGGTAAGATGATCAATCCCCACTCAAAAAGAAAAATGGGATGGACATTGGAAGAGCGATAAAACAGGAAACAGGACAGGAGCCTACCACAGAGGGCCTCTGAAAGAGTCTACCTAGCAGTGTATCAAAGCAGATGCTGAAACTCATAACCAAACTTTGGGTATAGTGCAGGGAATCCTGTGAAAGAAGGGAGAGATCATAAGACCTGGAGAGTGCAGGACCTCCACAAGGAGAGCAACAGAACCAAAATATCTGGGCACAGGGGTCTTTTCTGAGACTGATACTCCAACCAAGGACCATTCATGGATATAACCTAGAACCCCTGCACAGATGCAGCCCATGGCTGCTCATTATCCAAGGAGGTGGGTTCCCTAGTAATGGGAACAGGGACTGTCTCTGACATGAACTCAGTGACTGGCTCTTTGGCCACCCCCTCAAGGGGGTAGCAGTCTTGCCAGGCCACAGAGGAGGACAATGCAGCCAGTCTTGATGAGACCTGATAAGCTAGGGTCAGATGGAAGGTGATGAGGACCTCCCCTATCACTGGAAATGGGAGGAGATTAAGGAGGGAGGGTGGGATTTGGAGGGCATGACGGAGGGGCTACATCTGGGATGCAAAGTGAATAAACTGTAATTAATACAAAAATAAAATTAAATTCAAGAATTTTCAAATAAATCTCATAAGACAGTTTCTGAACATGGATTTTAGCAGTCTTAGCCATGTGACCTTGGCTCCTGTTCTCAAATGAGATCCACTCATCTCTCCCTACTGCATCATGTGTTTTCTGACTGGAATCTGAGATTTTTCTAATCGGATGTTTGCCTCCATAGCTATTGGATCCCCTCAGTGTCCTACCGTCTGTTGTCTGGAAGGCTTTAAATCCTCCCCATAAGGATTTCTGAGTGACCTCACCTGAATGCAAGTGGCTTTCCTCAAAGCAAATAGTGAGAGGTCAAGAGATGAATGAAAGTATTAGCCAAGCTAGCTTCTCATCTTTATGGCCCTCATCTGTCCCTTATATATTCATGTTCTTTGTTTGGAGTTTCTGAGACATTGTCATCTATCTAAATAATAAACCACAATTGCTTCTTAGTTGGAAGTATTTTTTTCTTGGCTTCTCGTCTCTCATTTTGTCAAAAACATATAATAATTTTATTATTTCTCTCAGTGATGACTATTTGCTCCTACAAGAAAGTGTGCCTTGTACCCATATTTCTGTGCCATTTGCTTATACTCTAAACTTTTCCGAAGTGCCAAGCAGACTTAGGCAGCAGCAAGAATGTTGCACACATCAATCTGTTAATAGAAAGGATGACGAACAAGAACAGATCTGCCTAAGATGGCACATACATGACCCACCAGAGTGATTATAGAATGTCATTGGTCCTCTGGTCAGAACACTGATTTTTTTTTCATTTCATTTATTTATTTATTTATTTATTATTAGTTGCATTTTATTAACTTTGTATCCCAGCTGTATCCCGCTCCCTCATTCCCTCCCAATCCCACCCTCCCTGGTTCATCTCCTCCCTTCCCCTTTCCAAGTCCACTGATAGGGGAGGATCTCCTCCCCTTTCATCTGACCCTTTTATCAGGTATCTTCAGGACTGGCTGCAAAGAGAACACTGATTTTTAATTTATCAAAATATAAAATTGTCAATGTCTGGAAGTCAATGAAATTACTTTTTTCCTCAAGATTTGCTCTATACATGGATGTCTGGTGTACATACTGGTTAATTACAAGGTGTAAATCAACCCAGCCATAGCCAAATCAGTTCTCTTTCTCCTTACTCACCACCACCCAGAAGTCACGTGTCTATTAAATTTAATGGAGTTTTCTAAAAGCAACTGAGAAGCCAATTCAAAAAATGGGTGGTGCCCCTATCTATATTTTTTCAGCTTTAAGAAGACGTAAAAGTAATGTACACATTTCATTGGAACTGTATTTGAAGTTTGATTTTGGATCTGTTTTGTGCTAGAATTATGTATTTCTACACTCTTGTCACACTGAGCATCAGCAGCTAACTACAGCAATCACAAGGGTGGAGAACCACAATCTACACAGTGCTAGGTTACAAGGGGGGCATTAAATGCATTTTTGGTGACATTTTGAATTCACTATGGATCCACCAGAATGTAACCTATCATTTGAGAACTATCTGTATTAAGCCTGTTGACCAAAAAGAGAATTAGTCGTTTATCAAAGCAACTTATATCAGCATGATAAAGACTTTGACAGACAGCCTGACAAGTATTAGGTAAGGGAGAAAATAAAATGTCAACCTTGCAAAGTGAGGACCTGCACATCACTGCAGCCATGTTAGTAAGTATGAGTGGACTCTCAGATAGAGATCAGAATGCTTTCTGAAACTAATAGATCCAATGGGATGAGTGGTGACCATCTTGTGTGATAGTATCAACCCAATAGAGTCACAGCATGCATACTTTTATTCTATAAGCAGTTGCTTCCTATGCACTTGCAAACATTTTAGGCATCAATGGTTTAAGTTTTTTCCAAGAACTGGTTAAAAGCTAAGTGGGTTAAAAAAATCCAGACATTTACTTGAAGTGGGATTTTCTGTTTTGTTTTGTTTTGTTTTGTTTGTTTGTTTGTTTGTTTGTTTTTTCAATGCAGTTTATTCAGGAACCTTGAACAATCCTCGGACCCTGGGGAAAGCCAGCCCACAGCTTAAATAGCCTCTGGGTAGCCAACCCAGGCATGCCGCGTGGGCAATGCAGATAGGTCCACATACATGGAAGCAAGCCAGATCCTCAGCCTTAGCCAAATGTGGAATTGTTCGTGACAGAGAGCACTCACCATCGGGAAGGTGGAAGGCGGAAACCAGCTCCATCTTTAAGGCATAGCATTCCGCAGCTCTCTACAGTTCCCCCTTTTTGTTTTAGACGCATCAGGCAAGAGTAGAGGTCTGATCTCTGATATTAGAAATAAATTGGGACTTTGTACCAATGTTCATTTAGATGTCATCCACCCAAAGAGCATCAGACCCGTCCGATACCTTTTACTCAGAGGCGGGACCTGGGGCATCAACCCGCATGCAATCAGACATGCTCTTCTCTGGGTCCAAAGCAGCTGACCCTGAGTGCAGTGCTTAGCCTCGCATCCTGAGCATAACATTTTAGCTTTTTATGGTATCCAACCATGCTTGGGGAGAATGTCCTGCTTCAATGGCTGTAAAGGCCTGAATGATCATGGCTGCATCACACTGTTGTGAGACTCTAATCTTGCATATATACCACAGGCAAACCAAGGAGACCAACACCAGAAGGCCTGCTAACACTCCCATGCCCGCCCATTCCTTCAGATGATTCATGGCTGCAGCAATCCATGATGATAATCCTGTGGCTAGTCCTGCGTCCACTCTGGTAGAATTTACTGTGACAATGGTCACTCTCAGCTGCTCCATCGTAGTATCGAATTCTCCAGTCCAATTACCTAAAATATTTGTTTGTTTTTTATGACTCAGATGTGTCATGTGCTGTTTTGCTAGAAGCTGTCTTGTGAGAGGTGAGAGGGCACGTGATGTCTTGCTAAAAGCTGTCTCATGCGAGGAGCATGACTTTGGCCAGCTGAGAACATCTTTGGGTGGACTCTGAGGAGAAGAGATATGTCGAAGCTCCTGGACAGTCAGACAATGCTTTTTGGACCAACACTGCAGCTCTGATCTTTGTGCTTAGATACTTGATTTGCAGAGAAAAACATTCCAGAGAACTTCTCAGGGGCAATCCAGCTGAGTCTTGCAGCTTTTGCTGACTTGTCCTGATTTGCTGAATCATGCTGGTTAGTGTTGCTGTTTTGCATTGGTATTTGTACTGGACTGCTGGTATCTAGACAACAAAGAGTGAACTCATCTTAAGGAATTCCTTCTAAAAAGTTCTACAACCCCTTTTGCCTTATAACCCTCTTTTCTCACATACCTATGTTCAGTGGGTGGAAGGGAGGTAGAAGTATTGAAGAACCGTAAATAAAGTAAGTTTGGTGAGATAGCTAAGCCTACATTTATTAATTTTAAAATTATTTTAAAATTTTTATTACATATATTTAATGTGAGCGTCTGTGTGTGTAGTCACATATGCTATGGTGTACATAGGCGGTCAGAGGAAATTTATGGGAGCCTTTACCATGTGAATCCCAAGGATTAAATCCAGTCATCAGGCTTAGCAACAATTACCTTTTCCCAATGAGCCATCTCTCTGGCTCCATCTTACAAATCTTGAGGTCAGGCCTCTGACACAAATGTCACAGGAATAATATTGAGGTGTCAATAAGTCTGTGCTTCCTCCTGGTGGCTCTAAGGAAGAATTGACATCCTTACCTTTCCAGCTAGTAGAAATCGTTGGCATTCCTTTGCTTACTGCATCCTTTCTCTGCTCACAGCTGGCAATGTTGCATCCATCTGTACATTCCTTCTGCAGCCAGTTATCCTCCTCATCTTCCCCCTGCCTCCACTTTGCACTTCGAAGGATCCCTGAACTATACCGGTGGTGCACATGTAATTCAGGAGCTATTTTAAGGTTGACTGATTTGCAAGCTACCTTCCATCTGAAACTTTAATTAGCTTTTTCTGTGTAAGCTAATATATTCACAGGTTCAGGGACTAAAATATGGGCATCTTTGAGAGAACATTATTCTGCTTAATTACTTTTGATCTCAAGATAGTTTGATAATTTTATTTATAAAATGGCTGTTTTTAATTTTTCTTTTGGAGTAATACATATTTTAAACTTACTTATCTCACAAAGTGTAGTCTTAATACCACTACTCTGATGAAGAGCAGGGTGTTAAAATGGAGCCACTTACCTCCTGTAGATGGCCTGAGTCAGGAAACATAACCTCTCTGAGTCATAATTGTCTGTTCCAGTGCGTAGTAATTGTACATATCCTTCCTATTATGAAAAAGTTGCCATCTACAGGTAATAAGACACACATCTATAATCCAATATATACATATATGCTCTTTGATATTGAGCTAAAATGCAGTGTATTTGATGTTGGTAATTTTGGCTGTTATTAAAAATGATCCACCTTGACTGCCAACTGCTTCTGTCAAAACTTCAAGACATTACCTGTTAAAGGCTCAGAGGTAAACACACCCTGCATTTTTGAATAATGTGTTATAATATAACACAGCATTTCTGCATTAAAAGAAAAAAATTTTTTTCTGAGATCTAAAAGTCTTGAAGCCCTGAGGGTACCTGTCTCCAGAGGACCTGGTTTTGAGATGAGTGATCTGAATTGCAGATGTCAGCGTGTGACAGTGATGACTGGCTGCATCTCTGGTTCTGTGCAGGTGGAAGCTTGTTTTCTCTGCCTGCCTACAAATGTAGCAAAGAAGAAAAGCGCCGCTTGTTTAAGTAAAAGGATGCACACAGGTGGGCCAGGGCTCCTGGTCTTCAATTTAAGGGCACACTTTCATTTTCAATGCAATTAGCTGTTTAATTGAGCATCCAAATTTAGCAGTGCATTTGCATGTGCAATTAATTATGATTTAAAAGCACTCTGTGTTAATGGTTTCTTTCCCATTATCTACAAATGTAATTACTGAAGGATGGATTGAGTTTAGAAATCATGTGGGATTTTTTTTCATCCCCAGAGCCCAATGCTGCAAGTGTCAACAGTGCAATTAGAAGTATAAGGCTGAAAGGCAATAGGTGTGGGAAGGAAGGGAGGTTGGAGTGGGTCAGCTTGCTAATTTGAGTAGACAGTAATAATTTTCTTGCTTACGAGAATTAATTCAAGTTGCAGTTACCATATTATTTCATTCAGGCAGAACAGAGATAAACCCTGTGTGTGCAAAAACGCATTTTAAGAAGAAAACTCACTTTCAAATTATTTGAAAATGAGACAATGATCTAAGCAATTTTTCATAAGTCACAAAATTAATGTGTAGTTTGGCTTAGAAGCACTCACAGTGTTTTCTTAATTTTAGAAAGTAAAACAATGACCTTAATATTTGAAATGACATTCAAACCACGAGCTAATTACAGTTAACCAAGAATAGAACAGAAGCTTAGCTATTGATGAGACTGGAAATGTGAGCAAAAATCTGAGGAAAAAGCATAAAGCATTTTGCTCACCTCAAATGTCTACAGATTCAACAGGACATGGTTTTGCTCTGGAAAGAGGACATTCAAGAGCCACCACAGTCCCCAGGCTCTTCTGCCCATGAGCTCAGGGATCACACAGGCTCTGAGCGGCCTACTTGAGCAGTCAGCCTGTAGAGGAGGCTTGCTGGAGGAAGTGGTCAGTACAGCACTGAGGGCCCCTTCAGGAAAGGAGTGGAGCAGAGCTGTAAGCTGTAAAGACAGTGGGAGAGAGATGCCTGATTCATTTATTTATATCCTGGAGTTGTAATTGCTTACATTGTCATGTGGACTCAGGGAGTACATGCTTGTCACGCAAGCATGAATCCCCACCACCCATGAAAAATTCCATGTGCTTGCAATGCCAGCACCTGGGAGTGGATCACAGGGCCTAGTCTAATCTGCAAGCCTATTTCCCACTGACAGACTGCTGTGACACCTGAGGCATGATACCTGATCTTTGGCCTGTGCATGTTCAAATGTGCACACATACACACACACACATGTATGTACCTGCAGAGGTAAGAACTCACACCTGTATAAATACACATACCTGTATATATAAATACAAATAGTTTTACATAAACTGAATTAATTAAAGATTTTAAAATACATATTACATTATTATTATTAAATTATGCATTAAAATTAAACAAAAATAGCTGAGACTGTAGCCCCAGCCGCTGGAAGACTGAGGCCAGAGGATCATAAGTGTGAGGCCAGCATAAGCTATTTGGTGATATCATAGCTCAAGAAAAAACAAAATCAAACAAAAATTAAACTAACCCAATGTGTGTAATGTATACTGACTTACCTGTTTAGAATAAAAAATACATACAGTTTTCTAATGAACTAGGCAATTCAAAACTTTCTCCCATTCAGTGCCTGTTTCCTCTATTGAAAGATCACCACAATTAATTTCTTTTTAGAGTTCATCCAGAAAAAAAAAATATATATATATATGAACACAAAACTTTATATGTATGTTTGTATCCTAAGACATCCAATCTCTGTCTCTCCTTGCTTCTGATTTTTTTCTCTTAAAAGTAGTTAAAATGGTTTAAATTGAGATGAAGTTTCCTTTACTTAGACCTCAAATAATTTCTACAAATTAGTTTTTAAGTATAATTATCAATACAATGTCAGATCTCAGTTTTAAATTTGCTGAAATTAAACTATTAAAGTACTAAAGGAGTTAAAGTATTTTAAACTGAAACTATTTACTTAAACATTAAAGCAGAGCCAGACATGGGGGCACATTCCTTTAATCCCAGCACTCCAGGAGGCAGAGACAGAGGCATGCAGATCTCTGTGAGTTTAAGGACAACCTGGTCTACAAAGTGAGTCCAAGACAGCCAAAGCCACACAGAGAAACCCTGTCTCAAAAACAAACAAACAAACAAAACAACAACAACAAAAACAAAACAAACACACAAACCAAACGAAAATACATCTCATAAACAGGTGCTATTATCCACTTAACTATTCTCTTATTGTCGAATATCTAAATTTTTCTGTGCTTCTCTTTTACATACAACAATGTAACGATCATACATAATTATATGGATGTACTTTGATAAGTATAAGAAGAAAAAAATTTAGAAATAAAACTGCCTGTGCATATGCAGAGTTTTAATTTTAGAAAGTATTAGCAATGAACATCAAAAAGTTAATAGCTTTAACCACCACCAAGAGGGCCTGGGAGGCCTAAATGCCCAAATATCTTTAGTGATATATTAAGATTTCAATTGTGTGTGTGTGTGTTGTGTATGTGTATGTGTGTGTATTTATGTGTGTGTGTTCTGGTGTGTATCTATTTGCATGTGTGTCTACTATGTGTGTGTGCTTGTGTGTGTATATGTGTGCATGCATATGTAGTTTGGGTATGTGCTCATGTTTGTGTTTGTATACAAATGCATATTATGTGTTTGTGATACTGTGTGTATGTGTGTATATATGTATGTATATGTATGTATATATATATATGTATGTATATGAGTGTGTATATATGTATGCATGTGTCTATATGTGTGTGTTCATATCTGTATTTATGTGTGTTGTGGGTTTATCATGTGTGTGTGCTCATGTATGCATCTATTAGTGTATGTGATCGTGTGTGTGTGTGTGTGTGTGTGTGTGTGTAAAGTATGCAGGGGCCCACACAGGCCAGAGCAGAATGTCAGATGCCCTGTAGCTTTAGTGGTCTCACAAGAGTGCTGGGAACTGAACTGGGGTATTCTGGAAGATTAGAAATCATTCTTAAGTGCTGAGCAATCTATTTATCTCCCATTACCGAAATTAAAAAAACTCTTCCCAAACCAATGGTAAAAATACTGTATTTGAATTTGCATTTTTATTTTTCAATTTATTTATTTACTCATTTTGAGTCTTGATTTCTAGTCCAAGCTGAGCTGGAACTGGCTGATCTCCCGCCCTTGCCTTGTAGGGCTGAGGTCCTGTACCACTGTGCACAGCAGCCTCTGCCTTACCTTTGAAACTGAATGTCTTTCCCACACAGACTGTGGCAGGTAGCTTCTTTGTCACGCAAGACTTATTTATATGCTTGTTTTGTCTTCTTTTTAAGTATTTTTTCTTGATTATCTGTAAATTCTGACTTTATGTGCCCGCTCTGTCCTCCATTCCCTGTGCTCCTGTTTTCAGTTCTGCATTGTTCCTGCTGGTGCCGGGTGCTGTACAGTACTGAAATACCTATGACACTGGAGAAGTTAGTCAAGGTCTAAAGAAAGGGATTTTGTCTAGATGGAGTTTGCCTGTGTGTTACAAGGTGCTTGGCGACCTTAGTCAGTGGCAATCAGGAGGCCAGGGTAAAGCTGAGTCCTCTTTCTCAGAGGGCGGCCTTGGTTCACTTGCCGCTCTGATGGATTTTACTTACCAGCAATTTACCAGAAAAAGTGTGCCACTAGGATGTAGATCACACTAGGATGTAGATCATGCTAGGATGTAGATCACGTTAGGATGTAGATCACGCCCCAGTCTGGTGTTGAGCCTAGGATTCAGAGCCTCTGACTTCTCTTGGTTTTGTTTGTTTGTTCTGTCCTTGTTTGTTTTTAGTTTTGTGTGTGTATGTTTTTTTTGTTTGTTTGTTTGTTTTCAGATCTGGAAATAGAGCCAATATGTCCAGCAATAGAAGATGTTTTTGGTGTCTGAGCTCTGTCCAATGTTTTAGAATCCCTGCTTTGGTTTCACTTCCATATTTCCTCCGTAACCTTTTATTTAGCTGTTAATTATCTTATGCATATTAAAAGAGTTATTGAATACTGTGTTCAGGAATTTTAGTTGTAGGCAGTGTGTGCTTTCCTTTCACTGACTGGGTCTTCTCTGGAGTGGTTTATTATCTGTACTGGCCCCACTCTTCTTTTTTAGTTAGGAAATGTAGTGATTTTCTTTTTTTTTTATATAGAACACTACAAAAGTTTTGTTTATATTAAAATAAAGTCGACTTGTTCTTAGTTTTGTTTTGTTTTCCTCTAGTTAGTAGATACTTGGTTCTTTCTTTGCTTTACCACACTGGCTGCATAATTGTTTTTGATACATAGTGAATTTTATATAGTATTTCACTGCAGTGATTTATTGTTGACCTAAGGTATTTGAAAGGAATTTCTTTTTAACATGCCATTGTTGAAATAGTTACAGCTACCTCTACTTTGTTAATTATTATTAACATTATTTTGTGTTAATAATTATAAGCAATACAGTTTGATGTTGGAAGCATATTTTATTTTGTTCTGATACTTTAATGATTTTATTACATGCTGTTTAAAAGGAAATGTCCATGTTCAGAATTTCCTCTCTCTGACTTGGAGGTATGATGCTTGTCCACATTAATTTATCATAAATATGGTAAATTATATGTGACATGTATACAATATACTCACACAAACTCTTTCTTTCTCTCTCCCTCACCCTCTTACTCTCCCCCCTCTCTTTCTTTCTTCCTCTCTCCCCCTCTCTAGCCTGGCTGGAATACAAAGAAATAAGATTCCAGAAAACTAAGGATTTCCATCCTTGTTCTTAATGTGGCTAACTAACATTCTAGTAGAATGGGTAACTAGCCAATAAGTACATTTTAATGTCACTGTCCATGAAAAAATTAATAGTATAAAGAGATGGTGATAAAGGTGCTAGTACATACAGAGAGGCCAAAGAAAGTTTCCCTCAGGCCATACACTAAGAATAGAACTGAAAGTGATGGAAAGAAGCTTGTAGAACTGGCATGTAAGAATATCCCAGAAAGAAGAAATAGTTACTGGATAGAATTTGCCAGAATTTATATCACTCACTCGCTGCTTATCCTTATTATATGTTTGTGTTCCTGTCAATTTCTCAGGAAGGTCTTATAAAGTATTTATTGTGATCAGTATTTCTATATTTTATAAATTTGAAAAATGAGACATTCACATTCTAGATGTCCATAACTCCTAAGAGTTTTGCCATTAGCCAGATCAAATAATGCTCTGAGAAAACTGACTTCTAGGTAATGTAGCTCAGTCTAAAATAACAGACAATTCTTTCAGTACTAAGATTGGAACATCAAAGAGTTGATAAGACTGGGTGTCCAGTGCAAGATATATAAGAGCTCAAGAGCCACAAGAAAACATGAAGATATACAAAGAAAGGAATGATCCTTCCACAGTACAGAGATGTGAGAGACGTGTTCTTACTACCATCCGCTGGTTAAAAGTGCAGCAGCTCATACTCCAACCAAGGACTATTCATAGAGATAACCCAGAACCCCTGCACAGATGTAGCCCAGGGCAGTTCAGAGTCCAATTGGGTTACATAGTAATGTGAAGAGGGACTGCCTCTGACATAATCTGATTGGCCTGCTCTTTGATCACCTCCCCCTGGGGGGGAGCAGCCTTACCAGGCCATAGTAGAGGACAATGCAGCCACTTTTGTTGTGAACTGATAGACTAAGATCAGAAAGGAGAGGAGAACCTCCCCTATCAATGGACTTGGGGAGTGGCATGCATGCAGAGGGAGGAGGGAGGGTGGGATTGGGAGGGGAGGAGGGAGGGGCTTATGGGGGGATGCAGAATGAATAAAGTGTAATTGATGAAAAAAAATTTTTAAAAAAGTGCAGCAGGCAAAGCTCAACTGTTAGTAGAACAAACAGGAAGCACTAGCTTAAACCATAGACAAATTTAAAGACATTCAAGACAGCCTAAATTCTAAATACACTAGAAATAACTTTGCACGCTTAACAGTACCTAAATAATAAGTACTATAGAAAGAAAAACAAAAAGTAAATAAATTTATTTACCAAAATTATAAAAAAATATTGCTTAGACACATACACTTAAACTACATTTTTGTAGGTCTCCTCTTCCCTCTGTGCTGGGGTGGGAGGGGTGCTGTTGGACACCAGCCCATAAGGGCAGGAGGCAAAAGGAGCGGGGGTCCGGGAAGGCACAATGGAAGGTCATTTAAAATGAGCAGCAGGTGACAGATCAACTTTATTCCAGGGGCGATGGGAATACATAGAAAAAGGGAAGCAGGCAGAAGGTGGCCTGATAGGTGCTCACAGTACTCTTCACTTGTATGAAACAACGTCCTATTGTTCACTCAGGGCCACACTACCTAATTATCATATGGGGAGGGGAGCATTCTGCAGGGAACTGTGTCAGAAGCTACTTTCTAAGCCAGTCATCTAGCTCAGGGACATCTTCCAAATAAAGACAGGGCAGGAGTAGGAAGTCCCACTGGGGGAAGGAAGTCCTCTATCTTGTGCTGAGCTCAGAGAGCTGTCAGGTCATTGAGACTGCAATCTTCAGCAGCAAGGCCCTCCAACACATTTCACATGTTTTTTTTTTTTTAGATTATAATTAGATCATTTCTCCCTTTCCTTTCCTCTCTCCAAGCTTTTTCTCTTTAAAATTCACAGCTCCTTTTTTTTGTAGATAGATAGATATGTATATATGTTATATATAATAAACATATATTTCTAAATATTTAAACACAAGTTGCTCAGTTTGTATAATGTTACCACTGGTATATACCTTGTTTCAGTTATGGCCATTTGATATTTCACAACTATTTGCTGTGTTCTTCCTAGGGAAGAGAGTGTTTTGCTTGTTTTCAGCGTTCTTTAGTTGACTGTATGAACTATATTTACAGATCTTTACATGTCAGGCTGAAATTTTAAAATTAATTCTACATAATATTAGATTATTGAGTCTAGTCTATTGACCATAACTATTGTATGTCATCTATTTTAACCTTTCTTTTTATTATCTATACATCTATACATCTGTGTCTCTCTGTTATAAGAACCAATCAAAGCTTTCTTTTTGGAAAAATATTTATCAGCAGGGTGGATCATCAACAGGTAAGGAAAATAGTGAGTGTTTTAGAAGCTTACATTTACCAAATGTGGTCATATATTTTCTTTTTACCACATTCACTTGAGGTATAGTTATTATTCAAGTTTGGCAGTTCCCATTCAGAGAAGGGCTTAACTTGCACATGTCAGATCCAAGGCTAGCACTCATTTGCCTGGTTTTTATACATTTCCTGTCTTTACATTCATTTCTGTTCTTTGCTGACATTTCATGCATATAGTCACCATTCTGCAACAACATTGAATCCGTAACTTATGGGAAACTGAAAACTCTAAAGGCACCAGAGATGTTTGTAAACCAATGAATCAGCTTTCCTTTACTTTTAAGTATATAGCTTGGTATTTTTCAGATGCCAGACAGTTAGATGTTGCTATGACTTAATTTTTAGCAGATGAAATTGGACAAAATGTTAGGTTCACCTCTTCTAACCTTGGCGCTAACCCTCTTGTGTTCTGTGCCCTCTGCCAGCTTGTTGGACGGTATAAGGAAGCAGGACATAGGCCAGTGCTCAGAGTGATAGAGCCAGACAGAAGACACCCGACTGGCTCCTCTGCAGGAGAAAAGCCATATGAGCTCTTTTTGGGTGTAACACACAACATCACTCGCAACCACTTATAGGAAATTAAAAATATAACAACATGGTTACTGCATTTTACAATTATAACTAAGATATGCATTAGCTAATTTAAATGTCTGGAATCCATATGCTAACATATTTAAACTTCTCTTCATTGAGGTAAGCCAAACTGGTCAGGGAGATGTCTCAGCATGTAAAGATGCTTGCCTTGCAAGCTAGATGACCTGCTGAGTTTGACTCAGAACACACAGAATGGGGAAGGGGAGAACCAACTCCACAAAGTAGTCATTTTGGCTTTCACCAAAAGACCATGCACACATGGCCCCCACCCATGACACACATGATGATAATGATAATAAATAATAAATAAATTATGAAGTCCTAAAGTTAAAAGGGTTAGAGTACAAAATTTATTTTTACATTTTTTTGAGCATTATGTTTTCAGGAATATAATGTAGACTGAACAATGTTGTTTCAAGATTAAAGGAAACAGGTTCTTACATCCCACAAAACTGGCCCTCGGTAAACATTCTTTCCCTCTGGTGGCTCTGCACAGTGCCATTAAGCTGGCTTAGGCCAAAAGTATAATGAAGAAGGCACCAAAAGTTTTCTTCTTGCATGATATCCCACTGTGCTTGGTGTGCAATCAATGCTGCCAGTGTTTTCCAAACCCATCATAATAATAAATCACAAATACATCTCAGTTCACTGTAAGTCACTGTTTGTCTTAAAATTAGATTAAAACTTTAATTTTCTAAAACAAATGAAGTGCACATCTACAAACTGAAAAAGATCCATACCTTAATACAATATATTTCATCTGTGTGTTCTTTCATTTCCTTTTTAATTCTCCCAGGGCCTCTTAGGATGAAGCTAGATGAGACTTCGTAATTGTAAGCAGCTACTTAGAATTGCTTAATCAATGCTGACGTCCGACTCTGCATAAGCAAACTTTATTACCACATCTATTTTCTGGATGAATTCCTAAGTCTATATGGCTCATGTATATCATGCAATTTTCTTTCTTCCTTCTCTAGATAATGCCAATTAAATCAATTATAAGAAGATCTAGGAGCCTTAACAATATAGACACATTTTCTTATGAAGAATGGGAAGTTTCTTCCTAACCAAATATCTATATTGGATGTGCCCAAAGTGTCACACAGCCCTAAAAGCAGGGACTTGGAGAGTACAAATGTTCTAGTGTTAAGACACTGGGGTGTTAGATCATTGTGTGTCATTTGTAACAACTTACAGGCTTTTCCAACAAAAGGTTCTAGATTATCTTGTGTGGTTCATTAGGGGTCCCCGTTCTTTCCTGTGGTTGCTGCTTCTCTCTAGGGCTGTGGATCAGGAGTTTAGGGCTGCTGTCTTACCCAGGTTACTTTTCCCTATGCATGTTTTCCTGAGTGAAAATGAATAGTAGGCGTCATCCACTCCTACGTATTTCCCTCTTTAAAAATCTAACCTTACCAGAGCACTTAGTATGTTTTTAGTTATGCCAAGTGTGAATGTTAATATGGGCATTACTAAATGAGAAGGTATTTTTTGATTTTTACTAGGCTTAAGAAAACACATTCCCACTGTGTTATGGGGTACATATCTGCCACAAGCATAGAGGTCAAGGGACAACTTGTGGGAGTCAAATCTTTCTTTTTACCATGTGGGCTCTAGAGAGGGAACTCAAGTGGACATGCTTGGCAAGATATGTTACCAGACACAGTTTATAATTTTTATAAACTATATACCTTAGAGCTTGAGAGGTGGACCCGCTACTGAGGGCCTGTGCTACTCTTGCAAAGGACCCGAGTTAGCTTCCTTGCGCCAATATCAGATGGTTCCAACCATCTGCATTTTAGCTCCAGGGATTCATTGCTTTATCCTCTGGACTCCATGGGCATGTGCACTCACACAAACACAAACATACACACACATGTGCACACACTCACACAAGATCATCTTTAGATGTCTATATACATCTCATTCTTTGATACTTCAGAGCAGTTACAAAATCAAATTTTCAGTTTCCTTGTGTGCTTCTACTGAATTACACGCATAAAGGGCTCAAATAACAAAAAACATTGAATTCCCTAGACATAGTAATGATTATAAAATCGACTGCTCATTGGCTACATCAAAACTATGTAGCGGACCCAGGTCTTGAAATTCCACTGTGAGAAAATTTTGTTTTTTTTCTCTCAGTAGCCATGGCTTAGACCTTCCATCTGTATTTCTCAGAAGGAACTGAGCCAAGATGTTTTTTGTGTGGATGATCTGGCAAAGCAGGTAGTGCTGAGTATGTAGATAGATAAATTTGTCATCAGGAAAATGATGTTTTATGATCATTTCTGTTATAATCCAGTTCAGAACTGCACATTCCTTCCGTGCTTCAGGGTCTATGTTCTTGGGTTACACTTGTTTGGGGTCCTGTTATTTTGAGTTATGATCCCGAACAGTGAAGAAAGGAAGAAGCATTGCCTATTTCATAACAGGGTACTAGTGGTGCATCTGCTGACATGAAAATAAGGTGTATTCCAGTGCTTTAGACCATAAGGAATAATACATACATGCACACATATATAATAAATTATAATGTTATATATTATGTTTATAATAATATATTATAATTATATAAAAATATTATATATTAATTCATTAGCAGGAGCCAGAAGCTTTAAGCTTTGTGGTTTATCTTGGCTTTAAAGAGATATGGAATTTTTAGTTCATTAGGTTGGAACGGTTTTAAAAGCATCAGTGATTTGCTAACCATCCTCAAACAGTAATTTCTAATCTCTCAACATGGAAGAACAGACAAATGAAATTATAGACAGATAAAGAAAAGGAAGAATAGAGGGAGGGAAGGAAAGAGGGAAGGAGAGAAGGAGGGAGGGAGGAAAGGAATTAATTTTTAGTAAAAAGAAAAGTCATCAATACCTATGCTATCAATTTTACAGGATTGATTGGCTAATTAGAACCCAGTTGTTGAAGACCAGATTCAAATTATCTTGATCTATCTTTAATCTCCAGAAGAGACTTATATTGTTCATCAATTGTCTGATCTAGCATCCTTGTAACTACCTGATATAAAGCCATTTGGAAAGTGTTCATTTACTAGATCACTAGCTTCCACCTTCTAAAAATCTAATAATGTGGATGGTCCAAGATGGTGACGACCAATGTGCACCATATCTGAGGGACACAGGCTCTGAAACTCCAAAATTGGTGAATGGAGGGGCAGCTGAAGTCGGAACATCGACACTGAGGCTTCCTGGGTGAGAGGGGCAACCCGTGAGCTGGGACCATTTGGATCCAGGTCACCTTGGATCTTTGGGGACTGAGAATGGCGAATATTCAGCCGCCCTGCACTACTCCGTGCCCCAAACATGGGCCTCCCCTCCCTGCTTGGTTGCTGAGAAAGCAGAGGCAGACATCCCAGGTTTGTAGTGGTAGCAGGCAGCTGTATGGGCCTCCAAGATCTGCAATAGCAACAGGGTAGTAGTTAGCCTAAGCTGGATCCTCTGAGCTCAGTGACTGAGACTGCAGAGGTGGTTACCACAAGTCTTGCTGCCCAGCAGCCAAACAGTGGATACCACTGAGCTGATGGATCTCCTACACTCTCATTTGCCCCTGTGAGCCCAAATCTGAGAGTAGAGAACAGGGGGAAACCCTGTGCTTTATGATTAGGCCTGCAAGCGAATGAGTGTGCCTTCAAGTGGGTATATGCAGACCTTGGTTGCCTCTACACTAGTAGTCAGACATCAGATCCCTCCCACCCATACCCCCACTGTGGGCAACATAGGGATCCTTGGGACAGCGTTCTCAACATTGAAGCCCCTGTTCTGTGGTTCTACCAGTGGAATCCAGGTAAACAATTCTTGGAGCCCAGACAGATCAAAATACCAGAAGGGCAATATGACAGGCTTATTGGCCACTGAGGTATTCAGAGCACCTGCACATGAGCATTGCACCTGTGAGCAGTGCCTGCACCCTCGCCTCCTCCTGAGCTTAAGCTCCACATTCCAGGCATCTACCTGCTTTAGCACCCTGTCCTTCAAGACACACTTACATGCACATGCCTGCACCTGCACACATGTGCCTGTGGCCTTCCTCCCTTAGCTACAGCTGAAACAGCATTCACTCTCAAACCAGTGGACCTCTCTCATCTTCCTGAAGAATACTGCAGACACCAGAGACATACAGATCCAGTCTGAAGTACTGACTCCAGGATCAAAAGTGAAGGTTATGGATAAGCAGAAGGCTAGAGATTCACGTAAGAACACATCCAACAAAAATCAGAACATCATGGCTTCATCAGCAACCTCAAAAATCAATAAATATGTTAATTCATCAGAAACACAGGAAAATGATCTCAAATCTATGCTTTTCCAGTTATTAGAGGCACACAAAGAGGAAACAAACAAAGCTCCCACAGAAACACAGGCAAATACAGCCAAATAAATAGAGGCACAAGTGGTGGCATATAAAGAGGAAATGAACAAAAAAAAAAAAAAAAAAAAAATAGAGGCCTTCATGGACAGACAGGAATCTACATTCAAACAGATGAAGGAAATCGTGCAAGACATGAAAACAGAATTAGAATCAAAGAAAACACAAACAGAGAAAACTCTGGAGCTAGAGAACTTAGAGAAAAGATCAGAAACCACAAAGGTAAGCATCAAAACAGAATACAAGAAATGGAAGAGAGACTCTCAGGCCTGGAAGGGACAATTGCAGAAATTGATATGTCTTTCAAAGAAAAAGTAAAATCAGAAAAGTTCCAAACACAAAACATCCAAGAAATTAAGGATGCCATGAAAAGATGAAATCTAAGAATAATAAGAATAGCTGAAAAAGAAGAGTCCAAGCTTCAAGGTCCAGAAAATATTTTCAAGAAAATCATAGAAGAAAATTTCCCAACTAAAATTAAGAGATGTCCATAAACATACAAGAGGCCCACAGAACACCAAATAGACTAGACCAGAAAAGAAACTCCTCATGACACATACTAGTCCAAAACACTAAACCTACAGAACAAAGAAAAAATATTAAAAGCAATAAGGGAAAAAGGCCAAGTAACATATAAAGGTAGACCTATCAGACTTCTCAACAAAAACTATGAAAGCCAGAAGGGCCTGGGCAGATGTTATGCAGACTCTAAGAGACCTCAGATGCCAACCCAGATTACTATACACATCAAAGATTTCAATCAACATAGATGGAGAAAACAAAATATTCCGTGACAAAACTAAACTTAAACAATATCTACGCACCAACTCAGCCCTACAGAAGATACTAGAAGGAAAACTCCAATCCATCGAAAAAAACTAAACCCAAGAAAACATGGAATATAGATAACCTCACAACAAAAATTAAAAGAAAATAAGCATTTAAACACAGTAACACCACCAACTCCACAATAAAAGGAACTAAAATTCATTGGTCACTATTATATACCAACATCAATGGACTCAATTCTGCAATAAAACACACAGACTAACAGAATGGTTGCAGAAACAGGATCCAACATTCTACTGCATCCAAGAAATACACCTCTGTAATCAGTACCTCAGAATAAAAAGCTGAAAAAAATGTTTTTCAAGCAAATTTACTCAGAAAACAAGCTGGGGTAGCTATCCTAATATCTAATAGAATAGACTTTCAACCAAAATTAGTCAAAAACAAACAAAAAAACAAAAAAAAGATGAGGAAGGGCATTTCATTCTCATTAAAGGAAAAATCCACCAGGAAGACACCACAATCCTTAACATTTTTGCCCCAAATAAAAGAGCACCCACATTTGTAAATGAAACATTATTAAAAGTTAAACCACACATCGATCCCAACACCTTAATAGTGGGAGACTTCGACACTCCACTGTCACCAAGGGAAGGATCATCCAGACGAAAGCTAAAAAGGGAAATAATGACACTTACAGAGGTCTTAAATCAAATGGACTTAACATATCTACAGAACATTTCACCCAAACTCAAAAGAGTATACCTTCTTTACAGCACCACGTGGAACCTTCTCAAAAAATGATCATATAGTTGGTCACAAAGCAAGCCTCAACACATGCAAGAAGCTAATAATCTCTTGAATCTTATCAGACCACGGTGGTCTAAAACCAGACCTCAACAATAACTAAAATAACAAAAAGCCTACATACACATGGAAACTAAACAACTCTCTATTCAATGACAGCTTGGTCAGGAAAAAAATGAAAAAAGAAATTAGAGACTTCCTAAAATAAATGAAAATGAAGGCACAACTTATCCAAACTTATGGGACACAATGAAAGCAGTGCTAAGAGGAAAATTCATAGCACTAAGTGCCTTCAAGAAGAAATTAGAAACATCTCATTCAAGAAACTTAAGGGCACACATCAAAGCCCTAGAAAAAAAAAAAAAAAGAGTACACATCCAAGAGGAGTAGACAGCTGGAAATAATCAAACTCAGAGCTGAAATCAATTAATTAGAAACAAAGAAAACAATTAAAAATCAATGAGACCAAGAGCTGGAGCAGTTCTTTGAGAAAATCAACAAGATTGACAAACCCTTAGTCAAACTAACTAAAAGACAGAGAAAGACTATCCAAACCAGGAAAATCTGAAACAAAAAGAGAGTCATAACAACAGACACTGAGGAAGTCCAAACAATCATTAGGTCAAAAGCCTTTATGTCACAAGATTTGAAAATCTTAAGAAAATGGACATTTTTCTTGATAGATTGATAGATTCTATTTACCAAAATTAATCCAAGATCAAGTAAGTAAATTAAATAGTCCTGTATCCTCCAAGGAAATAGAAGCAATCATGAAAAAAAAAAAAAAAAAAAAAAAAAAAAAAAACAGGAACAGATGGTTCCAGCACAGAATTCTAACATACCTTCAAAGAAGAGCTAAAACCAATTCTCTTCAAACTATTCCACAAAATAGAAACAGAAGGAACATTGCCAAACTCACTCTATGATGCCTCAGTCACCTTGATACCTAAACCACACAAAGTTCCAACAAAAAAGCATGCAGGGGTGGTTCACTATACGGAAATCCATCAATGTAATCTACCATATAAACAAACTGAAGGAGAAAAACCACGTGATCATCTCCTTAGATGCCAAAAAGGCAAGGCTGCCAACTCTTTCTGTATCCCTTCAACATAGTACTTGAAGTCCTAATTAAAGCAATAGGACAACTAAAGGAGATCAAGGGGATACAGATCAGAAAGGAAGAAGGCAAAGTATGACTATTGGCAGATGATATGATAGAATACATGAGAGAGCCCAAAAATTCAACCAGAGAACTCCTTCAGCTGATAAACACCTTCAGCAAAGTGGCTGGATATAAAATTAACTCAAAAAAAATATCAGTAGCCATTCTGTATACGAAAAACAAAAGGGCTGAGAAAGAAATTAGGGAAACTACACCCTTCACAATAACCACTGATAACAGAAAGTACCTTGGTGTGACTCTAACCAAGCAAGTAAAAGACCTGTTTGAAAAAACTTCAAGTGTCTGTAGAAAGAAAGTGAAGAAGATATCAGAAGTTGGAAAGATCTCCCATGTTCAAGGATCAGTAGGATTAACATAGTGAAAATGGCCATCCTGCCAAAATAAATCTACAGATTCAATGCAATTCCAATCAAAATACCAACACAATTCTTTTTTTTTACATTTTTAAAAATTTTTTATTAATTACACTTTATTCATTTTGTATCCCCCCTTAAGCCCCTTCCTTCTCCCCTCCCGATCCCACCCTCCCTCCCCTTTCTACATGCATACCACTCCCTAAGTCCACTGATAGGGGAGGTTCTCCTCTCCTTTCTGATCTTAGTCTATCAGTTCACATCAAAAGTGGCTGCATTGTCCTCTACTGTGGCCTGATAAGGCTGCTCCCCCCTCAGGGGGAGGTGATCAAAAAGCAGGCCAATCAGTTCATGTCAGAGGCAGTCCCTCTTCCCATTATTATGGAACCCACTTGGACACTGAACTGTCATGGGCTACATCTGTGCAGGGGTTCTAGGTTATCTCCATGAATAGTCCTTGGTTAGAGTATGAGTCTCTGGGAAGTTCCCTGTGTTCAAATTTTCTTGTTCTGTTGCTCTCCTTGTGGAGACCCTGTACTCTCCAGCTCTTACTATTTCTTACTTCTTACATAAAATTCCATTCACTCTGCCCAACAGTTGCCCATCAGGCTCAGCATCTACTTTGGTAGTCTGTAGGGCAGAGGCTTTCAGAGGCCCTCTGTGAACACAATTCTTTACAGACCTTGAAATAACAATTCTTAACTTTATATGGATAAATAAAACAAAACAAAAAATTCCACAAAAAACAGAAATCATAAAACAATCTTTTACAACAGCACATCATCTGGAGGTAACTCCATCCCTGATCTCAAGCTGTATTACAGAGCAATGGTAATAAAAACTATTTGGTACTGGCATAGAAACAGAATGATGGATCAATGGATTCAAATAGAAGACCCAGAAATAAACCACATTTCTATGGAAACTTAATTTTTGACAAAGAAGCCAAAACCATACAATGGAAAAATGGCAGCATCTTCAACAAATGATGCTGGTCTAAGTGGTTTTCTACATGTAGAATAATGCAAATATGTCCATACTTATCACCGTGCACAAAACTAAAATCCAAGTGGATCAAAGACCTCAACATAAAACCAGACACAGTAAATCTGTTAGAAGAGAAAGTGGGGAAGAGCCTTGAACTCATTGGCACAGGTAACAACTTCCTGAACTGAATACCTACAGCACAGGCTCTAAGAGCAAGAATTAATACATGGAACCTCATGAAACTGAAAAGCTTCTCTAAAGCAAAGGACACTGTCATCAGAACAAAATGACACCCTACAGACTGGGAAAGGATCTTCACCAACCCAATATCTGACAGGGGGCTAATATCCAGAATATCTAAAGAACTCAAGAAGTTAAACAGCAACAAATTAAGTAACCCGATTAACAAATGGGGTACAGAGCTAAACATAGAATACTCAACAAAGGAATATCAAATGGCAGAGAAACACTTAAAGAAATCCTCAACGTCCTTAGTTATCAGGAAAATGCAAATCAAAACGACCCTGAGATTTCGCCTTACACCCATCAGAATGGCTAAGATCAAAAACTCAAGTGACAATACATGCTGGAGAGGATGTGGAGAAAGGGGAACCCTCTTCCACTGCTGGTGGAAATGTAAACTTGTGTAATCTCTTCGGAAATTATCTGGCAGTTTCTCAGAAAATTAAGACTAGTACTTCCTCAAGATCCAGCTATACAACTCCTAGGCATATATCCAATATATGCTCAAATATACATCAAGGACATTTGCTCAAAGATGTTTGTAGAAACTTTATTTATAGTAGCCAGAATTTTGAAACAATGCAGTTTTCCCTCTACAGAGGAATGGATACAGAAATTGTGGTCCATTTATACAATGGAATACTAGTCAGCAATTAAAAACAAGGAAATCATGAAATTTGCAGGCAAATAGTGGGAACTAGAAAAGATCTTCCTGAGTGAGGTATCCCAGAAGCAAAAAGACACACATGGTATATACTCACCTATAAGTGGATATTAAACATATAATATAAGGCAAACATGCTAAAATCTGTACACCTAAGGAAGCTGGGCAAGAAGGAGGACTTTGGGTAAGATGATCAATCCTCATTCAGAAAGGCAAAGAGGATGGACATTGAAAGAGGGAGAAAACAGAGAATGGGACAGGAACTTACCACAAAAGGCCTCTGAAATATTCTATCCAGCAGGGTATGAAAGCAGATGCTGAGACTCATAGCCAAATTTTGGGCAGAGTGCAGAGAATCTTATGAAAGAAAGCGGAGATAGGAAGACCTGGAGGAGAAAAGAACTTCTTCAAGGAGAACAACAGAACTAAAAAATCTGGGCCCAGGGGTCTTTTCTGAGACTGATACTCCCACCACGGACCATTCATGGAGATAACCTAGAACCCCTGCACAAATGTAGCCCAAAGGCTGCTCAGCCTCCCAGTGGGCTCCTTAATAATGGGAACAAGGGGTGTCTCTGACATGAACTCATGGGGTGGTTCTTTAATCTTCTCCCCCTGAGGGGGGAGCAGCTTTTCCAGGCCACAGAGGAAGACAGTGCAGCTAGTCCTGATGAGACCTGATAAGCTAGGGTCAGATGGAAGGGGCGGAGCACTGTCCTTATCATTGGACTGGGACAGAGGCATGGGAGGAGAAAAATAGATAGAGGGCAGGTTTTGGAGGAGATGAGGAAGGTGACTACTGCTGGGATACAAAGTGAATAAATTGTGATAAATTAAAAATAAAATAAAAGCACTATTGAGAAACTAGTGTTCAAAATACAAAAAAAAAAATCTAATAATGCCATCAGCTAGCATCTGAAAAAAAAGATCTTTCCTTTGATTAACACACCTACCCGATGTTTCCACCAATGTATGAAAACATGCTCTTTTAACTTTTCTGTACTATAAATATAATAAATCTATTAAACAATGACATATAGAAGCATGTTAACTGAGCAACCTGAGCAGTAATCTCAAGCCCTATGCTCATGTCTGTATCAAGAATAAATGGTTGTTCTTCCTGAGGTGAGAACTATGTTTTGGGGAGCAGTTTTCCCAGTTTTCTAAGGGGCTCCAAGGCTGACCCTCTGTTACTCGATATGTCATGTTCATTGCCAGTATGTCCCAGAGGTCCTTGCACATGATCACCCATGTAGTCTTGCTCTGTGGATAGTGATGAGTTATTTTTATGGGGCCTAAATCTCCCTTTGGTTTGGCCAATGCTCTGTTATTTCATTTTGAGGGGGTTGTTCACTACTCTTCTGTTCTGATTGATAGCATTCCACTTGAGGGTCTATTTTCAGGCCATTTATTCAGAGCATTTGTTTATCTGCTACATATGCCACTTTTCTCCTGCTGTTCTTCCAGTATCTAATGCTGTAGTTCTGATTTGTTCTGTGTACTGTCTTGCTTATAAACCTTGCTTCCTCTAAGTTAGAAAGTTTATAAACACCTAATTATAAAGACGCTGAAGAGAAGTGGCTCTTCTTACCCCAAACTAAGCAGGATTGGGGGCACCTGGGATGAGGATGGGAACTCTGAAAAACACATGATGGGCTCATAAGACAAACAAACAAATAAATAAACAAAAAAAAAGCTAAGAGAGTGCACTACACTCCTAGGTTTAAAGAACCTTATTGAACCATACGGGAACACACATACAAAGTATCCTAACCCATGATCTTGACCATCCTCACATTCCTAGAAATGTCCAGGGCAAACCTGAGACAGTGGGAGGAACAGACTTCTGGATGACATCCAAAAGAGCCACTCCTACAAGCAACATATGAGTCAATACTAAGCAAAAACCCCTGTAGCAAGCAGTTGATTATAAAGGAAAAGACAATAATAGAAAGTTAAGAAAAGGGGAACTTTCTGGAGAAAACAGCCATATGGTACTAAGCTAGTGTGTACTTGATAAATATGGCAATTCACCCTTATATGTGCAAAAGGAAGAGGGGGTGTTTGATATTCCTGAATTTATTTTCTTGTACAATAAACTAAAATTTCTAAGTGATAGAGCTCAATTGTTAGCCTACTTTAATTCGAGGTTTTTTAAATTTAATTTTATTTATATATTTATTTATTAGAATTTATTCATTTTGTATCCCCTCTGAAGTGCCCTCCCTTTTTTCCTCCCAGTCCCACCCACCCTCCCTCTTTTCCCCCTATGCCCTTTCCCTAGTCCCCTGATAGGGAAGAAACTCCTCCCCTTATATCTGACCCTAGCTTATCAGGTCTCATCAGGGCTGTCTGCAATGTCTTCCTTTGTGGCCTGGAAGGCTGTCCCTCCCACCCTCCAGGAGGAGATGATCAGCCAGCGAGCCACTGAGTTCATGTCAGAGATAGTACCTGAATCCCTTACCAGGGAAACCACTTGAAAACTGAGCAGCCTATGGGCTTCCTTTGAACAGTGGTCTAGGTCCTTCCATTCATGGCCCTTAGTTGGAGTATCAGTCTCATCAGGTCCCTCTGGCCCACATATTTTGGCTCTGTTTTTCTCCTTGTGTAATTCCTATCTCCTCCAGGTCCTTCTGTCTCCCTCTTCTTCCATAGGGATTCCGGCACTTTGCCCAAAGTTTGGCCATGAGTCTCAGTATCTCCTTTGATACCCTGGTGGGTAGAGTCTTTCAGAGGTCCTCCATGGAAGGCTCCAGTCCTGTTCTGTGTCCTCTCCTACATCTGATGTCTATCCCATTTGCCCTTTTGAATGAGGATTAAGCATCTTCCCTAGGGTCCTCCTTGTTGTTTAGCTTCTTTAAGGCTATAGGCTTTACCATGTTTATCTTATATTATATGTCTAAAATCCACTTATACATGATTATATATCATTTGCGTCTTTCTGGTTCTGGGGTACCTCACTCAGGATGATCTTTTCTAGTTCCCACCATTTGCCTGCAAAGTTCATGATTTTCTTGTTTTTAATTGCTGAGTAGTATTCCATTGTATAAATGTACTACAATTTCTGGATCCATTCCTCTGTTGAGGGACATCTAGGTTGTTTCCAGATTCTGGCTACTTTGAAGAGTGCTGCTCCAAACATGGTTGAGCAAATGTCCTTATTGAATGGTGGGGCATCTTTTGGGTATATTCCTGGGAGTAGTATAGCTGGATCTTGAAGAAGCACTATTCCTAATTATCTGAGGAAGCACCAGATTGATTTCCAAAGTGGTTGTACAAGTTTACATTCCCATCAGCAATGGAGTAGGGTTCTCCTTTCTCCACACCTTCTCCAGCATGCATCATCCCTTGAGTTTTTGATCTTAGACAAATTTGATGGGTGTAAGGTGAAATCTCAGGGTTGTTTTGATTTGCATTTCCCTAATGACTAATGCAACACAAATTTTTATAGATATTGAATTCTCAATTTCATATGGAATAACAAAAAACCCTGAACAGCTAAAACAATCCTGTACAATAAAAGATCTACTGGAAGTATCTCCATCCCTGATGTCAAGCTGTACTATAGAGCAACAGTAGTAAAAACCGAATGGTACTGGCATAGAAACAGACTAGTGGACCAATGGACTTGAATAGAAGACCCAGAAATAAACCCACACACCTATGGAAACTTAATTTTCAACAAAAAACCAAAACCATACAATGGACTAAAAGATAGCATCTTCAACAAATGGTGCTGGTCTAACTGCTTGCCTACATGTAGAAAAATGAGAATAAATCCATATTTATCACCCTGCACAAAGTTAAAGTCCAAGTGGATCAAAGACCTCAACATAAAACCAGACACACTAAATCTGTTAGAAGAAAAAGTGGGAAGAACCTTGACCTCATTGGCACAGAAGACAGCTTTCTGAACAGAACACCAAAGCACAGACTCTAAGAACAACAATTACTAAATGGGACCTTTTCTCTAAAGCAAAAGGTACTGTCATCAGAACACCCTACAGACTGGGAAAAGATCTTCGTCAACCCTATATCTGACAGAGGGCTAACATCCAGAATGTATAAATAACTGAAGAAGTTAAATACCAACAAACCAAGCAATCCAATTAACAAATGGGGTGCAGAGCTACACAGAGAATTCTCGACAGAGGAATATTGAGTTTTAATCTAAGAAAACGGCAGTGGAATAGCTTAGAAGGTAAAGGTACTTGGTAAGCCTTTGTCAAAGCTTACAAGATTAACCAGTCATCATGACCCACAGAGAAAGAACCCAAACCCCTCCTTCACCCCACCCCACCATCACCCCCTGGCAACTTGTCCTCTGACATTCACATGCATGATAAGGCACACCGCCCCTCTCTCTCTCATACAAAAGTAAGTAACTGTACTTTTCAATCTAAGAAAAGATATTATGAAATTCCAAATTTATAAGAAACTCTCAGATATTCAGGATTAGTCATTATATTTTTAATTATCAAAATTTTTAAATGAAAATGTTAAGAAACAAATTATTGTTAAGATTTTTTAGAGGGTGTGTCAGAACGGAATAAATTCTCAGGACCCTGTTATACTATTCGAACCTAATTTCTTTCTTCTTCCTTATTGTCTCATTCTCCTTGACATTATGCATTTTCCATAGTTTCTCTTTATATCTATTTCTACCTTTATTTTTTTGTGGATAGAATATGAGGATCTGTTTCAATATTCTTTTGCTGAGACTTGTTTTACATCCTAATGTATGATTCATTTTAGAGGGAAAAAAAAGTTCTACAAGCCACTGAATAGCATATGTATTCTTCTTTGGGTGGAAGGCTCTATATATGTTTGTTAGACCTATTTGAGGTATTTTAATCTTCATAATATGTTTGTTTCCCAAAGACCTTTCCATTGGTGACATTGGACTTTCCATTGGACTTTTTAAAACAGCCACTGTTGCTCTGTTGGGGTTAATGTTAATATCTGATATCCATCTTAGAGTCAGACTTTTTCCCACCAGATTCTCTGGTCTCTGTACTTCTATTTCTACACCAACTTGACTCATTTTGGAAGAGGGAGCCTCATTTGAGAAAACGTCACACCAGCCTAAGCTGTGAGCAAGCATATGATATATTTTGTTGACTGATAATTGATGGGGAAGGGCACAGCTGACTGGGCATTACTATCCCTGGGCTGGTGGTTCTAGGTGCTAGAAGTAAGGGTGAGCAAACCATGAGAAGCAAATTAGTATAAAGCACTAGCCATTGTCTCTAAATCAGCTCCTGCCTCCATGTTCCTGTCCTACTTGAGTCCCTACCCTGACTTCCTTCAATGATGGACTGTGATATAGAACAATAAGAAAAATAAGCTCTTTTTTCCTTCAAATTGCTTTTGGTCATGAACTTTTAGCTCAGTAATAAAACCCTAACTAAGAAACTAGCTTAGTAGTCAAAAATTCCTTTACTTATGAAGAGAAGCTTATATTCATTCTTCACCTGTTCTTATGAAGAGAAGCTTATATTCATTCTTCACCTGTACAGGTTTACTGGTTTTAAGAGTGGGTTGACAGCATTGGTCCTTCTCAACTTGGCATATATCTTTTCAAGCCCTCTTGGTGTCAAGAGATCCTACTGAATAATTGTGTTCTTCTGATTGGCTTGCCTGTGTTATGATTTAGCCCTTTTTCATTTCACCTTTCTCTGTTTTTTGTTCTGTTCTGTATTTTTTAGTGTTTTAACTATTAAATACATGCAGAGTTCTTTTCTAGTTTTTGCATGCCTCTAGAACCTATGGCTTTCTGATTAGCTTTGGACCAGATATATAGTATATGTACTCCCTTTGCTGAAAGAGGCTTCAAGTCCAATCAGAAAGTGAATGGTAATTCCAGTAGCAGTCATACCCACCATTACATCTGTGGGTACCTCTTGCCTGACAGGACAGTATTGAGCATGCATTATCCAATTCTGAATAAGATTATCCATGTCATTTGTGCACTACTCTCTTGCATGGCTCCTGGAACAACCTAAAAGCTACTGACACTAGTCAGTAGTGCGAAAGTTTCTTGGTCAGTTGCAGTTTGATTTCTCTGTGCTATGCAACCAAAATCTGTGATGTCTTTATCATTAGAGTCTTACACATCTATTTATGGTGGACAACCAAGAGCACTGGAAACTACTTTGTATTGTCTGTAGGGCCTCTGGGGATCCCTTGAACAACAACTGATAATAAGGAAGTATGTCTATTCTAAATCTAAACTCTTAAAGCCAAAACAATACAACTTCTTTCTATTGTCCTGATTAAACTAAGTGAGTCACAAAACAAAGCAAAAAGTCATGAGCATGGGAAAGAAGCAGGTATAAATGAGGAAAGGTTAATATGGTGGTGGAGAAAAATACATTACATTCTGACATTTTAAAAGAACAGGATTAATCAATTAAAATAAATTATTTAGAAATAATATTAGTTATATGCAACCAATTAAATAATTGTGTTGCTATTTGTATTATTTTTTTTAATATTTAGCATGTTAGATGCCCTTGGAAGACTGGTGACACTCAGAGCTCTCCCTACTGTACAGTAACCATGACTCTATTAACTCTAATAATTAATGGGTCTGGCAAGATCATTTTTATCTAAATTATACAAAAACAATCACCCTCAAATGACAAGATTCATGACATTTTATATCTCAAAAGCCTGTGTCTCCTGATTAAATGAGTCCTCAAGATAACCCCAAAATACACTTATCCAGCTTTGAAAAGTAAATGGACATTCACACAAAATGACTCCTATCAGAGTTTTCTCTACCCTTCAGAATTCCTATCACAATTTTTAAGAGTTTTCTTCAATGGCTTCCTGTCTAGACTATTTAACAACCTCTTGCCACCCATCTGCACCTCCCAAAAAAGAAATTATCATGTGTTTATTTCATCCTAATACCAAAAGAAGTTCAGTCAGTGGAAGAGTCAAAATGACCTCACCCACATCAGATTGACTTTGAAGACTCAGAATAAGAACTGAGATCATGCATGTTCCTTGTTTCTTTTGCAGGTAAACACAATTAGTATGTAGAAGACTAAACTTTCTGTCACTCAGAGAAAATGTAATATTCAATTTAAAGTATAATCAGATCCTTGGAGGCCAATGAAGAACTGTGTATTGAAAATACTTGTGAAAAGTGTCTTCTTCTCCAAAATGCCTCTATATTTGAAAGTTAACAATCTAAAACTGTTGCACATTTGAAGCTGTTTGTTGAGTGTTGAAGCTCTGTGATGCGTATTAATCCCATGGTGGCTGCCTCCACCCCATTGTTTTCTTCATTAGGAAGCAAAGATTTCCCATATGTTTCCTTGTAAGACAGAATGACTCAGCCATTCTATATTTAATGCACCCCTGGATAGCTGCATTAGAGTTTATATGCTGGTA
Organism: Meriones unguiculatus; assembly: GCF_030254825.1. Taxonomy (NCBI): domain Eukaryota; kingdom Metazoa; phylum Chordata; class Mammalia; order Rodentia; family Muridae; genus Meriones; species Meriones unguiculatus. Next base: position 121,409,411 of record NC_083358.1, read on the forward strand.
CAAGAGTGTAGCAATCAACGTGACACCTTCTGTTGATGAAATGAAGATAATGACCCTGGAGACAAAGTTTTATGTTCTGCTTGAAATATGCAGAAAATCAGGATCTGTTCAATGCTATTTTTGCCAATATTCTCAAATGAACAGTTGGCTACTGCATTAAATCTAATAAAATAATATAAGGGTTAAGACTTTCTTGATCAGTGTAGAAGTGAACAGGAGTGTTCTATCCCTTAATACCCATCAGCAAACAGTAACATATTTACACAAATTCATGGTGGGCACCAAGAGGGAGAATTATGTGAGGGGCTTCATTTATTTTCCTGAAGATTCAGGGTGTCAGGATCAGCTATTGCTATACTCCTTTCTTGCAGCCTGTCTGTTCAATGCCTGCGGGCACTGTGTGAAGAATGCAGTATACAAGGGTCAGCTACCAACCAGGATGAGAATGAGAAAACGTGTATCGATTTCCAGTTTGTATACTTAAAAGTTTTATTTATTTTTTTATTTTTTCCACAAGGACAGCAACAGATCCAAAAAGTCTGGGCACAGGGGTCTTTTCTAAAACTGATACTCCAGCCAAGGACCACTCATGGAAATGGCCTGGAACCCCTGCACAGAGGTAGCCTATGGCAGTTCAGTATTCAAATGGCCGCCATAGTAATGGGGACAGGGACTGTCTCTGACATGAACTGATTGGCCTGCTCTTTGATCACCTCCCCCTGAGGGGGAGCAGCTTTAACAGGCCATAGAAAGAGACAATGCAGGCAGTCCTGATGAGACCTGATAGACTAGGATCAGAAGGAAGGGGAGGAGGACCCCCCTTTTCAGTGGACTGGGAGAGGAACACCAGTGGGGAAGAGGGAGGGTGGGATTAAGAAGAGGAGGAGAGAGGGAGGTACAGGAGTGATACAAAGTAAATAAACTGTAATTAATAAAAATAAAATAATTAAATAAAAAAGTTTTTATTTTTAATTTTTATTATAAAGCAATATATAAGGGCATTTTATGCAACTATATAATGTACTTTGAGCATAATCATCCCCATCCCCTTGTACTTATCTCATCCTCCTCTCTCCCCTTAGACCTCTTTAGTCCTCACACAGTTTCCCTTCTACTTCCATGTTGTGAAGTAAAGTTCCTGACAAGAAGCCACACCTAATAGGGATGACTGACTGATTCAATGATGTATGACATTGGAATGTAGAAGATCCAGAAACAATAAATCTTAGGTCATCCTTCACTCCAATACTCATTTGCATTTACTTATTTCTAATTGATTAAGTTTTCTCTTTGACAGTTTTCTTTGGATTTTGTTTCGTTTTTACTCTCTCCACTTTCCCTCTTCTATATCCCCTTGACACCCACTCCATTCCCTCCACAAGCCCACTTTCCCATTCATACCTCTTTGCTTTGTTTTGTGACCTACTGATTTTAACTAACATTTCTCTGTGCCCATGAACAGCCAGCCATTGATGCCTGGCAGGCTGTCTAATCGGTACATGATTGAAGACAATGATTTTCCCTCTCTCAGAATCTCAGTGGTCAATAGATCATCAAGAAAATTTGGGTCCGATTAGGCTCTCCTTGATCCATGCTTAGCTGTTAACAAGTCCAGTCTCATTCGGTCCCTGCACCAGCAACCACAGCTCCTGTGAGTTCGTAGTTTCAATGTATGTCATGCCCTAAAGATAGAAGTTTATATTCCCTGAGCCCCATCTTCCGGTTCTTGCATGCTTTCCTCTTTCTCTTCTACAATGTTCCCTGAGCCTTACAGAGTAATGTATAAATGTCTATTTAGGGCTGGGCACTCAGCTGTCTTATTCTAAGCATCTGAGCAGCAGTGAGTCTGTGCAGGGACCATAATTTATTGCAAAGAGAACCTTCTCTAATTAAGCATGGGAATAGCATTTGTCTGTAGATGCAAAAACTAATATTTAGACTGTGTTTGGTATAACGTTAATTTATCTAAACATCAGAAATGAGATTCCATTCTAGAGCCCATGACACCCTAAGACATGGGTTTTCAACTGGTACCAAGCACATATCCCACCTGTGGGGAAAGCCTAAAGTATTATCTGGAAGCAATTGGTTAACCCCATAGGAGTTGAGCCACTACTACACTAATGGGCACTTTTTCCTGGCAGATTGTCCCTGTAGTTTTCAGAGTTCACAGATGGGTGACACCATCAGTGCTTTCTGTCTCCTAGCAGCTTTCATAGCACCTTCCAGCACCAGGAAAGCTCTCCAGCAGAGAAAGCTTCTACTCAGCAACTCAGTGCCAGCTGGATTTCTCTCTCAGTGGCCTGTTACAGTCTCCCACTGTATGTGATCCAACAGCTTTGTGACTATTAAGGAAATCCTTTGGAATGTAGGACAGACCTTTAGTTTCCACCAAAAGCTAAGGATGCTATTAGCTAGCATTTTAGATCTATATAAGAGGTTTCATAGGCAAAAATTTAATTCTTGCTGAAAATCTTAAAATCACTTCCTATTCTTATCTCTAAAACTTCATGTTCACTAAGGTCTGTAGACTGTGCCCTCTGAATGTTGTATATTCCTGTCTTTCCCTGTTATAATTTTCAATTCTGCTATGCTGGAAACTAAGTTTTGCCACATGGATTGTTGGGTGATATCCATAACCAAATCGTAACAGGAAAAATTGTCCTAAAATATCACCAAACAAATTATGGCATCTTAACAAAGGGACTCTCTAAAAATACAAACATTCTATTCACATACAGAATAATATCAAATTTTCTAATTTTTCCTATAAGAGTTTTTATCTTCTGATACTATGGCCATTTTTAAATGGCACCTTATTTCACACAGGTTTGAGAATTTTCAAATTTCCAAAATCAGCCATGTTTTCTGGGCTATTTGCCTCCATGACACCAAATGTACAGTTATTTTGACTGGAGAAAAATTATCATCCATTTTTAACCTACCAAACTAATATTCTTTTATTGTTGCCAAATCAGTGTAGTTTATTCCAGATGAAAGTATTTATTATTTTCCACTATATTGCATTTTTATATAAGTCTAATATTAACTATGAAATATATTTGTTCTGGATGTTTTTGGGTTTCTAAAGTTTGGGCAGAATGGTTAGAACTTGTATGTTTTTTCATTTCAGTTACTTAGAGCACATACTTTTAATACTTTTCAACTAAGTTAAAGATTAAGAAAACATTTAAAATGTCACAAACAAGGTTATAAAATCCAAGGCAATCATTAGAATTGTGACTGTATCATCTAGGTCATTCTGTTCTGATAGTCAAATTTCTACAGACTTAGACTTCCTGACACCTTAAGACAGTAACTCTAGCAAAGGCTTCTCCTTTCACTGCAATTCTTTTTCTGTAATGTATAGTGTAATACAGCAATAGCTAATCAACAACCCAAATTATTATTGACAATCAGTGCACCAACCCACCTCTAAGCTCTCTAACATTCTTTTTCTAAGGTAGAAATCCCAGCACTCAGTTAGCATATTAAGAAATTTATTCAAGAAAACTAGCACAGGAGATTCTTGAGTGGTCATCCTCACTCTGGCCAAAATAAACTTTGTTCTGACATCTGTCACACATCAGATTTCCTTAAGGTTCTTTTTTTTTTTTTTTTTAAAAAAATGCAGGATCCTATTAATGAAGCTTTTAAGTATTCTTAATGAGAATAAATTACCATCTTTAGGTGGAACATTTCAAAAATAATAATCAAGTGTAATTTGGAACTATTTTTGAATAAAGAACATGATTAAGCCACTGCCTCAAAAATTAGAACAAGTATTCTGTCATGTGATTTTCAGATTAGCTCTTACAATTTTAAGCAAAAAGTGTGTGATTCAAGTGAAGTCCTACTTTCAAGGACTTTCAAAGACAGTAGTGACTTAGGTACATGAGATTGATATGCTTTTAAACAAGATAACCAATTATTTATTGGTGTCTAGGAAGTACTCTAGTGCATCTCTGTCTACTGTGAGGATATAATAAATATATGTTCATTAAATATTTTGAAATATTTCCATTTCTTAAAACAGAAATGGCCAATGGTTATTATGTTGCACAGTTAGCCAGCATGATGCATTTCCAGCATCGTTAAACTGCTCTGTCTCACAATAACGAGGCATTGCAATGGTCACACAATTTTCAGCTAAACAACTGCCTTATTCTTCCGAGCACGTGGGCCACTCTTACTTTATGTTAGTCCAATTTAAAGCCAGGCTCAAATCTGTGAACATAACTTATTTAAATACCCAAAGACCCTGACAAACAAAAGGCATTCTTTGAAATTCCTTTCAGAGGTGACTAAAAGCTGACTTTATTATGTTGAAGTCCACATAGAAAAAGGTTTGTGTCATTTATATGTGATAAAAAATGGTTAAATTAAAAATTCAGAAATATAGTTTTGTTGAATGGAATGTACCTGCAGTATAACAGAGCCCTCACAGGGACATGTTGCAGTTCTGAGTAAACATGGAATTCGGTCTAGGTGATAGTTCTGTTGGTACAGAATTTATCATCATCACAGAAATTTTCCTTGTGCCAGGTAAACAGTGATCTGGCACAAGAAAATACCCAAGATTTTCTTTTCCATATCTTAATTCCTAAGTTAATAGAATTTTACAGTAGATGCATGTTGAGTTTCTTCTTTTATTCAGCATAATGATATTGGTAAATTTATTGATGTCAAAACTGATCTGCCATTGCACATATTTTATTACTGTGAATGTTTAATGTAAATATGACTACATCACATTTTGCTACACTAGTCCATTTTTTTAAACTGCAGATTATTTCTAGTCTGGGTCAATGATGAAAAACTCACTGATAAAGCTAACTAAAATCAAATAAAAATCACTGTAGCTATAAATGCAATTGCTGAGTGGCATTTAATATACCTGAAATTAAGATATTTCCCTACTTGCCTCCAAAGTTCTTATAGTTAGCACCGCACAAAGAACAAGTGAGAAGTAAAATATCACCACATCTAGTATTAGTTACTTTTCTCACTGCTATGACAATGACAAAGTAGTCTATTTTGGCTCCTGGTTTGGGGAAATCCAGTCCATGTTGGCAAGAGGGCCGCTGGTCATATCCCTACCATACTCAGAAAGCAGAGATGAGAGTTGGTAGAGTCCAGGATTTCCTGCTTCCCTTTACTCCTTTACTCAGTCTGCACACCCAGTTCACAACGGACCTTTCCTCTTTAGTTACATATCTCTATGCACACGAAGAGGACATCTCCCAGGTGACTCTAAATCCATTCATGTTGACAATCACAATTAACTATCTATCCAACAACCAGTGATATAAATCTTTGTTGTAGTAATCACTTCAGCTGGTGCAGAGTTGATCCTCAGATTTCCCTGAAGATTAATGTTCAACCTGTTACATGCGTATTAGACATTTGCTTATCTTCTGTGAGAAGTAGCTCTTGATATGTTATCTCTGCTGGTGAAATAAGTCAATTCAAGTCAGATTAAAAGTAAAAAGTAGGGAGCAGGATTATTTGGGAACAGGGCTCTTGTGCAAGTTCACCAGCTTCAGGGGACGAAATCAGAGAAAATCCCACTCAGACTATGGCAGGGAGTGTTTTATGGATTGTAGGTGAAGGAAAATGATGTGTCTGTCTATCACATGCTGGATTTGTGCCCAGATATGCCCCTACACTTCACTTCTCAATGCAGTTTATTCAGGAAACTTGAACAATCTTCTGACCCTGGGGAAAGCCAGCCCACAGCTTAAAATAGCCTCAGGGGAGCCAACCCCAGCGTGCCTCCTGGGCAATGCAGATAGGTCCACATACAGGGAAGCAAGCCAGATCCTCAGCCTTAGCCAAATATGGAGTTGTTTGTGACAGAGAGCACTCACCATCGGGAAGGTGGAAGGCGGAAACCAGCTCCATCTTTAAGGTGAAGCATTACGCAGCTCTCTACATTTATTTTCTTGATGATGAACTTTCTTGAGCACACAATTTTGGTTTTGTTGAATTTTAGTTTCAAGTTTTTGTTTTGCAGGTAATGTTTTAGAGTTACTTTAGAAAACTTTGCTCAGTGAAGGTAGTGGATATTTCACTATAATACTTCTGAAAGTTATTTAATTTTTAGCTTCAGATCCAAGCCTATAATCCATTTCAAAGAGCTTTTTTATTTATAATATGAGATGGTGTTCTTTTCTTTATAAATAAGAATAAGCACTATTGTTGACTTATCCATTGAATTGCTTTGCTGTTCCAGTTCAAAGCCATTTGCTTTGGAAAATGCAAGTCTATTCCTATGTTCTTCAAAAAGTTTAAGGTCACTTCCTGTGGTCCCCAGTACAAGGCTGAAGCATGGGTAGAGTTTCCTGAACTTTTCTCCTCTGTGACCCTGATGGCTGGCCAGGGGACAGCTGTTATCACTTTCTATTTAGCATTCTTGTGAAGTATCTCAGTTCTTCCTGATAGCATCATACCTCAGCAGGTTACATATGTTCATGCCACAGAAGAGCCTTTTTGACTGCTCTGTCCCATGGCAAATCAAGGCTACTGCTGGCTCGCAGTCAGCATCAGACCTGGATTATGGAAGAGCATCTTTCAGCTTTTTTGTGTTGCCTTCAGACTGCTTTGGCAGGAATCTTTAGAAACCGCTGACTTGCCCGTAGGCTTTCTGGGGAACAAAGTCCTATACTCGCATAGTCAATAGCACAGTATTCCCTGTATACGGAACGTTCAAAGTTTCAAAGTAATTTTCCAGCTTAGTTTAAAAAAAATACTCAATTTCCTTGTCATGTGTGGCATGATAGTCCATGGAAGATGAAGGTATGTGTTTGTTCCATGTGATAAACATGTCAAAACAGCTATGAACTATAAAAAAAAAATGTCCAGAGTAACAAAAAACTGCTGAGCTGTATTAGCATCATTCCTTTGTTGGGAGCCACGTGAGAGTCTCGCCGGCAGAAACCCACGCGGACACAGAATCCTCCCACAACAAAATCTTTATTACAGTCACGCGATGGAAAACGGAGAGGAGAGAGGGAGCCCCTGATGTGGCACTGTTTATATAAGCCCGGGTCGCACCTGAGTGACGTGTGAATACCCTGACTGGCTGCTCACTTTTACCCCGCCTGATGACTTGGGCCCATCATGCTTAGCGGGCTTGTGACGGGTCAATACCCTGATTGGCTGCTCACTCTTACCCAGTGTGCTTACGCAATCCTTAGCGTGCTTACGCAATCTGCGCATGCGCCCTGGAGGTTTACAGTTTTGAGGGCGAGATGTCAGCGCCACCTAGTGGCGTCTGAGTCTCGGCTCTCCACATTCCTTTACCTATATGAGTGAAGATCTTAGACACTAAAAAGTGCCACAGTAAGAGCAGGCTCTCCATGGTGCTATGGTTGCATAGCAGACAGCATCTACAGCAATCACATGCTGTGCACTAACTTAAACAACAATGTCATATAGATGCATTGATAGGACAGTGTATATCGTGGGGTCAGGGTCACGTAAGGGTGCAAACTTTTCATCCATTGGTAAAAGAAGTCAATAAAGAAAGTCTAGAATTTACAAAATATCAACAAAGGCAGGTGGATCAGGCATAAGTCAGGATATTGTATTTGTTATTTGTCTCGTGTAAAGAAAATCATGTATACAAAATATTTTGATTAAAATTGAGACACATACTTAATAGAGCCTCTCTCCATCTCTCTCTCTCTCTCTCTCTCTCTCTCTCTCCATATCTCTCTCTCCCCCTGGATGCATTTTGTACCAAAACATAATTTCTCGCTTTTGAATAATGGTGAAATGTTAGCACTTTCATTTTAAGTAAGGGACGGAGAGCCATCTGCACGGAGAGAACAGCCCCATGAATAAGCTAAAATGTGCTACTTTTTGTAATACCAGCTCACAAGCTTAGATAATCACAAGCAACGGATTGCTGCAAATAAATGTTCTGTCTCCTAATACTCAGTGAAGGTAAAAACAGCATTAAGAGCAGCGTTTCAGAGGAAAATAAGTCATAATGTAGAGGGAGAGGTGCACAGCTTATGGGAGGGCGGTGCAGCCCTGAGTTGTTTACTGGAAATAGGCACTGAATGATCTGGGAAAAGTGAGGAATCAAATGAAGGAAAAGATAGGATAGTTTATTATATAAACTTACTTGAGGTTTTCTGATATCGCCAAGTTTTTTGCAAAGCACCATCTCTCCGTCATTTCAGAGTTTGTGACTGACTCTTCTCCTCTTCCTGTGCATGTGAACAGTCTTTAGTGTAGGTCCTGATCATGAGCCTGGCTTGAGACAGGGGCTCTTGCTTCCTGTTGTGTATGGCAAGTGAATTAGTCCACATGCTTCTGAGCAGTATCCAGGCTTTGGATCTCATCTCGTCTTAGAAGTTCTGGGGCTGCAGGTGGGTTTGGGTGGGAGGAGAGCTGGATTTAGATCCTCAAGCTTTCAGAGTAAGTGAATTACCCTGTGAACCATGTCCTCAGCCCCCCATTACTTTTTAAAACCTTAAAAAATAAACTCCTTATTTCAGTATCCCACAGAAAAGTATTTCAGAAAGAGAAAATAGTTTTTGATGTGTCATCAGAACTATGCTATTTCATGCATAAATGGAATAAATGAGCCATTGAATCCCTATTCCATCTCACCTCTGCCTACTTAAGAGGAAATATAGTAATAAATTAGATGCTCTTACTTATATTTCAAGATTTTTACACATACCTATTGCTAAGTAGTTAACTTTGCTTACACACAGAGACCAACTGGGGTTGATATAACGGAAGTGATACCCAGAAGCATGTGGGTGAATTTCTTTCTAAGAGGAGTTAATGCATGTTACACTCAAGCAGCAGTGATGAGCACAGCTCTGTCCAAAATCAGAGAATTTTGAAAGTGTGACTTTGGAATATTGTGCTTGTTATCCTCATCTCTGTTTCTCTAACACCCCAGTCAGTGAGGCTGTCGTGAATCTAAAGTGCATTTCATCGAAAGCAAATGTCTCCTGCTCTAACTTTTTCCATTTCAATTGTATGTTATTTATCACAACCTTCAAATAAGCTATGGTTGAAGATTTCTGGATCTATTATCTGCTTGTTTGGTTACAAGCAGAACAAATGCATGGTTTACTTGTACCCTGAGGACACCAAAAAGAGATTTCCCTGAAACCAACTTCCCAAAAATTCAGTGTGTTTGGAAAAAACTCAGTATGCCTACTTTGAATGGCTGGCTCATCCTTACAGGTCACATGATAATGTCATGCTGGGAATGCTTTTGCCATAGACTGAGAGTGTGAGGTGGCCAGTTCTTACACGGGTAGAAGATTCGTGGACAATCTTGGAGCAAATACGTCTTGTACTTACTTTTCTTGAGTAAATGGAAGTTGATGGTGTAAAGAGGAAAGGGTGGCTGGGCCAATGATGTTAGGGATGGGGAGAAGCCTTAGAGAAACAGAGAACTGAGGTTAACATGCTAAAATGGGACAACTGACAGGTTTACATCCAGACTGACTAACTTATCGTTCCATTTCAAAGTCAACTGTAAGCTTTTAAATTAATTTCAATAACTCAAGTCCTTATAATTCTTTCATACTTTTTTCTATGATATCCATTGTTTGATACTCTAATGGAGCTTAAAGCTCACTCAGTTTTACCATTTCTAGGTAATATGAATCACTTTCCAGAACTACTATTTAGAATTGTGTAAATTATGTTCAAACATCCTTTCCTAGATACACCACAGCATTCCAGAAAACGCAGGTAAAATGTGCCTTCATTCAAAGGGTGTTCTGTTAAAGTATGTGAAAAAAAAAAGAAAAAGAAAAAGGGTAGATTTAAGTTATAGGGACAAAAATGGAGGTCGGAGTGTGTGTGTGTGTGTGTGTGTGTGTGTGTGTGTACTCTGTTTTCTTTCCAGGTCCTTCTCTTTTCTTTGGCTGGTAATATAAGCAGTATTCATTGGCATTTCATATCTATTCTCTTCATACTCCAAGGCCTAACAAAATATTTTGCCATGTCTTTTATCTTAACCGAGGGGTTTCCTTTCTCAGTTGGCTTTGATACTGCCTGAAATTCAGAAGATAAGTTAAAAACATTTAAGTCAGGAAGGACATAACATAGCTTACCAGGGCTCCTCTTAGCTCACAAAGTTCCATACTGGAACTTTTGGGGAGTCAGACCATGCTGGGAGATCTGTTCAGACAGTATCTCTGTCACTGTCTTAGTTTTACACACATCTTTGGATAAGAGGAAACTCTCTAGAATTTGTGTGGTAAATCCAGGGTTTCTGAAAAGACCCTTTAATCAAAATGTAGATGGCAGAATCCAGCAGTTGTATGAGGAAATGCTGCAAGAACACATAACTACTTGGGGCGATAAGGTCTGTGGTTATACAAGTCCTTTTCTTTTGACTTAAAAAAAAAGTATGGGGGAAGTTGAGTAGTTTATAAAACACCAGTGTGGCCTCAAAATGTCATTTGGATTTCTCAGAAATGTGTGTGCAATGTCATAAAGAATCTAAGCTACACACAGACACTACCTGAAATGCCCCTGGTCATGCCCCCTTGATAATTCCTCTCAGAACATAGCAGCTTTCACCTTGAGTGAGCCAAAAGAATTCCCTGGAAGATTGTTGAGGACCAATTTATGTGAACACTGCCCTCCTTTTTGGACAGCAGCCGTCATCCCTGATCAGTTCTCCAGTATATGTTTTCTGGGGCCTTAAAGGAAAATCACCTAAAGTAACAATTTTCTTTTAAAATTACTTGTGGAAACAACACACAGAAAATATCAGATTACTAGGTTTTCAAGAAATTGATGGTAAGAAAAATAATAAATAATTTTGTTTTTTCTCTTGGAGAAAGAAGTTGGGTACTTGAGGTCAAAGATCACATTCTCTCTCTCTCTCTCTCTCTCTCTCTCTCTCTCTCTCTCTCTCTCTAGGGTGTACCTAACCTGAGAACACTAAGTACTAAGGGGGTGCTTGTGTTTTTCTGCTACTCTGATAGAAGGGGTGAGTGAGACAGTCACAGTGCAAATACAATGGTCCTCAGGAAGCGAAAATGAGGGCACTGAGCAATCACCGAAAAGAAAATTATAGACCTCAGAGTAGAAATTATTGACTAATACCCTGCACCCACTTTGTGTGGCCTCCTTCAGGAGCCATGTTCTGTGTTTGTGGCATCTCTAACATGTCCATGGACATAGATCTACCAGTGTGATGTTCTGTACCCCTCTATAAAGCTAGATGTTGGTTTACACTATGTTGGTCTTCTACTATGTAATTAATTACACATGACACTGGAGAGAAGAGTTGGTGCTGTGGTAAAGTGGAACAGATGCTTTGCTTTGGGAAGGAAGCCGGTTATAAATCAGGAATGATGCTAACAACTGAATGATGAAAGCCCAAGAGGAAATCATTCCAAACAAGTCTAAGATAGACCAGGGCATCCACAGACTGTCAGAAATTCAAACTACAGTTTGGCCACTTTGGAGCCCCTGAAACACAATTCTGAACCTGGAATCCAGCAATCCAACTTCTAGGTGAATCTGCCTGGTGAACCCAGTATGCAAACAGCCTTGAGCCACCATGATAGACAAAAGTGAATGTGTAAAGGGGAAAGGTGGAGTGTGGTGTAATGAGTAAGGAGACTGGAAAACATAGAGTAGGGCCTACTTACGTGCTATCTCCTGTGTCATCTTTCAGTGCACCCTTCACATACAACTAACTGTGTTGCCTCGCTCCCCCGGCCTTGGTCTCTAACATTTTTATAGAGTCCATCACATTTACAGACTGGCAGGTTTGTTTTTTAAATTTGCAAAGCATCTTTCATGGTGAATTACCCCTAAGATGGTAAATTTGTTGTCTGAATTTGGTACAACTGCAATAAATAGTTAGTCATCCTAACCATTGTTTTTATAGATTTCAATTATTTCTGCAATCAAAGTTTTCTCTGATGCCCAATGTATGACCAATGACCAATCATTGGCTTCATCATTGCCATCCAATGGTTCAGTACACACTGCACCCTTGCTTTCTCGATGTCATATTTATGATAGTATAAATAACCATAATAATTGTTTTCTATAGAAAGTATGCTTATCTAAGTGTGTTCTCCAGATGGTTTTTAATCCGTTGTACTTATTTTCTTTCTTTCTTTTCTTTTTTCTTTTTTTCTTTCTTTCTTTCTTTCTTTCTTTCTTTCTTTCTTTCTTTCTTTCTTTCTTTCTTTCTCTTTTTTCCTAGACAGGGTTTCTCTGTGTAGCCTTGGCTGTCCTGGATTCACTCAGTAGATGAGACTGTCCTCAAACTCACAGTGACCTGTCTGCTTCTGCCTCCAAAAGGGCTAGGATTAAAAGTGTGAGCCATTTCTTTCATGAAATTCCATGCACTCTGCGCAAAGGTTGGCCATAAGTCTCAGCATCTGCTTTGATACCCTGTAGGGTAGAGCCTTTCAGAGGCCCTCTGTGGCAGGCTCCTATACTGTTCCCTATTTTCTCCTTCTTCTGATGTTCATCCTCTTTGCCTTGCTGTATGGGGTTTGAGCATTTAGCTAGAGTCTTCCTTCTTGATTATTTCCTTTAGGTGTACAGATTTTAGTAGGTGTATCCTATATTAATCTGCAGAGGACAGGAGCTCCACAAAGAGAGCAACAGAACCAAAAAATCTGGGCACAGGGGTCTTCTCTGAGACTGATATTCCAACCAAAGGCCATTGATGGAGATAAACTAGAACCCCTGCACAGATGTTGCCCATGGCAGTTCAGTATCCAAGTGGGTTCCATAGTAATAGGAACAGGGACTGTCTCTGACATGAACTGATTGGCCTGCTCTTTGATCACCTCCACCTGAGGGGGGAGCAACCTTACCAGGCCACAGAAGAAGACAGTGCAGCTACTCCTGATGAGACCTGATAGACTAGGATCAGAAGGAAGGGGAGGAAGTGTAATTAATTAAAATTAAAATTAAAAATGGAAAGAAAAAAAGTGTGAACTACAACAGTGGGCTTGTACTTTATTATCAATGGTCACCTACAAGCACTTGAAGGAAGTTGCATGCTTTGGCTGGTACCCATCAAGACGTAGCTGTGACTTCCAAGGAGAGCTCATAGGCTACATGTATCACCTCTTGCAAGCTCAGGAATACTCAGGAAAGAGTAGTCATTTTGTAGTTAATGTAAATTACTGCACCTGTCTCTGTAGCTCTGTGATTTGGAGTGACAGTCCATTAAAGGTGTTTCTGACATAAACAGGATTAGTTAGTAATGGGAGAATTAAACAAGAGTTATGCTGAGCTGGTAACCTTGAGCCTAACAGTGTTGAGGCTCTTTCTTTCCATTTCTTTTTAACTCGTGATCTATTCAAGTGACAACTTTTTGGATTGACATTTATAAATCAGCGCCACTGTTCTCTCTATCTCACTTGTTTACTATCATCTGCTCAGACTTTGTCAATGATGAAAATGTGATAGAGCCAAATTAATGTTCCATGCTAGCTGTGACCTTAGTACTTTCTTAATGACATACAACAGCTAACAGACATCCCAGCCTTTGTGACTCAATGATAAGAATGTGGACTCTCATTAGTCATCACAGTAAAATAAACTGAAAGAATAAACAGCATCAGCCAGGACATATTCCAAAGCATTCAGTCTTCCAGCTTTCTTCAACATGTAACAAGCTCTAATGCAAAGAGTGCTGTTTTGGGTTAGACTTGAATTCAATGCAACTCTTATACACTTAATTTTGGGCTGATGTGAGAAGGTCACAATGAAATGAAGAGTGTCCAGGGTGATACATCCAATCCATAATTGGTAGGGACAATGTAAGCAGTTGAATTCTGTGCTGGAAACAGGGTAAAAATTCTCCAGCTCTCATTAAATGAGATGGGCAAATTCTAGTGTAGTGAATAGCTTTAAAACGAGGTGGGAAGGAGAGTGGGAGTCAGGGAATATTATATTCACCATAGAAGATAGCAATTGATACAGCTAGTGCAGGTAAATACTGAAGGAGAAATGAGTGAGAGAAATGGGGCAGGGGTCAGGTTGGCTTAAAGTCAGTTACAACAAAAATAATAATAGCATTTAGTTATTTATTTTGGAAGACTACCAGTGAACACCGGAAAGTTGGAAAGTTTACAATTCTGATTCTACTTGGAACAAGGAAGTACTAAAATGAAGAGAATTTCTCCAAGGAAAATTTAAATAGCACTGTGCTTGTTTTTTACCTGAGGGTAGCTCTAGAATGGCAAGAGAGTAAGTTCTACAGAAACACCACGCTAGAGGAAAAGGAAGTTGAAAAGTGAGTCAAGGATAGGGTAGGGAAAGAAGTCACCTGCTTAAAGAACTGTAACTGACATCTAGTTTAACTGCCACCAGTCTTGCCAGTCAATAATACCATAGCACTTTGTGAAATGGTAAAACACACAGGTCTGGGATGCTTAAGTGATTTAGCCATTATCAGGTGACTAAGAACAAGTACATCTGCTTCCCTGTCTCTCTGGATGGTTTCTGTCTAGTCATGGTGATGGCTTCCTGGAGCAACTCAGAGGCAAATATTCTTTGGTGTCAAACATTGTGACACTCTTTCTACTCAAAAGCATAACCTGAGAAGCTGCTACCAGCATCACACCTTATGGGGAGCTGTTTAGTAAGAACACAAATTTTGATAGTATCCTCAGTCACGCATTAAAGTATGTGCATACATTTTACAAATGTAGTATTATCTGACTCCCTGGCTTAATGTGACGGTCTGGGAATTTCTAAAAGCATTTTTCTTTCCTTTAGATTTATTTTGTTAATTATTGCATATATGGGTGAATGTGGGTGTGAGCATGTGCACTTGAGTGCAGTTATTCACACAGGCCAGAAGAGGGTGCTGGAGGTCCTGGAGCTGTAATTACAGGCAGCTGTGAGCTGCATGCTAAGGAACTAAACTCAGATGCCCAGCAAGAGCTATGCATGCTTTTAACTTCTGAGCCAGCTCTTCAGCTCTCCTAGAGGCATTCTTAAACTCTCCTGAGTCATGGAAAATGCTTGGAATCTGCTGAGGGTATGGACCAGTTTCTGGGGGAAGGGAAGGGCGAGAAGCTCTATGGCATCCTGCCCATTGCTATGCAGTTACTTTACAATCTGAGAGGAGACTCCTGAATCCTATGCATGGGCAATCTAACCATGTCGCTTTCAGGTTAACATGCTTCCTGAGAAATGATGATGGTGAAAGAGGACTGAAAATCAGCGTGAAAAGTATATTACATAAAAACTTTCAAAAGGGCAATCTGAGCAATTGGCTAAAATTTAGGAAAGTAATGTGTACATGAGCTTGGGGGTTATCTTAGTACTAGGATTGTTTCCATGTAACCATGGTTGGTATGCAGCCATCAGTAAGACAAATGGGCTTTTAAGTCAGCTTTATCACTGTTTCTAAATTCTTTTTTTTTGCACTTTCTTTTTTTAATTCTTTATTAATTACACTTTACTCACTTTGTATCCCCCCTGTGGTTCCCTCCCTCCTCCTGTCCCAATCCCTCCCTTCCTCCACCCTCTGCATGCATGCCCCTCCCCAAGTCCACTGACAGAGGAGGTCTTCTTTTCCTTCCTTCTGATCCTAGTCAATTCGGTCTCATCAGGAGTGGCTGTTTCTAAATTCTTGACAGTGTACCTCCCTGCACCTGGAGCTATGTCACTGGTCCTTGTTGCCACTGCTTGCAAATATTTATCCAATATTAATCCAATGGAGCACATTCAATATTTGTTTTTTTAGAAGTAAAATAAATGTGTACTGCAACATGAACTGAGTACCTAGGGACCAGAAAAATCCCCGGAATAGCAATTCCCTTCAAAGGGAGAGGCCTGAATGCCAAGCCAAGCTTCCAAGGACTATTTTGTCATCATCATCATCATCGTCATCATCATCATCGTCATCGTCATCATCATCGTCATCATCATCATCATCATCGTCATCACCACCACCATGAGGAGGTGAGGCTTTCTCGGATCTACAGTCTTTGCTAGCGAGGAGTGCTCTGTTTGGCAAAACACTGTCTGACCCAAGCAGAGTCTTTTCTATTAAAAAGCCACTCGGCTGAAAAGCAGACCGCTAGCTATCGTTGCAGACTGAATGATAAAGACTGGAACATGTGCTGCCAGTGTGTTACTGGGGAAGAGTTATGTTGCTGGCCTGCCCTCCACAGGAAAAACAGAAGAACCAGGCCATGTGACCCCCAAGGAGAGTGACCATTAAGTGTACTACCTTGTGCTTACTGTTCTGAAATGAGTGTTTCATAGACATATTGCTACTTTGTGGTTTTCACACCTGAGGGATACCAAAGGTTGATGTTCTTTTTTTTTTTTAAATGAAGTAGAAACCTTTTTAGTCGAAGTGTTTGAAGCCATGCTATTAAAAATGCTGTGTCTAGCAGTTACCTTTATTTATTCATAAATATAATTCAAACATCTTCCTTATCAAGAGGAGAGAATTTTCTTTTACTATAAAAAGGTAATTAATTCAGGCTTGATTAAGCTACTGGTACATTTGCCATATGGGAAAAGAAAGGAAAAAGAACAGAATAGAATTGTATAAAGAAATAATATCAAAATATGAACCAAAAATATATACTTAAGTGTTATTTTAATCTCTTGAATAAGACACAATTTTCCACCCCAAGTATTAAACTCATGTTTATTTTAAAAGAAATACAAGTAGCAATAGGGCATAAATACACACACAGCTCAATTCAGGCACAATCTCAGGTAGTTTTTGCTACATTACACATCACTGATATCAGTCAAATATTTCCAAGGCTGTTTCTCTTTGAATCAGTGCCCTAGAGAGGTGAACACTCTCATCAAATAAAATAACAGAGATGAGGTGTTTTGTGAACTTAACTCATACATGTATAAAAGAGCTATTATTACCATCAGCCCAGTGCATCCTGGGAGGAGGGCTTACAAACTTAATTCATCGCAGGAAACTGAACTCGGCTGAAGGACAATGGTCTTTAAATTCTTAGGAGAGGGTGATGCCTGCCAAATTGAGCCATCTCTGCTCTGCCGTCCCCATTCCCTGTCGGCTCTTCACTTTGGGAGATATTTTTTCTTCCTCTGCCTCCCCTTAAGCCCACCAGCTTCCATTTGTGTTAAGCCTTGCTGTGTCTGTCCTCAGTGTTATGTATTGCTACTTGTACTTCAGATGTCTTCTGTCTACCCAGTCACATCTCACCTCTTCATACTTCTCATTTTAACTGTTCCTAGCTGCCACTCCATGGGCCTTCCTCTACTTGGCTTATCTTGATGAGAATAATTGACTTCCCTTATATCAAACAGCTTTTGGTGACATGGGATTTAGAAAACCCTACATTCAAAAAACCTTCTTCGTTCCAAGATTTCTCCACAGACCTTTTCTGACTCTGTAGAGTCCAGTGCTTTGCTTTCACAGATGCCCCTGACTTCAGGTCTTGCAAGCCCCGCATGGTGGGTGCAGGGCTGTCACAGAGTGAGTACTTGCTGATACTGTAGCCCATTCGATGTTCCAAGGAATCATCAAAAGGTAGGGATGGCACTCCCAGATAATGATGAATTTTATTGATCTGATCTTTATCTATAAGGAGACTTTGACTTACATTTTCCCTTCAAAATATTTTAAATGTTACCGTATGAGTCTTCTTTCTTTAGGACAGACAGAAAAGTCACTAGTGCAGCCCATGGAGGCAGTCAACTCTTCCATTATCACACTTCCCTTTCCATCTTTCCCCAGCCTAGTCATTATGGATTTTCTTTTGCCCTAGGAACGGTCCCATCCTCTCTGACTGAAGCACTGTCTGTCACTCTTTTTGTTCCTCCCCTAACCTAATTCATATTTGCTGATAGCTCAGCTCACCTGTCACTGCCTCCAGGAGCTGCTCTTTGAACACACACCTTGAATGAACCTGGCCCTCCCTGATGCCCTTCACAAAGTTGATGGAGGCCAAGGAAGACCTCAAATGATGAGTTTGACAATAAGATGCTCCTGCTGGATTGCAAAGCTCATGAAGACTGACACTATGGCCTTTTACAGCATCTGTTAAAATGTTCACCCAGGGTAGATTTAAAATAACTGAAGTTCTAGTATGACTGGCATAATGAATTCTTATTTTTTTTTTAAAAAAGTGACCATGACAACAAAGATATATAACTTGGGTATGGATGCTGTATTCCATGACAACAGTCCAAAAAGTCCGACACTATTTCCAAAGGCTAAATGGAGGAACTTTCTAATCTGTTTCTATGCTACAACAGTCTCCTTGGTTTCTTCAATTCCTACTTCAAAATTCAGGCTTGAAGAAGTAAATTATAGGATAAAAACATGCCTCTGCTTCATTAATTTTCTTCTGTTGTGTTAGGTAGAGTACACAGTTAGGATCAACAGACTCTTCATACAGCTAAATGCCTTATATAACACATTCTTAGCAAGAACAGTCACTAGACATGTTCAGAAAGACTGAACCAAATCTCCTTGGAAATGGGATTTCCTCTAAGCAAAATATTTATCCATTGCATGCAAATGTTAAGCATGATTTGTCTGTGAGTGCTGATGGCGTATGTTGTGTTACATAGTCACAAAAGAGAAGGAACAGGAATACACTATCTAGGATTTTTTGTTGCTTGAGGACAGAAAGGAGGGAGCAATCACAGTACTTGATTTTTGTTTTGTGTATGTTGCTTTGATTTTTATGAGTTATTGAATTTGTCAGCCATAAACTACAACATCAAGGCATATAATTCCCTCTTTATACTGCAGCAACAACAGCAGAAGGTAATTCTATTGATTCGCTCATCTCAGGTAAAGAATGAGATTGTATAAAACTAGACTTGTAATTGGGTTATAAAATTCTCTTGGCTCACAAATTACTTATTAGTTCTGCTTGTGTTTCCACGTCCCCACCTCACAGTCCTTTTATTTTATTACCAGAGAGAGTGTGCAGATAATATCCTCTCATACATCTTTTCTTACTTGAAATGAAAATGCAAGAATCTATTCATCAATTGCATGTTGGGCTATCAATCTGATGTTTATTTGGCTTACCTTGTCTACTTACCATTAGATATATGATTTTGTGCTTCTTTCATTATAGGAAGTATATGGCAAATATTTTTAGCAATTAGGGCAGTAGGTGAGATGTAAACAGGGCATTCACCAGGAAAATGACACTGGGCTGTGCAATGAAAGGGTGTAAAAAGTGTGGACTTTGAAATAGAGATAATGGTTTGACTTTATGAGCAGACACACGAGAAACTAAATTTAGATCATGGTACATGATCATCTTACCTCTTATGTTAACTAAAAGATGCTTGCATATGACCATTTCATCTTACATCAAATTAAAGGATTTTAAGAACTAAAGGCTTGAGTTTTCTCAGATTAGCTGTGTTCAGAGACAGTAACTTTTAGCACTGGAACATTTCAATTTTTAAAACCATCCAGTGCTGGTTTATAAAATGCAGGTGGGTTATTAGTCACTATCAAATTCCATCAGGAACATAACTAGCATTTTGGTCTCCCTTTCCTCAGATAAACACTGGATGGGGACCATTAGATTAGAAAATTAAAGTTAAAAATGGCAATTTTCCCCACTTTCTAGCAATAGGAATGCTAGAAAGCTTACACAGTATAACTAAAAATGTTAGTAAGGACTATAAAACTTTATTATTATTTATTTTTAAGTTGCATATTAATGTTGAATGGATGCAGGTATACATGTATGTGGAACACCCTGCTCTACCACTCTCTTCTGCATTCTCTTAGGACAGTGTACCTCACTGAATGTGGAACTAAACCAGTAGCCAGCAAACTCTATTCATCCTACTGTTCCTCCACCACGTGAAGGGTAGGCATGGCTTTCTACAGATGCCAGGGATGCAAATGTGGATTGTCACACTTATGGAGGAAATATTCCCACCCCTGATCCATTTTCCCAGCACCTATGAACAATTATATTTTTGCCAAACCAAATGAAGTCCAATAAATCAACCCTTTTATAACCTTGACAAGTATGGCATTAAAAACTGTGACAATAAAATAGCAGTATTCAGGGAAAGGTGAGATCCTAATGCAAACATCATACTGTGTACGCTTGTACTTTCCTTGAAGGACTATCCCCCTCAAAGAAAATGCTCTTCACTTTCTCCAAGAGATGAACAGAGAGTGGGGAGATGGTTCAGTTGGGAATGTGCTTGCCACACAGCATGAGGGTTTGGGTTCAGATCATCAGCACCCAGATAAAATTCCGAGAATGTGACAAGTGCCTATAATCTCACTTCTGAAGGGGTCAGGAAGAGACAGGAGGATCCCTAGGGTTCACTGGCCTCATAGTCTCACTAACTACTGAGTTCTGGCTAAGGAAGAGACACAGCTTCCAAAACAAAACAAAGCAAACAAAAATAAGGAGCAAGGCACCTGAGGTCAACCTCTGCCTCAACACACTTGCACATTCTTGCACTGCACTACACACGACAAACATGTACACACACAAATATCACACACAGCCAAACACAAATTAATAAAAAGGGGAAAAGAAGAGTAAATTTCAATTGATAAAACATACACAAAACTTTATTCCACATCTTCTGTTATATTACAAATATGTACAACTGCAATAATAAATTAAAAATAAGCAAGCAAAAAAAAAAAGTCTGAGAAAAGCTTTTTCTCCCTTCATTTCAAAGAGTCTATGGGATCCAAGCAGCTCATCAGCTTCCTGTGAGAAAGCTTTGCTTTCCCAGCAGATCTCAAATGCACAGAGCTGTGCTGCCTCTGAGCAACAGGAGGAGGCGTCTTAATAACTGAAGAGAATCAACTACAATCAAGACTTTTCGGAGAACATTTGTACAATGCGTATAAAACTCTGCAAAAATTCTGTGAAGTTTTTCTCCTCCAGTTCTTCACATTTCTTGCAGCCATATTCTACTATATTCTGTCAAATAAAAAGGAAGAATTAGATTTGCAAGCTGAACATATTTCTTTGTTAGGGTTATCATACTACTTAAACACATGGTGGGGTATTCAGACTAATATCATGTTAAGAAGAGTAACATGAGAAGGGATCAGAAGATTTACAGGGGTTGGTCTCTCCTACACTGGATTAGAATCTTTGCAAATGCACGCCATGCATGTTAAACTGTGTTCTTCCTGCCTAAAGTCCATCAGTGGGTTCCTTGTATCTCTCTTGCAGTCCACACTTCCCTGAAAATTCCATGGCCTCTGTGAGATGAATGCCATGCCCTTGAGACACCAAGTGAGCACTTGCCTTTCAGTTCCACTCACATGTACAGATAACATACACACACATCACAGACTTCTAACCTTTTTACACTACTGTTGTCTACATATTCCTGGAAAGCATAACAATGTATCTTGTTTCCCAGTATTAAGCATGAGGCCTGGCACACAGTAGCTACCTTAATATTATTGGTTGATCTTAACTACATAGGCAATTGCCATAAGCATGCCTTTGGGACAACTAGAATATTACAAGTGCAGCAATCATGAATAAACATTTTAGAGATCAACTGAACCATAAAGGCTGTGAGAGCAAAAATCAAAACCAGATTTCATATCCATTAAGTGCCTGGAATTCAGTGTATGTACCAAGCACACACTGTATGCTGGACACTGTCATATGCTTACACTGCTCTCTGCTTGGTCCTGAAAACAATGTCAGAAAAGGAGGCAATGACACTGAGTGGCTTATCACCACTAACAGAAAACTGAAATCCTATGCAGGCCTCCCAACTACTCAGCCCTGTTCACTTTTCCAAGTAGTTATGCCAAACTGTCACCCCCAGGGTGGTACCACGTGCATCGTAAAGCTGGACACTGATACTGTCGTGAGTTATCTGTTACATTTCTCCCCATTAACAAATGACAATAATGTATTACAGAAGTAATTTAAGCATGAGTAGATTCACTTTGTAAGTGTTCTGAGTGATAGTACCTGTGAGAAGTGTATGTTCCAGGAATTGTAATAAAACACTCAAAAGGACTTTAAAATGTATGCTGTTCGAGGCTGACTTTCCAATGGTGACATCCAGACAATCACTGCTTCTAAATCTGGTACATGATTACCAGAGTGTGGCACATATAGAGAAAAGGACAGAGAGTGATGGAGTGGGAAAGCATGGCGAATATAAATAAGTGACATCACTGAGAAGGTGACAGCTGAGCACAAACCCAAGACAGCCCAGAATTTGGGAGAAGCCAAGGTCATTGCACTCTTAATTGTCTGTGTACAGACACTCCTTGAGTGTCCCTGACACTATGTAACCAGCTTATTGGTTAATCCTTCTCCTCACCAGAAAGAACTCCATTTCCCACACACACATACACTTTCACCATGCTTAGTGACTAACAGGCTGGTTCACTCATTCAGTGATCAGCTAATTTACATTTCCTCCTTAAACAGTGACCACAGGTTCTTCTTAACACAGTATCCTGAAGTACTTATTAAATGAAATAATTTTACTGTGCCTCCTCTGCTGATCAGTTCCTTTGTTTCCACCTTGTTTCCCCCACTATGGTTGTGCCATTCAAGCCACAATTCCTTGCACTTCAGGGCATTTGTGAAGCTCATCCCTCTGCCGACCAACCACAGGTGTCACTAGTATTTGCTTTCTTGTGACCCTCTCCTGCTCATGATGTCTGGGATGTTCCAACTAACACTTTTGAGTATTATAAAATTTTCATTCCTTTAATTTTTACAAGGTGAGAGGACAGGAGAAACACAGCTCTTGTGCCATTCGCTGCACAAACTGGAGACCATGGTTAGCTCCGGGTATTCCCAGTGCATCAACAGACAAACAGAAATGAAGACAGCTAGACGTGAAAAAAAAAAAAAAAAAAGGGATCATCCCTAAGACTGATCTTGAGTACCTAGTACCTTATTGGTCTAAAGCATAAGGAACAATGTGCGACATTAAGGACTAACCCAATACATGTGAGCTACCATCTCTGCTGTTAAACACTTGATTGTGTTAACGTCTATCCACTGCAGTGGCTTGCCTAGTGTTCCAGTATGACATCAATACACTGTTCAGTATTATTCAGAAATGTCAGATTTGCCAAGGCTCTCAACGACTTTAGGATTCTGTGCATGCCAGAGCTGGTTTGACTTTTGAACACCATTCCACTGAAATCAAATTCTCTCCTGTGTGCCCCATGGGAGACTCTGCTTACGTATGAATGCCTTATCCCAAGCAAGCGGAAAACTTCAGATGCAGCTCTCTATGCGGTGGCTCACTCACCTTGTTAGAAAACAGAGTGCTGTTTCCAAGAATCATCACGTTTAGTACTGTATCAGTAAGGTTTTCGTCATGGTACTTATACTCGTGTAAAATAACCCGTAACTCCGTGAGAAAGCAATTCAGTGCAGTAAATTTGCAACTGGACTAAAAATAATAGTTACAAAGAGCCAGTTTTAAAAAAAATTCTCATTATTCATTTTCACATTGATAAGACTTTGAAAACTTTGATTAAAAAAAAAAACAGGAAATCCCATCTTATTATCTTACAAAGAAGCATAATGCCCATACTGCTTAGATTTAATTATCAGTTTGACACAACCTAGAAGATAGTCTTTATGAGGAATTATACATTAGGTTAACCTGTAGGTATGTCCCTAAAAGCTTGTCTTCATTATTAATTCACGGAGAAAGACCCAAACTACTGTGGGTGGCTCTATTCCTTAGGCAGAGGGCCCTGAATAGTACAAGACAGAAGAGAGCTAGCTGAGAGCAAGCAAGCAAGGATTCTTGCAGTTATTCTGTCTCTGTTCTTGACTGTTAGATACTTTAAGTTCCTGTCCTGACTTCCCATAATAATGGACTATAACTTGGAATTGTAAGCCAAATAAACACTTTCTTCTCTAAGTTATTGTTTGTCTGTGTACTGGTAAGGGATTATATTTACATAGGAAGTGGCTTTCTTTTCCATTTGATTTTGAAATCAAAACTAAAACCAACAACAAAGAAGGAGGATAGTATTATTGTCCAGAAGGAAACATGGGTGTAAAAGGCTACCATTTCTTACTGAGCATGACTCTTTCACTGTTTGAGTGATAAAGCAGTCTACAAGTGACAAAATCTGCAATAATATTTAGGATCAGACTGTATGTTCACATCTTATGGCATGATAACTTGCAAGTCATAGTGTCCCTACAGTTCCCAACAGAAAGAATTCTAAGAAATTCGAGAGAAGAATCAAAGCAAAGGTGGTGCCCACTCATGGCCTGGCCAGGTCAGACAAGAACCATGAACAAGAAAATGTATTCTTGTAAGAGTTCCTTCACAAAACCCTAAACTTAAACAAAAATAACGAAAAAAACATTAAAATAAGTATCTTTTATTTTAAATAATCTGTGAAATAATCTGTGCCTGAGTCTATGGCATTCACAGCTACATTTCTACTGCCCTTGAGTTGCAAGGCTATCTTCCAGCATGGGAAGGCTTACTGATTAGGTGGGAGTAAAAAAAAATGCAAAATCAGAAAAGGGGTTATCTAGATCTTACCCATGTGTTTGGTGGACATCTACTTGTATGAATTTCAGGTTCCACCTTCTACTCAACCAACCATGAGCAGGGGCACAAACCTTCCACCTTGGAGAAGTTCCCAGTGACACCCAATACACAGTTTGGTTTTGGTTCTAGTTTCATTTCTGTCTCTGTCGCTGTGATAAAATACTCTGACGAAGAGCAACTTCAAAGAGAAAGGATGCCTATTTTGCTCACAATTCTGTGATACAATCCATCATCTCAGGGAAGTCAAGACAGCAGAACTTAAGACAGCTGATCAGACCCACAGTTAAGAGCATGCAGCTGTGCCCAGGGCTCCTCCAGCATTCTCAACTCTTAGTCCAGGATTCAGCCATAAAGTGATGCTGCCCATGTTCAGAGTAGATCTTCCCACCACAGTTAAAATACCTTGTAGACATGACCCCGGGTAAAGCTCACTGATATTCTTATTAGGTGATTTTCAATTGTGAGAATTTAACAATTTAAATTAAATTAGTCACTACGTTTCCCAAGCAGTGGAATTGGAGATCTATCTAGAGTGAAAAGAGGAACGATGTGACCATCAACAATGTCAGTGTATTGTAACAAAGCAAGTTCATCCTTTATTAATTCTAGTATATTGTTTGGATTATGCTTTTATCTCATGTTTAGACTAGCTAAAAGACTTCTTACGAGTATAGAGAGCCATGCAAAACATAAAACATGAATACCCTTAAGCAAGTTGCAATAGGTGTTATTGAAGATGGTGTCTCATTACAGCATTAGGAATAATGAGTTTGATGGAGACATTTAGATTGAATCATTTAAACTGATTCGTGCACATAGTCCTATGATAATCTAATTGCATCACAGAAATATATGAGATTTTGTTTGATGCTGGAAAAAGGTTTTCTGGGGTTTTTTTTGTGTGTGTTTGTACATTTTGATTTGGAACCATTACAAAAGTAGCATTTATGTAGCTCTTTGTTCTGGGTTCCACAAATTCAATGATCTCTTAGAAATGTCATGGGTCAAACGCCAGGAGAACTGACCATAAGTGAAATTTTAAAACTATAACTATTCCAATGAAGTTATGGGAATATGGCTAAAACACTGAAAAAAAAACTACTCACATGAAAGTCAATGTCAGTGTATAAAGTAGTATCAATATGAATATGCTGAAAAAGAGAAAATGAGCTAATTTAGGTATGATAATAACAACTTCCTGTGAACCAATAAATTTAATCCTTTAAATTAATTTTGAATTCTGCAATAATTTTAAGTTCCTGAAATTTTAAGAGAACATATCAAGAGATTCTTTGATCCCTTCTCTGAGTTACCCTGCTGTTACTTGTTTAGCCACAACACAATTTTCTAACAGGGAAATACATATTGATGTAATGTTTCTTCCTTCTCCAGATTTTACCAATTTTTACCCTCTTGTACAATCCTATACCTTTAACATTTCAAAAATGTGAAAGAAATAGAGTTATATAGAATGCAACCTTTTAAGATTAGCTTTTTAGGGAACCAGAGGGTACAGGAGCTCCACAAGAAGACCAACAGAGCCAACTAAGCAGGGCTTGGTCAGAGAGGGCAGGAGGGAAGGGATTGCAGATACTGATGCACCAACCAAGGGCCATGCATGGACTGGACCTAGGCCCCCTGGTCAGATGTAGTTAATGGACAGCTTGGTTTTCTTATGGGTTCCCTAGTAAGAGGAGCAGAGGATGTTTCTAACAAGGTCTCTGTTGCTTGCTTTTTGATCTGGTGAGTCCTGGTGAGGGATACCTCACGAGGCCACAGGGCAAGAGAATGCACTCAGTCCTGATGCAATTAGATGTGCGGAAGTGGGTTGTTGTTGTTGGGGACCCCTTTTTCTGAGGAGTATGGGAGGAGGGATAGGGGCATGAGGAAGGGAAGGTGGAACCAATAGGAGAGGAGGGAGGGGTATAAAGTGAATAGATGATAGATAGATAAATATGTAGGTTGGTAGACAGGTAGATAGATAGATAGATAGATAGATAGATAGATAGACAGACAGACAGACAGACAGACAGACAGACAGATAGATAGATAGATAGATAGATAGATAGATAGGTAGATAGGTAGGTAGATAGGTAGATAGATAGATAGATAGATAGATAGATAGATAGGTAGATAGGTAGATAGATAGATAGATAGATAGATAGATAGATAGATAGATAGATAGGTAGGTAGATAGGTAGATAGATAGATAGGTAGATAGATAGATAGATAGATAGATAGATAGATAGATAGATAGATAGATAGGTAGATAGATAGATAGGTAGATAGATAGATAGATAGATAGATAGGTAGGTAGATAGGTAGATAGATAGATAGATAGGTAGGTAGATAGGTAGATAGATAGATACATACATACATACATACACAGATAGATAGATAAGAAAAAAAGATTAGTTTTTTAAAAGTTAACAATTTGACCAGTTATGTCATAGAAAAAAACAACAACAACAACAAAACAGCAGAATGTCTTGAGCTTTCTTCTGCCCCTTTATCTGATTCCAGTTCCCTCCATTGTTTATGTGCATTTGTTATGAGCAATGGCATACATTGCTACATTTTGGGTATTTAATGCCCCCCAAACTCTTGGTTCCAGGATGGAAATGGTGAAACCTCTAGAAAAAGAATCTAAGAGAGGGTAAGAGGTCACTGGGATATGACTTTGAAGGACATTGTAGGACTTTCAGGTCTTCATACTTCCTTCTTTTTGCTTTCTAAACAACAACAAAAAATTTACCCTTTATAAACTGGCAATCCCACTAAAGAATCCAAATCAATAATTTTCCCAGTCATAGACTGGGACTGCTAAAGCCATCAGTCAAAATAAACCTTTTAGCTTTTAAATTTAATTATCTCGGGTATTTTGCTATTAGTGGAAAGCTAATGAATACACACTGTGCCAGAATATTAAGGTTCTATTTTATGTTATATAATATTATGTCATATGTAGCATATATAATATATAGTTTTATATTTTTGTAATATATAATATATACTTTATATTATAATATATAACATATATAGTGTGCATGTGGTATGATATTAACGCACAGAGATCCTTCTGCCTCTGCCTCCTGAGTCCTGGCATTAAAGGTGTGCACTACCACCCCAGCCTGTCCACCTATTCTATTAATGTACAGTATGGATGCACCAAGATGAAGACCATGGTGAATAAAAGAGGTGAGAGATTCGTTTTTAATCCCAAGAGAAAAGCTGTCTTTCACTCACTGCCAACAATGGTAGTTTAAGTATTCTAGTACATATTTTATATTAAGTTAAGGAATTTACCCAGTGTTCCTATTGTGCTGAGACATCTTGTCTTGAACTAGTTCTCCAACAGTTTGCTGAAACTACTCTGACAATTTCACATATGCACCTTTCTCGAATTCTAAAGGCAATCAGTCTCTCGAAGGGATGTGCCAGCAGGTCTCCCAAACTTCTCACTCTGCCTTATCAATGTCCATCTATCTTTACTCTGTCTCCTCGGGACATCTTCCTCCTGTGTACCTTCCTTGTAGCATGGTTTCCTGTCGTTCTAAGGATAACTGATCATATTGTATTAGAACCATCCTAATGACCCTATTTTAACTTAAATGGCTCTTTAAGGACACTCTATCAAAGCACAGTCATATGATGGTGTACAGACAGTCATTAAAAAGGAAATCCATCCTGTATAAGAGATGCTGAATTTATCATGTCTTTTCTAAATCAATTGATATGATTTTTTTAGGCTCCTGATTTATCAGACCAAATTGATTCATTAATTGATCTTCAAATAATTAAAAGATTTTTCATTCCTAGATTAAATCCCATATGGTGATGATATATAATTCCTATTATATGCACTGATAGATCTGACTGGAAACCTTGTATTGAGGAATTTTATACTAAGTACCATGAGAGTTGCTTATCTTTGGTTTCATATTTCAATGTGTCTTTATCAAGTTTTACATCAGGGTAAGATTACTCTTCTAAACTGAATTAGAGGGCTTTCCTTCCTCCTATGCTCTAGAAAAACCTGTGTACATCATTAGCAATGCTTGCAGTAAATTTCAGGATGCTAGAACAAAGTCAGCTGCCTCTGGAGGTTCTTCTAGTGGGTTCTGCATAGTGAACTGAACAGTGTCAGTGGTTATAGTAGTACCTGAACCACTGATTTCATCATTGTTATGTTTTGGGAGTTTTTGGTCTTTGAAGAATTTGCCCCTTTCCTGTAGGTCCTTGGACAGAATCTGCAGTTACAACAAGAAACTAAGGGACCTGTGACAATTTTATCCCCACAGACACTGTGCCCATAGCCACCAGTTCCATCCACGGAGCTGATGATTTGTATCGTCTCTTTTATTATTAGATGTTTACTAATTTCATTGATTTTTTTCCCGAGTAGTGCCTTTATGTTTCATTGATTTGACCACTGCTTTTCTGATTTCAGCTTAATTTCTGCTCCCAGATCTATTCTTTCCTTCCTTCTACTTGTGTTGAATTTATTTTGTGATTCTTCTAATCTGAGGAGATGTAACTTCAGTTGCTAATATGATGCTTGGTACTTCCTCTTTTCTAATATAATAATTTTACTTTTAAAGATTACTCATCTTTAGTAGTTAACATTGTAATAGACTGGATTTCATTATATTCAATTCTATAAGTTTTTTCACATATTTGAGAATTAGTCTTTGACCCATGAATTATTTAGAAATATATTATTTAATTTGTAAATTTGAGAGGCTTTCCTGTTGTACTTTTTCATCTCTAGTTTGATTCCACTGTGTTATAAATATACTTTCTGCATGATCAAAATTCTGGTAAGTTTTATGAACCTTAATTTATGGATCAAGATATATTTAATCTTGATGACTATTTTATGGGAATTTTAAAAAGTTTGCTCTGATGCCATTGGGTAAAAAGCTTCATGCACAAAGTCAAATTCCATTAGCTGGTTTTTGTCATGGTTTCTATCCTTTTGCAGTTTTTTACTTAATTGTCTAGTTAGTCATTGCATGTGAGACAGTGATATCCACAACTTTCATCATAAATTTGTCTGTTTCTTCTTTGCACTGTTAAATTTTGTGTCATGAACTTTGAAACTGTTGCTTGGTGCCTATGTATCAAAAATCGTTTCTTCTTTATGAATTTTCTTTCATCATTAGTGCTGCTCTTGGAATTAGCAGTTGCATTTCCCATCAAATAGGCTTTACCTGATATTATTATAAGACTAATTATGGTCTGTATTATGACTCCCCTCTTGGTATGACTAGATTTTTCCTTGTATTTGGGTATGATTGCTATTGTGTTAAGGGGCTCTTGCCCTGCTTGAGTATGCAGTCATCACCTGTTAATATGTTTTGCATGCAGCCAGAATTTTGTGTGCTGTGATTCTTTTTTTTCTTTTTTTCTTTTTTTAATGTATTAATTACACTTTATTCACTTTGTATCCCCCCCATAAAACCCTCCCTCCTCCCCTCCCAATCCCACCTTCTCTCCCCTTTCTTCACGAATGTACCTCCCCAAGTCCACTGATGGGGGAGGTCCTCCCCTCCTTCCTTCTGATCCTAGTTTATCAGATCTTATCAGGAATGGCTGCATTGTCATCTTCTGTGGCCTGGTAAGGCTGCTCTCCCCTCAGGGGGAGGTGATCAAAGAGCAGGCCAATCAGTTTATGTCAGAAGCAGTCTCTGTTCTCATTACTATGTAACCCACTTGGACACTGAACTGCTGTAGGCTACATCTGTGCAGGGGTTCTAGGTTATCTCCATGAATGGTACTTATTTGGAGTATGAGTCCCTAGGAAGACCCCTGTGTTCAAATTTTCTGGTTCTGTTGCTCTCCTTGTGGAGCTTCTGTCCTCTCCAGATCTTACTATCTCCCACTTCTTACATAAGATTCCATGCACTCTGCCCAACAGTTGGCCATAAGTCTCAGCATCTACTTTGATTAGTCTGCAGGGCAGAGCCTTTCAGAGGCCCTCTGTGGCAGGTTCCTAACTTGTTTCCTGTTTTCTTCTTCTTCTGGTGTCCATCCTCTTTGCCTTTCAGGATGGGGATTGAGCATTTTAGTCAGAGTCCTCCCTCTTGATTAGTTTCTTTGGGTGAAAAGATTTTAGTAGGTTTATCCTATATTATATGTCTATATGAGTGAGTATATACCGCGTGTGTCTTTCTGCTTCAGGATGATCCTTTCCAGGTCCCACCATTTACCTGCAAATTTCATGATTTCCTTGTTTTTCATTGCTGAGTTATATTCCATTGTGTAGATATACCACAATTTCTGTATCCATTCTTCAGTTGAGGGGCATCTTGGCTGTTTCCAGCTTCTGGCTATTACAAATAAAGCTGCTACAAACATGGTTGAGCAAATGTCCTTATTGTGTACTTGAGCCTCTTTTGGATATATGCCTAGGAGTGGTATGGCTGAATCCTGAGGAAGTGCTATTCCTAGTTGTCTGAGAAAGCACCACATTGATTTCCAGAGTGGTTGTACCAGTTTACATTCCCACCAGCAGTGGAGGAGGGTTCCCCTTTCTCCACAACATCTCCAGCATGTGTTGTCACTTGAGTTTTTCATCTTGGCCATTCTGATGGGTGTAAGGTGAAATCTCAGGGTCACCTAAGCTTAGTTTTCAGGACCTCTATGGACCCTCCATTGTAATTCTCACTTACTGTAATAGGAATCACTTTTTCAGACCAGGTTTCTTGATCCATAGAAACAAAATATAGCTTTCAGGACTGTCATTTAGTATGGGATTCCTGATGTTTTTTTGACTAGATTCAACAGAATCTGTTATAAGGCCATGTGGTATCTCTATGCAGGAGAAGATGATCCACAGTGCCTAGAAAAGATATCTCATTCTAAGAATAATGTCACATTGGGTCCCCTTCATGTAACCTATTTCCAGATAAGGAAAATGAGTTTCTGACTTGTGAGGAATTGAGTTCCTTGGGCTACTTTGCTTAAAAACTGAATTTATTTTTTATCCCTTTAGAAGTCCCTTAAAAAAATTTTGCACATTTGTTTTGATATTTACTCTTCTTGTATCTCCTCTCACGTCCATACCCCTTCCCTACCCACCCAACTCTGTGTCCTCTTTTTACTTTTTTTTTTCTTAAATCCATCAAGTATCATCAGAACTGCTCATCTCCTCTCATCAGATGTGTGCCCATCTGCTGAGCTAGGTGACTCTCTTTCTCCCAGCTGTCAAGTTTGACTATTAACTGTCAACCCTTCATCAGCTGGGGGTGAACGTTATGTCACCTCTGCACTTCATGCTGAGATGTTATTTGACTTGAGATTGTGCGGGTCTGGAGTATGCTGTCATAACTGCTATGAGTTCATATGTACAGCTGCCCTGTTGTGTTAAGAAAACAGTTTCCTTGTAGTCATCTACCGCCTCAGGCTCTTACAATTTTTCTAAGTCCTCTTTTACAAATACCCCCGAGTCTTGGGAAAAGGACATGAAATACAGAAATCTCATTAAGGGCTGAGTGCTCTGAAGGCTCTCATTCTCTTTACCTTGATCAATTGTGGGTCTGTGTTAATCACCATCTAACGCAAAAAAAGCTTCTCTGATAAGCACTGGGAGATGCATTAATCTATGGGTACAATGACAAGCCTTTAGGAGTCACTTTCATGCTACACATTTAGCAGAATAGTAGTAATAAGCTCTCCACAAGAGCCTAGGACCTATCTGGCCACAGGCTCTTAGTTCTGATAAAGGTGTCAATCTTAACAATAACTAGAATTTGAAAACACTGTCTTATGAGGCATAAGTTCATATATTTCTTCACAAAAATTATTATTTCAAATGGTATTTCATGGAAGTTTATAGAAAAAACATGAGAGATGCGTATTTCATAGTCATTATATGTTTTTCTCTGGAAAAAAAAATGACAACAGTGACCAGACCCAGCATGGGTCCCTACATGACACAGTACCACCATAAAAGACACGGCTAGGGGCATGGCTCTTTTGGATAACTAACTGCTTTTAGACTGGATTTGAGACCTGCTCAATAAAAGGACATTTTATGCCTGGAACTATAATCCTGATCAAAAGGCCATGGCTGAGAAGTCACATGCAGTAGGGCAGAGCCTGCTACTGATATTTTCATAATGGCCATGCTGTCAAATTACCTCTTAAATATTTATGGTTATGCCTATTTACCCAAAATTCTATCAGCCTTGGTCAGAGAAACTTATTTTTTTTTCCAGTGGGAAGCAATCAGTGCTGAGGCATAACTGGTCAATGTGCTACGAAGAAGAGATGACTGCTTGGCACTAAATGAGACATCGTTATCAACCCTACTCCCTGTCCTCCCAAGGCTCAGGGAATACTCATGAAAAGGAGGCAGAAAAAATTTAAAAGCCAGAGGGTAGGGAGAAGTGTAGTGAAATCCTGTCTTCTGGAGGTGATATGGCTATCACATGTATGAACCCACAGCACATTTTTTCCTACAGAGATCTAGTCTGCCAAAATGACATTGTAAAAGGGGTTGTGTGCTCCTGGCTCTGCCCCCTCCCATAAGAAACTGCTGGCACTTGATATCTACTGGGAGAGGGAAAATTATTGTCTTTTGATGGTGTCCCCATTCTTATTTTTCAGTAAGTACATGGCTATGAACTTACTGGCAACATTAATCAGACTTACTGAGTTATCAAAAAAAAAAAGCAAGAAAAATCTGGTATGAAGTTAGGAGCAGACTTGGTGGGGAGTTAGAAGAAGGACCTTATGATGAGTGAAATGGGCAGTAGATAAGATTTTGTTTTACTACATGTACGACATTCTAGAGAATAAAAGTTAAAATAAAATAAAATATATCAAATATGAACTTTAAACAAAAAAGTAGAAAGTGAAAAATGAGTACTCACTTTACTAAAATTTTGAATTTTTTCCAGGTCAATTCTTATATATTCCCAGTTGGCCTCTGTTTTAGGGAGACCTATAATGAGACAGCTGAAAGAAAACACAAAGCCAAACAATTTGCAAGAGGCTGCTGTTGTCTGACAGAGTCCATAAGCAACAGAACAATCAAGATCATCTATATTCTCACTAGAGAAAAGAGCAGTTGTAACCTGCCTCCATGTTCGCAACAGCTCGGCGGGTAAATGGAAATAACAAATGCGTAGTACAAGTGTGACGCTCTAACCTCATTTGTGGAGGACTGTCCAACCCTGAGGGTTAGGGAAAGGCTAGTGGGCTAGTTTGTAAGTAACCACATTCAGTTTGTCCCAACGCAACTGGAATAATACCTGATGTGTGGCATTGCTCAATAAATGCTCTTGAATTGATTACTGGTTGTCTTGAAGTACAGGTTCCATGAAACTTTAGGGCTGGTCAGTGTAAGATCTTAAACTCTAATCATTTTCATGTAACAACTGTGAGAGTAAGTGTCCCTTTTCCACGATGCTCACACTATTCTGAGGCTGGGGAAACTTTATAGTCACGAAAAATTTGTCTAAATACCAAGATGTATGATCACAAATTTATTCACTCTGGTTAGAACTCAAATTTAATAGACAGAATAAAAGACATGTTGATCACGTGACTGTGGATGGATTCGGAAAGCCTTAGGAAAAAACACTTACTCTCAGAAGGATCATGAACAAAGCATGTCAGCCAATGGCAATCTGTCCAATGAGGACAATTTACATGCATGATATCAGTAAATGGAATACTTATCGCAGATTGCTTTGGGAGATAGAATACTCATATGCCAAAGTGCAGAAACCCCCAGTTAGATATTCGCCAAAGTTCCCTGGGCAGCCCCAGAGTCACCTGATATCTCACCCTGAAAAGTGAAGACCTACACACAGGCAAACAGAACACACTGCAGTTTCAACAGCAAGACATCCAAGGACAAATGATTATGATAACAACTATGATTGCAGGTGAAATTACCCCAAAATGAAGACATGAATGCCAGCCTCAGTTAAAAAATGACTGTTTAGAAGGAAACACAAGCAGCATGAGATGGATGCATTCCTCATATATGGTTTCTGTAAAACACAATCATAGACAATATGGTAAAATATCTCTAATTAAAAACATGTAGGGCTGCATTTTATCGTAATTTAGGTTCAAAATTGTAAAGATGTCATTTTACAACCAATATTCTTTATCAGAAACAGTGAACTCTCAATGAATCTTCTGTTTTGTTTTACTTTAGTCCCCAAGTGTCTCTATGTACAAAATCTCCAGTCAATGATAAACTGACATTTCTTAGCCATTGCCATGCATATCCGTAGGACTAGTGAGCTATTTCTGTCATCATTCAATTCCTCTCACCCTTCTCTCCTTTTTAATAGACTACATATTATATACAGCACAGATTAGTAATGCAAAATAATAGCAAGCGCAATAATAGAACATTAATTTCATGCAAGTATATGGATATCAAAACACATATTATCACTTGGAGAAAACCGAATAAAAATTAAACCAATAAAGACATATGGGCCAGGTAGTGCATGTACTTAATCCTAGAGAAGCAAATTTCACTTGAAATTCTGTGAGCTCAGGACTAGCCTGATCTATATAGCAAGTCCCAGGCCACCCAGGACTACAATGAGATGAGATCCTATCTCAAAAAGAAGTGTATGTATCCTTTCCTCATTCTAACAGCCCCTACATAACAACTTTCCTTAGTTATTTAGAACCTCATTTGTCTGACTCAGACCCAGTTTTGATTCTCTGACCTAGCTCTTCGTTTTGTCAAAGCTTTTACAGTTAGAGAGAGCACTGTCAGCCAACACTTCAACCACCAGGAGTCTGTGTTTATTCTGTGTACACTCTAAAAAGATGCATAACACCAGACCTTGCCCTCAGAGACACAATTTATGGGGTGGATAGACATCGAAAGAGAATAAGAGAGACAGAGCTAAGTGAACTAGTGCATTATCAGTGGCACAGAGAGCACAGGCAGACTGCCAGTCTTGTTTTCAAAAGCCCGTGTTATTTATTTTTAAAATAAAGACAAACTTTAGGAAAATGGACATCTGTCATAGCTGGAGATGTTTGGAGAATAATCATACCACTTATTACAAAACAGAGCTGAGACTAAGGTGACCTTATAAGAAAAGCAATATGCTATTTTTGTTTGTTTTTTTACTTACCAAAATTTTCATTACTTAATGCCCAGGTGGATGCTTAAGAGTTGATGAAGAACTGGCTATGGCTATGGGCTTCCAGCAGCCATCCATCCAGAACACCTCCTGGAACACAACAAGGGTAAAGGGTAATAAAAAACACAATCAGGCAACTTGGAGGCAGACAGGGAAGCTCCTGGTGTTTATGGATCAGCTGCTTTCCAAAGGGTCCTCTATATGTTACTTAACCCATGCATCATATTTAGCCCCCCCCCAAGAACAACATTTAGAAAATCTGATTATGGTCTCACAGAAATCACGTGACTGAAGGACTAGTGACTGAAGGACTAAAGACTAGGTTTGCCTGAGTACAAAGAACAAAACCATTCTTTCATACTATGTCCCAGATCTAACAGATTTCGGGGCCATGCTGGTTAGAGTTAAAGGCATCCAAATACATAGACTCACATAACCACCAATGGATAATCTATTTTACAGCAACAGCTTCATCTACAGACTTCAAATAGATATCTTAGGCTTGCTCTTTAATTTTTTTTTTTTTTTTTTTTTGAGAAAAGGTGTCTCTTTTTAACGTTGGCTGCCCTGGTCTCTCTTTACAGACCAGACTAGCTTCTAACTCACAGAAATCCACCTGCCTCCCGAGTGCTGGGATTAAAGTCATATACCACCACGCCTGGCAAATAATTTTTAATTGAAATACCATTTGTGAATTTCCTAAGCAACAAATTTTATTTTTTTCTAAGTCAACATAGAGGAATATGTCATGGTTAACCACCTCCATTTGATTCCATTTCATTAAAATATTCAAACTCAAAATATGTCAAGTATGGACAGTCTTGCTACATAAAAATGATCATATTAGTTGACCTTACCAATGAAAATATCAAGATCTGTTGCTTTACTAACACAATTTATCTCAATCAATTATCTTAACATTTTACACATTTCAGATGCTTCCTAATGTGCATATGTTTGCTGTAAATATGTGCAATTATTACTCTTATTTTTAAATTTAGTGTGTCTGTGTGTCTACATCTGTGTTTGTGTGTGGTGTGTGCTTGTGTGTTTCTGTGTATGTGCGTGTGTGCATATTCATGCATATGCCATGATACATGTATGGAAGTCAGAGAAATTGTGTGAGTTCCTGCTCTCCTTCCACCACATGGGTTTCTGGAATCAAACTTAGATCATCGGGCTTGGCAGCAAGCACTGAGCCATCTTGTTATCCTGTGTATACTACACAGTGTATAGTAAATAATTCTTAAAAGAAGAAAAACCTAGCATTTATTAGGGTATAAAACAAGATACTAGATCTTTGTGGGCAGTGCAGTGCTTCCCTGAAGTCTTGATCCCATGTTCCACGTGGCACTGGCATTAGACTTCCCCTCCCAGCAACAGTTCACATGTTAAGCTCAAATGTTCAAAGACCAGAAAGGCTGAGCCTTGTTTATACCCACACCAGATGTTTGCACCTACAGCCTACATCAACTGGACCCATAATGGAAAGCGTAAGCAGCAAAGACCTGAGAGTCAGCCAGGTTTTTCCAGTCAACCCACATTGACCTTTGTGAGTTTGTACTTAGTGTTTTTACTTTCACTCCAGTAAAGCCTGATAAGCTTTTCCTCAGGTCTCCTTTCGTTCTTTGTCTGGGAAAGCGTCCTGACTGTAGTCTTTTTACTAAGGACCACGATTTTCCAGTTTACCTGTAACAAGAGCTTACGTCTATGTGTATGCTCCAGGCATGCTTACCTGTGAGTGACAGACAAACTGGAACAGGCAGAGGAATGGATTTAAACCTGTGCATGAAAAGTAAGTACAGACAGAGAAGAGCACGGAGCCTGACAGTTAAGGCCAGTGGAGCCATATACATGGGGTGTTTACTTTCTATATTTCAGATCTTCAGAGCTAAGTTTTATTTTAATCCTACTTTGAAGAGGGGGCAGATGTTAGCCACGAGTGAGGAGCAGAACAGTGTGAAGTTGGGGAAAAGT
Source organism: Meriones unguiculatus (assembly GCF_030254825.1). Classification (NCBI taxonomy): domain Eukaryota; kingdom Metazoa; phylum Chordata; class Mammalia; order Rodentia; family Muridae; genus Meriones; species Meriones unguiculatus. The sequence goes on from NC_083358.1 coordinate 121,447,036, forward strand.
GCCTAAACAAGAACATGTCTAGCCAAGCAGTGTGGTTACAGGGTTGGGTTGTTTTCTTAATGGTATGAAAGTAGGAGATCAGCGAGCATACTGTCACTACTGTACAAATTACAAGCGTTTTCTTTCTTTTTTATTTATTCACTTTATATCCCAATCATAGTCCCCTTCCTCCTCTCCTCCCTGTCCCCCTTCCCTACTCCTCAGAAAAGGAGAGCAATGGAACATAACCTGATGTCCAGGGACAAACAGCTGTGCCTGTTTCTCCAGAGACATTCCAAAAGCACTTTATTCAAACACCTAGGGTCAGGTAATAAGTAGTTCATACTTTGAAAGTTTTGTAGTTTTTCTCATAATTAGGCCAAAAATATCCACTACAGCTTGAAGGTGTCTGCAGATAATGAATAGGGTTGGCTGTACCCCAATTCAGCTTTCTCATCAAAAGAGGTAGCTGGTGCCTCCGACTCACCAAACATCTCTTGACAAACAAGTGTGTTTTTCTGATGACATCTGGCTCCAATGAATCCCTTGCTGCAGCTTCACTGAAACAGCTGAGAAAGTCCTATCTTTAGATGTCTTGCACCTTATACTAACATTTTTTCAGTGTTTATTTTCAAGCTTCAGGAGTCAGTGGAATTCTACAGGAAGCTCACCCAGTTCCCATTAGAACAAGTTGTCATGAAAATGCCATCCTGGCTTACTGTTTCACTGTGTCTCTCCCTCAGGCATGCATTTCACCATGGTGAAGCCACATACACCCATTGACACTGTCACCAAGGGCCAGACTGAAGAGGCCATTTGGTTGCACTTTCAGCTCCAAAGCAGTGAGTTAAGTATGCTTCTTTTCTTTAGAGGTGTCCAGCTTCAGGGATGGTAGAATAGCAACAGGAAATAGACTGGTGCATGCCTTTAAATATTACAGTTCATCACAAAACAACAAAAATGAAGGACCAGCCAAATGCACGTGCGTGCACACAAACACACACACACATACCTATATACTTGATATTTAATACACCTGATTTATATAAATGCTTAATACTGACAGGTATCAAGCATAAGGTTTGAACCAACTAAGATATAAGCACTACCAAGAAACTGTAACTAAACAAAAAGTAACATTTTTATAAAATAAATACAAAACACGTTGGATAGTTTATCATTTAGAATAGATAAAGAGCACCACATATGTACTCAGGGTGCATACATTAGGTGGACTTCTTAGGGTTGTCTTTTGTTTTGTTGTTGTGTTTTTCTTTAATTTAGAGATGTTTTCAAAACTGTTTTCAGAAGTGTCCTTGAAAAATCCCAAGTTGGAGAACTCTGTGGGGCAGACATCCTGGACAGTATCTTTGGAAAACAGAGCAACCAGCCAGACCTGCTGTCCAGAGACATTCTAAAAGCACTTTATTCTGCCAAGGCATTCTGCATATCAAGGCTGTGGAAAATTATGACAGAGGGTTAAAAATTACAATATATGACCTAAAAGGAGTTCCAGAAAGAAACAGAAAAGAGAATGGAAGTAATTAAATGATAGATAGATAGATAGATAGATAGATAGATAGATAGATAGATAGATAGACAGAAAGATAGATAGACAGACAGATAGATAGACAGACAGACAGATAGATAAAAGAAAATGTCAAGGAAGAAAAAAGAAACACAAATTTTCACAAGGAAGGAAGTTACAGGGGTAAATAAAAACTAAGCAATTTAAAAACTCCACGTGTTCACAGCAAGTTGTTTACAGACAAGTCAGAGGGATCTCATGATGTCATACAAGACTAGGAAACTCAACCTCAAACTTCTCAGGGAAGACTACTTTGATCTCTTCTCTGTATTGGAAAAAAGGCCACCAAAGCTCTCTCATATCAGACCTTAGAAAACGTAAGAGCTAGGGCTGGAGAGAGGGCTCAGAGGTTAGGAGCACTGACTGCTCTCTGCCGAGGATGTGAATTCAGGTCTCTGCACACACACTGGACAATTCACAACTAGAGCTCCATTTCCAGGAGACCTCACACCCTCTTCTGCTCTACATGGGCATCTTTATAGATATGGTAGACATCCCCACACACATAAACACACATATACACACTCACATACATTCACACACACAAAAAAAAAATCTAAAAAAATTTTAAAATGCAAGGACCCATAGTAATGGTCACAAAACAATATGAAAATGTATTCGTTATAATAAAAAAGAGTCAGTCAAGCTTTAAAAAAAAGTGAGATAAAGTAAAGAATGGTAAGTTTATTTTTAACAGCATTTTATATCACTTGCTGCTATATATCACACACTTCTGTGGTTAGAAACTTTACACATCTTGTTTACTATTAAACTTCCAAAAACTAAAGTTAAGCCAACAGACATACACCATATACACCATATGGTCTGCATGTTGTTAGTTGCGATGTGGGTGCTGAGAATCAAACTCAGGTCCTCTGGAAGAGCAGTCACTGCCCTTAACCACAGAGCCACCTCTTCAGCTCCTCACCACACTTTTAAAGCACGCTTTTTAAGGCACTATTTCAAAGTAGTAAAAATCCACAGATTGTCAGCACCGCTATGCAGAACTCTGATAATTGTATACACTCATGAACTCATCACAGCCACTGTGACATAGGCACTTTTTATGAAGGCAAACATTCCCCTCATGTGCTCCATCCTCAGCTCTAATGTGAGGCAACCATAGATGTATCCATGAACATTTACATAGAGTAGCAGACAACTAAGACCACTGATGGTTGCCATGGGAACAAGGTGTGAAGAAAGGAAGAAGTGAGTTCATTCTAAGATTACCATTTTTATTTTGGAGTATTTTAAAGATGTATTCATGTTGATCCATTGAAAAAAATCATGAGAAAACTTACTTCATGGGGTGGGGGGAGGACAAGCAAGATAAGAATTTCCAGTTTATTAAAAAGTAAAATGCAGCAAAGAGCTTAAGTACTGTTATAGAAAGTGGTGGTCATGGTAGGCAGGAAGGAGAAACACATTCACAAGAGAGAGAGAAAAAAACAGTAAAACATTTTCATGGAAAGTAAAGTGTTAATCATGCCGGTAACATTCAGTACGTGTAAAAATATAATAAAGAGTAATTTGCTTATGGAAAAACAAATATTAAGACTAGTTTAAAAAGAGAGAGAGATAAATTCCAAAATATGTTTATAAGCATTTGAATAGAACAGAAAGAAGTGTTCTAAGCATATCTGACTAGAATAGTGATTTTATCATAGAAATCAGAATTCAGGTGAAAGGCACTAAACAATAGCAAAACTAATGCACTGGGTGGAAAATTAAAACCCATGAGAAGGCAAAGCAAGTCTGATTGTGTACACAGGTAATGGAATAGCCTCAACTATGTACTGAAAAATAACAGAAAAAAGTACATTGGGCGCACAGCTCCGTCACAATGGCCAAGATGAAAAACTCAAGTGACAACACATGATGGAGAGATTGTGGGGAAAGGGGAACCCTCCTCCACTGCTGGTGGGAATGTAAACTTCTACAACCACTCTGGAAATCAATCTGGCTCTTTCTCAGACAACTAGGAATCGCGCTTCCTCAAGACCCAGCCATACGACTCCTAGTCATATATCCAAAAGAGGCTCAAGTACACAATAAGGACATTTGCTCAACCATGTTTGTAACAGCTTTATTTGTTATAGCCAGAAGCTGGAAACAGCCCAGATGCCCCTCAACTGAAGAATGGATGTAGAAATTGTGGTACATCTACACAATGGAATATTACTCAGCAATGAAAAATAAGGAAATCATGAAATTTGCAGGTAAATGGTGGGACCTGAAAAGGATCATCCTGAGTGAGCTGTCCCAGAAGTAGAAAGACACACAAGGCATATACTCACAGAGACATATAATACAGGATAAAACTACTAAAATCTGTACATCTAAAGAAACTAATCAAGATAGAGGACCCTGAGTAAAATGCTTAATCCCCATCCTGAAAGGCAAAGAGGAAGGACACCAGAAGAAGAAGAAAACAGGAAACAAGTTAGGAACCTGCCACAGAGGGCCTCTGAAAGGCTCTGCCCTGCAGACTATCAAAGCAGATGCTGAGAGTTATGGCCAGCTGTTGGGCAGAGTGCATGGAATCTCATATAAGAAGTGGGAAATAGTAAGATCTAGAGAGGACAGGAACTCCACAAGGAGAACAACAGAACCAGAAAATTTTAACACAGGGGTCTTCCCAGAGACTCATACTCCAACCAAGTACCATGCGTGGAGATAACCTAGAACTCCTGCACAGATGTAGCCCACGGCAGTTCAGTGTCCAAGTGGGTTACATAGTAATGGGAAGAGGGACTGCTTCTGACATAAATTGATTGGCCTGCTCTTTGATCACCTCCCCCTGAGGGGGGAGCAGTCTTACCAGGCCACAGAAGATGACAATGCAGCCACTCCTGATGAGATCTGATAGACTAAGATCAGAAGGAAGGAGAGGAGGACCTCCCCTATCAGTGGACTTGGGAAGGAGCATGCATGAAGAAGGGGGAGGGAAGATAGGATTGCGAGGGGACGGACGAGGGAGAGGCTTATGGGGGGATACAAAGTGAATAAAGAATAATTAATAAAAATTAAAAAATATTAAAAAAGTACATTGGGGATTTGTCGTGTACTTCAGAAATTTAAAGAAGGACAAGTGATGTCCTGTCAGTGATGTCTGCCAATTTCCTTCCTACCAACGCCTTTCCCTAGTGATTTCAAGTTGCCACTGGTGCAACGAACAGATCACAACCTTCCTGACTGACTGACCTCTGGCTCCCTCACTTCACTGCAAGTTTTAAAAGAAAACTTTTTTGTTCAATGTGTGAGTGTGTGTGTGTGTGTATAGAGAACAAGGGTGATAGTCTTCTGTTTTTCAGATATAACAAATTTCAAAGCATAGTAAATACAAACAACTTTCATAAATCTGGTGTAAGACTCAGACCTGAATGTCTTTATTCCAGGCTCAAAATACAGTCTCAACAATTACAAAAATATCAAAATATATCTGATAACTATAAGCGTGAGTTAATAAAATTGAGCTAATAAACTGAAAATTTAATTACACTGTTTTCAGCAATATCAGATTATAAATCAATAGTAAATAAAAATGACATAAATACTGCAATAACTACAAAATGATTATTTAGTTGTCTTGGAGTAAAAAAAGAAGTTAATATGGAAATTTCATTTAGTTAAAATTCCTGCAAAATATGATCAAACAATAATTATGAAAAGTATTGCATGCTTTCATACGATATACATTAAATTTATTTCTCATTAATTATAACTAGCTAAAAATCCAATAACAAATGAAAAAACTAAAATAAAATATTAATAAGATAGTAGTAAGTCAATGATATAGGAAAAGTGATCAATAAAACAGATGATTTTTAAAGCAAGTGTGATGAAAATTCAAGTATACACCTATTAAAAATAAAAACTGTCAGTATGAATATAATTTGAATAAATTATATATTCATGAAAATTAGTCTGAACACTGATAGTCTAAGTAAATACAAAGTAGTCTTCCAAGGAAGTGAAGTAAATCTGATTAAGGTAGCATCCTCAAAATACACTGAAGTCTAGATCAAAGACATGATTCAGAAACTCTCTGAATTAGTAACTTGAGTTTTTTTCTAAAACTTCTAGAAATTCATGTATTGATGTGGTCATGTAAGATAACCATAATTCAGTAGTATCAAAACCTGATGTCAAAATCATGATATAATATCTCCCCCAAAGAAAATTATTATATTATATGAAAATAGATGTGAATCCCCAAAATAAAACATAACAACTTTCATCCAGGAGAATGTCAAGAGAATGTAAGAGGACTTTATGCTCAAAATGGTGGTCTGTACCCAAGAACCTCTCATGCCATTGGCCACATTCACAGACTGAAGAAAAGTTATGTGTTTGCCTTTGCAGGTAAAGAAAGTACTTGATAAGTAGCATAAATTCCTGAAAATGACAGTCAAAACGTGCTGAAGAAGACTAGTAAGACATAGAAGAACAGGTTCTGGCAGACAGGAATATGGATCAGAAGGATTAAAAATAGCACAATTGCCTAGAACCAAGAGGTCAAAAGAAGAAACCATGGAGACAGGTAGAGGGGAAATGGCAGACTTATGTAAGTGAAGGATCTCTGACTGCTTTGGCATGTCAGTCACAGCTAACAAAACTGTACAGCAGGCAATTACAGCACCTGTGTGCACACCGAAAACATGCTTTCTTGAATGTAAGCAGCATTTTGTACTTTGGTTTAGATGTTTCTGAAACAGGGTTGCATATTCTAAATGTCCTACACCCTCATTCTCAGAAAAGCTATTATTAAAAAGATTTGTTTGTGCTTTTTACAAAATGGATGTCACTTCAGGTCTCTGGAGCACAATTTTGGCAAACGCATACATGCCTTCAGGACAGTTCTTTGGGGTAGAAGGGAGGATAACTAAATAGGTCTGGTATGTCAAAGGAACACAGCCACTTTTGTGGGGCCTTTGTAGCATCCCAAAGCTGAGAGTTCATCCCAAAGCCCTTGAGTGTTCTTCCACTTTAAGAGATGGGGTCAAAACTTTTTTAAGTAACCACCTTTTTCCCTCACTCCCCATCTAGGTGCACTGGAAGAAAGAGAGCCCTGAAAAGTGTGTGTTCTTGGAGAAGAGGAGTTTGACATCTGGATGGCTGTTGTCTTGATATTAGCAAGCCATATTTCCAATAATTAGTATAAAATGCTCTTTATTCCTGGGGGGATACAGCCACACAGCTACATTCATGAATGTAAGAAACAGACATTCTTACCTCAATACACTTTGGTCCTAATATGATTATGAAACATGAAGCATAAACTTGCTTGGATAAGACACATTCAAAACTGTTTAGCAAATGTATATGTAGACACAGAGTTACTCCTGGGCAAAAGTCTGTGCCAGAAGACCTTTACAATCAGTTCTTGAGACTGACTTAAAAACAACCTGCAATGAAAGCATGAAACGAAGAGTGCATGTACCAGGCACTCCAGACAGAAGCAGACGCGCTGCAGCATCGGGGAGTATGGCTGCAGCACTTTCAGGCCTGATGCCTAGGTGTGCAGGTTGTCCAGCCTGAGGTGACTTCAAAAGTCACCCTAAGTTAGTAGCAAGCATACCATCAACATTTCCTTCCCTCCGTCCACCTTCTGATGACAGCCTGACCTCAGTTCACCTCAGGGAAGCTCTGGCCTGGCCTGTAAACCTAAGGATATAAACAATGGCTTCCAGGGCATTACTTCCCAAGCCCTTGCTACTTGCATGCCCTCCACCATTTCTCACAGTAAGACCCGGAGCAGGAGTGCTATGACTCAAAGGCAGGGCAGGTTTACTTATGCTTTACCTCCACCACACTGCCTGAGCCAGAAGTGGGGAGGAAGTCAGAAATGTGGCATTCCTAGTAACAGGGTTACTTCCTAAAATCATTAGCCATTAGAGGAAACATACTGATGTAACTTTCTGAAGAAGATATATTCTCACTATGAAATACAGAACACTCATTAACATGTGAAAGATGAGAAATGAGACTACGTATTCTAAAACATTTTGGGATGGCACTGTTGGGAGAGATGGCTCAGCGATTAAAAGTACTTGCTTTTGTAGAGGACCCACATTTGGCTCCTAGCACCTATGCTGGGAAATACACAGACATTTTAGAACTCCAGATCCTTGGGACCCAATATTCTCTTCTGTGCACTAGCACCTGCCAGGCTGATAGCTCCCCTTTGTAGTAATGAGTCATTCTATCAGATCTGTTCTATAAAGAAAACAGATGAAGACAGAGCCCAAACACTACAGAAGTATAGGTCCATGAATATAAATATATATATATATATTACAAGTGTAATATATATATATATATTACAAGTGTAATCTAAAAATAATGAATCTTGAAATTATCAGTACAGAGTATTACAAAGATCAATTAAGATGTTAAATGTAATACAGTTCTGTATAGATTTGCATTTTCCAGGCTTTTAATATTTTGCATTTGTGATTATTTTCCCTCTCTATAAAAAATGTATTAAAGTTTTCTAACTTTCTAATTTCAGTCTTGGGATCTTCTTTCTTAGATATCCTATGCTGTTCAATCCTGGTTGTCAACTTGATTAATCCATAATCAATTGAGAGAAATGCCTATGGGGTAGTCTGAATGATTATTTCTTTAAGGAGTAGTAAGGAGGGGAGACCCTCCCCACCCCCAGAGTAGGTGATACCAACCTGTGGTAGTCTGAGGAAAAGTTGCTCTTTGGCTACTTGCCTTTTCCCTCTGCTGGTGAATACATCTACCCTGTTGCTGTCACTGCTGCTGTCATCCTTCAATGACACTGGACCCAGCTTCTTCAGCCTTCCAACATGGACTTAAAAGAAAACCTCCAGGCCTTCATTATCAGATCAGGCCTTCGTTATCAGAGACATGTGGCCCGAGAAGTTATCTTTCCAGTGTGCAGGGTCCATTAAACTCCCTAGTTCTAATTATATAAGCCAGGCTGATAGCTCCCCTTTGTAGTAATGAGTCATTCTATCAGATCTGTTCTATAAAGAAAACAGATGAAGACAGAGCCCAAACACTACAGAAGTATAGGTCCATGAATCTGATCCTCAAATGCTAATACCTAAGCATGTTTCCACAGCTCAGAGCAAAGACCTGTCTCCCTGCTCTGTGCCTGGTCTGGTCTTCCCTATATCTTTTTCAGGGGGAAAAGATGACACAATCACTATCAGGGAGGGTTCAATTATATCATAAAGAGAGCAGTAAACTGCATACAATACAATTAGCTATGAATATGTATGCAACAAAATTTCATGGGTGGAGGGAGAAGCAACTGTATCATGGACACGTGAATAGTAAGTAATATTGAATACACATTTTCAAAATAGAGAAAACTTTGGAATGAAGTGATAATGTAGGCTAGATATCCAGAGTGGATAAACTCTGGATAGACAGAAAGAGGTCAGTATATGAAACCACTGTACTGTTTCCTTTAATGATGCCACTGTCTGAAGGAGTGCTGGAGGAAGTCACAGGATACAGGTGTGGACAAGAAGTATGATATTGGGTTGCCTGTGACCTTCACAACCAAAGTGGAAAATCCGACTGAATATGCTAGCAAATGAAAACCTCTCTAGGGTCTTTAGACACTGATGTTGAGCAACAGCTGCATATGATGGGAATCCAGTGTGGTATTTTAAAAATTCAGCTACAATAAAAACTCAGACCAGAAGTTTACTCCTCAAATAAACTGTGGCTTTAAAGTAATAAACAGTCCTACTTGTATGGGTGGTTTTACAACTCTTGGTTTTTCATGCTCACTCTTTACAGTGAATCAGATGCTATCATGATGAAAATACGAGATTTCAGTTGATTGCATGGGAAAGTTACATGTTAACAGTTACCTCTTTAAGTACAGAGCTGGTCACTACCAACTGTAAGTAATAATAGTAATAATAATAATAATAATGATGATGACTCTCATGACCTCTTTCCATTTCTCTAACACAATAGGCTCCATAGGAGCTCCTGTCAGGATGGCTTTTGGTTGTTGCCTCCATATCTGAAATTTCAAATATCTGCTGCATCTTATTTTTCCGCATCTTAACCTCCACACTGAAGCTGGACATTAATCTCTCCACAAATCCATTCTCGGTATTTCTGGCTCATGTTACCGTTAGAACTCTCAGTAGCAATAAAAGAAAAGATTTGTCCAAAAATGTCTTTTTTTAAATTTAATTTAATTTTTTATTATTAGTTACATTGTATTAACTCTGTATCCCAGCTGTATCTTGCTCCCTTATTCCCTCCCAATCCCACCCTCCCTCTTTCATCTCCTCCCTGCCCCTTTCCAAGTCCACTGACTGGGGAGGACCTCCTCCCCTTTCATCTGATCTCATTTTATCAGGTATCTTCAGGACTGGCTGCAAAGTCCTCCTCTGTGGCCTAGCAGGACTGCTCCTCCCTTGGGGGGGTGGGAAGGTCAAAGAGCCTGCCATTGAGTTCCTGTCAGAAATAGTCCCTGTTCCCCTTACTATGGGAAACCAATTGGTTACTGAGCTACCACGAGCTACATCTGAGGTTCTAGGTTATATCCATACATGATCCTTGGTGGAGTATCAATCTCAGAAAAGACCCTTGTGCCCAGATATCCTACCCTATCCTTTCCACGTCATACTAACTCCCCTTCTTTTATACGATTCCCTGCACTCTGCCGAAGGTTTGGTTATGAGTCTTAGTGTCTGCTTTGAAACACTGCTAGGTGGAGTCTTTCAGATGCCTTCAGCTGTAGAATCCTGTCTTATAAGCCCTCTCCTCCATCTAACACTCTCTTCTGTCTCTCTAGTATCCCCTTCTCATTTTTATACAAATGTTATAACAAGAATCAAACAAGAAAACCCTGGAATTGGATCCTATGCTTTCCTATTCTTGCAGATTGACTTCAAGATCCCTCACTCTTGATACCAAAACCTACCCATACTCAAGTTTCTTGTATAAAACAGTAGAGTCCTTTCTAATAATTTAAAATATCTCTGGAGTACCCATAATACCGAATGCAGTCTAAGTGCTGTGGAAATGAATATACTAAAGAGTCCAAGAAATAATGAGAACAATGAGGAAAAATAGGAACATGGTAAGAAGTCCTCCCCAAATCTATTTGATTTGTGGTTACTGAATCACAGTGTTGAAAGGGCCAGCTTTCTATGGCACACAGGAAAGAAGCCAGAAGTTGTTGAAGTAGTTGAGTAACTTGTTCCAGCTTCCTACAGTGATGAATGACCAAGAGGGGAGACAGTCCACATTCCATTCCTACAAAAGTTTATTACACCACAGTGTCTATCTACCACCCCCAAACTTCTCAGAATTTCCAGTGACTGCCCCCCAGTCTGAAAGGGCCACTATGCAGAAGAAAGGAGTCAAACCAGCTATCTCACAGAGTCTGCATATGATACTACACATCTTGTGTGACTGACCTACCAATTCAAAAAAGACACTTCTCATTAATATGATCTAGCCAGAAATGTGTGATTAAAATAGTTTTGATCCAACGGTTTTGTCGGGGAAAATGTATGATTCTTGATAAAAATTTTATGTGGAGAACGCAATTATCAATATTCCCCACAGTTATATTGCCTAAGAAAACTAGAAAAATTAGTCACTATTAAATACTTCCTAGATTTTACATTTTCTTCTTATAATCATATTATAATTAAAATTATTTTACTTTAGTTTTAATTACATACATGTGTACACATGAGTTCAGTAGCTGGAAAGGCCAGAAGATGGCATCAAATCCCCTGAAACTGAAGTTATACGTGGCTGCAAAGCATCTGACCTGGGTGCTGGGAATTAAATTTAGGTATTCTGCAGAAGCAGCAAGCACAGCTGCTAAGCCATCTCTCCAGCCGCCAAAAGAACAGACCATAATTTGAGAACTACATAAGCAGGCAGCAAATCTGGGTGTTGGTTTATTAATAACTTGTATGTGATGGGTCATAGTTAATCTTGTTTTTGTTGGTATCTGAAGAAACATTCAGGAAAAAAAAGCTCAGCAAAAATGTTTTTGGAAGGGAAAGTACACACAAGAGCAAAGTCCTACATTAAAAATCTCTTCCATACAAGAAGAGCAGTTCCATTGTTCCAATGCTGAGTATTTAGATTAGAAAAATTGTCTAAAGGACTCATACCTCATCTGATACTATTTCAGTAATACTGTATGTTAGATTTTAGTCTATGCACAATGCAGTGCCAGGAGAAAACAGTGGCACTTGGCCTAAGCAGCCACACAATGGTTCGTGGCTTATGGGGAAAACACCCTGCAGGAAAAACACTTAGTGAAGCCACAAATGACTCAACCTGGAGCATGCACAGAAATGCACATGGCTCACTGAAAAAGAGCCTTCTTGACAGTTAGGAACCAGTCAAGCACTTCTCTTGGCAGAAGTGTTTTCTCAGTTTCCTGTAGGAACAAAAGACACATAACGTATAAAGGTGTGAGAGATGTGTTGAGACTCTTGTTAACTTACTCTAGCTCCTTCAGCCACTCAAGACTGTGCTCGACTGAAATCTTATCAAGCAAATGACAGGAGCAGAAAAGAAAATACGTTTCCTGATCATAGATGGCATTTTTGCATCAGTACTACTCGTGGCATAAATACACAAGTAAACGGCTTGTTGGGATTACTAATTATGCCTATTTATTTTCCTATTTTTAAAGAGAAATGTGAAGAAATGTCTTTGTTGTTCTTATTCCTTTTGAACACCAAGTGTCCTGGATTGTTTTACGTCAACTTGTCATCAGCTGGAATCATCAGAGGAGGGAACCTCAGCTGAGAAGATGTGACTGGAAGTAGGCAAGCCTGCAGGGCATTTTCTTCATCAGCAATTGATGGGGAGGACCCAGCCCATTGTAGGCTGGTGGACCTGGGTTTTGTGAGAAAGCTGACTGAGCAAGCCATCAGCAGCACTCCCCCAAGGCCTCTGCATCAGCTCCTGCCCCCAGGTTCCTGCCTCCAGGCTCCTGCCTGGTTTTGAGCTTCCCTCATTGGACTGTGACTCAGGATATATGAGCCAAATAAACCCTTTCCTCACTGAGTTACATAATGTTACATTCCAAAGATAGCAACAATAACTATGATACCAAGCGACCTGTTTCCAGAACCTTCCAAATGAAAGGTTACTAACACTTTTATTCTTTCAAGCATGCGTTCCTTTCTGTGGAAGTTACTCAAACATGCCAACTCCTAAGAAAAACTGAAAGGAATAAAATTTTTCATGATGCATCTCACAGAATTCAAAGCAAAGTTCCAAATGTTTGAGGAAAGAAAAAGAAAAGAAGGAGAGAAATGAGGGAGATAGGGAAGAATATAGCGAAAGATGGAGGGAGGGAGGAAGGAAGGAAGCCATGTTGTAATGGGATATAGGTACTCTGCCATACATCATTCAGTTACTATATAACAGAACCACTATGTTACTAAACTATGTCAGGTATGAACTGGCTCAACCACATATCAAAAAATGTCAGCATGTAAGAGCACAAAGCTATGGCCATGAGAGATTTCAGTGAGGAGGGGTACTTGTAGCCAAGCCTGGGGACCTGAGTTTAGTCATCTGGACCTATATGGTGAAAGGAAAGGTAAGGAATTTTTTTAAAGAAAGAATAAAGTTGGAACAATAATTTGTAACAAGGCAGAACTGAACTGAAATAATCTCCAAACTGCCCAATAGAAATGGAGGACTGTTTTCTAAGAAGCATGTCTCAGCAGCTAGCTCTGGGGTAGGAAAGGGGAAACTGTTAAATGTCATTCATTCCATCTGTGTCATTTCAAATGCCCAAGAAAGATACCCAAAAGGCTTGGTTTCCACAGGGAGGTGCAGCCCTCCATTACCGGAGGCTGCTGGGAAAGGTGTTCTGAGAGGGAAGAGTCAGTACAAAGATGAAGGACTTGTCCAAATACGCATGTCAGACACTGCTCTGAGTAAACTAAACCCGGGCACTTTGTTAGTTTGTTTGTAGCAAACAGGATGGCAACACATAAAGACGCTTTCCGATCAAATTTTATGGGAAGTTTACTTTATAACCAAGACATAAAGGCATCTCCAGGAAGCAGCTTTACAATAATGCTTTCCATTGAGTGTCTGACAGGAGCAGCCATCTTGCAAGTCTCAGATATTTGAACAAATGAAATGAACCAGTGACAATATTTATCCCTTAGAAGGGAACACACAGACTGGGGAGAGCACACTGGTGGACATGGTCTTGATGGCATAGCACTCTCCATCTCTCATATGCAGTCATGCTTCCCTCACCAACTACAATAAGGCATCTCTGTCAAGCTTGAAAATCGACACCTTGGCTTCCAAAGCACATGGCCCCAGTGTTCTCCCCAAAAGACGTGTATAGCTTTATGAAGCCATGCTCAGAGAATGGCAATGGAAACAGAAAATAAAACCAAAATGAAAACATAAACAGCTGTTTCCCTTGCACTATGGCAGCATTGCAGATATAGAGCAGTATAGGTCCTGCATGGTGAAGGCTCCTTTTGTTCTTTTTATGCCAAGTGGCAAAGCAAATAGATTCATTCTGTGTTGGTTGTTATTGTCCTAATTTTATTACCAGGAAAACTCTTTCCCTGTGTGCATGTTACCCATAATATCCTATCTTCTGGGGAGAGAAGTTATAGCTTAGGCCCCATTTATAATTTTACTGTTCATTTAATTTCCTTTAACACTTTAAAATGTTATGTGAAGGCTTTGACTTGTCAAAACTGAGCCATCCATTTCAGGCAGAACCCATCAAAATGACAGCACCAATGCTTCTCATTATACTACAGAGAAAAAAGGCAAACTCAACTTTTTAAGAGACAATGTGTGTCCACACTAATTCTACTCTGTGGTATCATGTTTTACATTCATGTAGTATTTTAATAATCTATCTTGTATAGCAGAAGTATCTGTGCATATCCTTTAAAGCACAATCAAGTATAAGGTTTTAAAATAAAGCAGCATTTGAAATAAATATATTTCTGGCCCAAAAGAATAATGAAAAAAAAAGCCTTTTATTTCCAAAGGAAGACAACCATCCCTAGAGTATCACATACCTTCCACCACATCCCGCACACTTTCCACCACGCTTTGCTTCAACTTCGAAGTACACACATCTGGAATTATTTTTTTCCTGTCTTTACAAGATCCAGGAAAGATTTCTCGTTACCCAAGCCCTGACTTAAGCACATGATAAATGGTACTTTTATAATTCATAGTCATTTTGGAACCCATCATATGTATAACTGTGAGTGCTGCAGCCCTGTGATGTCTGGTTTTACATACAAGAGACTATTTCTGACAGATTCCACACTGTTATATATATATTCCTATATATAGCCTACTCAGTCTATACAATGTTACTTGTATGTATGCTTTCAGGGCTGACCACCTGCATTGGGAACTTGAAAAGCAGCTGAAGAGAGTTGGTACTGAAGCAGCAACAGCAGCAAGATGGCCCAAAGGAAGTTGAAGCTTGCATGTGAGAGAGAATTAGCCACACAGCCTGAGAGACAGATGGGCTCAGGGGAGAAACAATGCATTTGCTCAAAACACCCTCGCTTCTGAAAACAAGGGTATGCATATGTTCCAGGTACATGTGGCATTAATGCAGAAGCAACCATTTAACACATTAATAAAACTACAAAGTGAAGATCCTTTCCCAGTCTGTAGGCTGTTGTTTTGTTCTGACAAGTGTCTTTTGCTTTACAGAAGCTTTTCAGTTTCATGAGGTCCCATTTATTAATTGTTGCTCTTAGAGCCTGTGCTGTTGGTGTTCCATTCAGGAAGTTGTCTCCTGTGCCAATGAGTTCTAGGCTCTTCCCCCACTTTTTCTACTAACCGATTTAGAGTACCTGGTTTTATGTTGAGGACTTTGATCCACTTGGACTTTAGTTTTGTGCAGGGTGATAAATATGGATCTATTTGCATTTTTCTGCATGTAGACATCCAGTTGGACCAAAGAAGGAGGAGTTAGTATGATGTGGAAAGGATAGGAGCTCCACAATGACCAAATATATCTGGCCACATGGGTCTTTTCTGAGACTGATATTCCACCAAGGACTATGTATGGATATAACCTAGAACCTCTGCTCAGATGTATCCCGTGGTAGCTCAGTAACCAATTGGTTTCCCATAGTAAGGGGAACAGGGACTATTTCTGACAGGAACTCAATGGCAGGCTCTTTGACCTCCCCACTCCCCCAAGGGAGGAGCAGTCCTGCTAGGCCACAGAGGAGGACTTTGCAGCCTGAAGATACCTGATAAAACAGAGTCAGATGAAAGGGGAGGAGGTCCTCCCCAATCAGTGGACTTGGAAAGGGGCAGGGAGGAGATGAGGGAGGGAGGGAGGGTGGGGTTGGGAAGGAATGAGAGAGCGGGGATACAGAATTAATAAAATGTAACTAATAATAAAAAAGAAAAAACTGCAAAGTAGTGTAGACACAATTATATAATGTGTGTTAATAAAGAGAAACTGTTCACCCCACAATCTTTCAGTGCTCAGTTTCTGGTAAGGTGAGTTTTACTAACTGTGACAACAGACAAAGCTTAATGTTTCATAATAAAAATGTTAGCAATGCCAGATTACAGAATATTGAAATAACCTACTGTACCAAAAAATTAAAATTAGGAGATTAAATAAAATCATTACCATATGATGCTAATGATGAAGACCATTTTAACATATCCATACAGATCTAAGTAAACCCCAGAGTGTTCTAACAATGTATTCTGTGCATTTGAAAAATAAAGTGAAAAATAAACACCCTCACATTATCAGGCACTCTTAGAGAATTTAACAAATGGGCCAAATCAGATCAGTGTTTGATTCAACTCCACCCTTCCTTCTTCCAACAGGAAAAAAAAAAAAAAAAAAAAAAAAAAAGAGTCCTCAAAAGCAGAAGAACATCTTGTTTCATTTCTCCTTCTGGATAAAATGCACCCTTCAAAACAAGGTAGGAGTGATTTAAACCACAGGTAGACAGACAAATGTTATCTTCACAATGAGCCACTGCAGATGTTCTGGGTAGGCTCCCATTCTTCTTTCACTGTACATTGTCCCATAGACAAGCTCACCGTTACCTCAGTACATGATAATATATACAGTACGGTAGTTTTAAGCATCTGCAACACATCAAGTGTCATGCCAGGTGTGTTAAGGACGATGGGTCCATCACATGCCTGGGACATCTGTGGGGCACATAAGATGATAGCCTACATTTAGCCAGTGACAATAAGTGCACAGGAGGCTTGTGTGAGGTTGTAACACAGAACGACTAAGTGCAGATCTGAGATTTAAATTCCATCCAGCTCAGCGTTTTGAGAACTAAATACATATAAGTTCTGGAAATACACTCACCACTATTTAAAAGGAAATTGAAAAAGCTCCGTGAACACCTGAGACGCCACAAAGACTAAAGCATCAATGTCTATGACTTCTTGGGTAAATGCTGACGATAAATAGAAACTACCTAACCAATAGTTACTCCTGCTTTATTACATGCTATTCCACACCCCAGCTCCATGTAGGAGAAATATCTAACTCTCAGTAGCCATTAAATTATACAGCTCCTAGGAGTGATCATAGTAATGAACAGATTGGTATCACATAAGAAAACAAGAGTAGATTAAAAAACAGAGACGCAGTTAAATAATTTCAAGTGTGGACTTAATCCTTGAATGGAAGTACTACACATTACAAAAATAACTTTTTCCCAGATTATTTCCTCAGAAATGAAACTGAAAGTGAAGTTGGCATACAAGAGCAGATTAAGAAAGTGAAATTGACACTGTGTTCCTGAGTTTATCTAGAAAATAATCCGCTAGTATGGATGCTATTTAAATAGTAAAAGAGTAAGGAGGAAGCAGACTGATTGGAACTCAAAATCAACTAGTTGGTGTAAAGACTGTGGTTCATCATCGCTGAAATGATCCTGTCTATGAAACTTTCTAAATCTGCATATGAAGCATCAGGTTAGAGGGATAACTTAGCAGAGTGCCATGAAACCAAAACCATTTATCCGCTCTTTCAGAGAATGCTTACAGTCTCAACTCCTAACTTTGACAAACTGCAAATTTTTCTTTTGCGTTGTTTTCAAGACAGGGTTTCTCTGTGTAGCCTTGGATTCACTTTGTAAACCAGGCTTGCCTTGAACTCACAGATCTGCCTGCTTCTGTCTCTCTGAGTGCTAGAATTATGGCATGCAACACCACACCTAGCTCAAACTGTAGATTTTTCTAAAACAAAGCTATCCCGAGAAAATGTATCTGATTTCTGGCTAGTGACATAAAGTTGATATGTTTAACTCAAAAAAGGAAGAATGGCAGATTTGACAACATAAACGTCAAGTTCTATAAATCAATACGTATTAAAATGATAAAATTAATGGTCTTTATAAAGTAAAATAAATATATAAAAATGTAACTCCTTAATATATGAAGTGATAATAAAAATTAAGAATACAAATATTTCTAATTATGAAGAAATTGATCAGATAGTTTCAAAGTATGAAAAAACAAACAGTAAATGAATACACTGTGAAACTCAATCTCTACAGATTTCAAAAGTGATGTAATTTTTACAGTTTTCAAAGTTGTCAAAAACTAAAGCTTTGTGAGGCAACAGAATGGCTCAACGGGTAAAGGGGCTTTACCCAAGACCAATTGCTCAAGTTCCATGCTGGGAACACACACAGTGAAAAAGGAGAAACGATTCTTAAAAACTGTTCCCTGTTCTCCACTTGTGTACCCAACTACAACAAATAAACAAATGCAATTTTTAAAATTACAAATCTGCATTCTATTTAAGCTCTCTATAAAGGCAATATATGGAAGTGACTGAAGAAGCAGGCGAGGGCTGACGACTCTCACTTCTAGATCTTTCACATAAGAAGTAAAGGCAGGAAGAGCAGGGTTCATGGCCAGCCTCCCTAAACAGGAAGCATATCTGAGCTTTTTATCTCTGCACTGCATGAGGTAAAAGGTGGACAAAGGAAACAAGAAACACACTATGAAATGATACTCATAAAACCTGTCCTCCAAATCCTGCCAGTCAACTGCACTCTGCTCCACCCTAGATCTACAGGCATCTCTTCCATCCTCAAAAATCTCCCTGGAGAATGCAAGCAAGTTTAGAACACGGACTTTCAATCCCTCATTTCCTTGATAAATACTAAATAACAGGTAGCACTTTGGTTACTTGTGAGCTTGAATACCTCTTAATGAGCTGAACGGCCATTTATATTTCTTTTTATGCAAAATATTTAATCATGTTTTTCCCACACTCAGTGGCCTTGTACCCATCCTTCCCTACTCACATCCCCACATTTTTTTATTTTTATAATTTATTCATTTTATATCTGATTGTAGCATGCTCCCTCATTTCCCCCAGTCCCACCCTCTGTCCCTCTTCTCCCCATATCTTTTCCCTGGACCACAAAAAGGGGGACTCCTTCTCCCCTACCATCTGACCCAAGCCTATCAAGTCTGATCAGGACTGCCTTGATCCTCTTCCTCTGTGGCCTGGCAAGGCTGCCCCACCAGGGGTAAGTGATCAAAGGGCAGGTAACCAAGTCCATGTCTAAGATAACCAGTGCCCACCTTACTAGGAGACACACATTGAGACTGAACTGCTTATGCGCTATATCTGAGCAGGGGGTCTATGTCTTCTCCATGCATGGTTCTTAGCTGGTGCATCAGTCTCTGCAGGTCCCCCTGGGCTCAGATTTGTTGGCTTTGCTGATGTCCTTCTGGAGCTCCTTTCCCCTCTGAGCCCTTCCTTCTCTCCACTGTTCCATAAGTCTCCCTGTGCTCTGCCCAAAATTTGGCTCCGAGTCTCAGCATCTGCTTCCTCCCCCTGCTGGGTGGAGTCTTTCAGAGGACCTCTAGAATAGAGACAATTTCCATTCAAGAAAAAATTTCTACCTATCCCCTCTACCCCTGGTTCATCATTTTCATTTTCAATTTCTCCAGATTGCTCTTTTTCCCAATCAAGGGGATTTTTTCCATGAGTCAGATATATGTTTGTTTTTTGTTTTATTTTGTTTTGTTTAATTGATGCCTGTTTTAGATGTTGGAAATGAGTAAGAGCTGAAAAATTCTAATGGGTTACTTTTGGGGTTTCTAAGTAACAAGTCATTAAATGCAACAGCTTTATTTCAGCCTGTTTAGTTTTTGAATCCTAGATCTTCCTCTCATCTGCTTTGTTAGTTAAACTGGCCCAGCATCACCAGGACACTTTAGATTTGAGCAGCACCACTACATCTGTCCCTTTATCAGAGCTGCCTCTAGCGTTTTATCACTAGGTATGACATTATCTCTGGGCTAGAGCTGTGTACATATGCACACAAATGCCATGTTTATAAAATGTCTATCTTCTATTTTGTTGAGTCACCATTATTGTGTATGTATGTGGGTGCATATATCTGGCGTCTGCACATGTACATATAGGTGGGTATATGTGGGCATTCAGGTGCACTTGCAATTGTGGGAGCCTGTACATGAAAGCCAGAGATCAACATCTAGTGTTGATGTCATGGTTGGCTACCTCTCTCTCTCTCTCTCTTTTTGAAATAAGATCTCTCTGAATCTGGAGTTCACTGATTCATCAAAGCTGAGTAGTTAATGAGGTCTGAAGATTCTCCTGCCTTTTCCCTCACCCCAGTGCTGGAATCACCAATGTGAGCCACTGAACCCAGCTTTAAATGGGTGATAGGTATCCAAACATAGATCTTCACATCTATGCATCAAGAACTTTACCTACTGAGCCTTCTTACCAGCCTTGAGTTATCATTACTTTTTTAAACATGTGCAATGACTATTAAATAATTTTCAACTGAGTTTTTTTCCATCTATTGACATTTGCATATGATTTTGCTTTGTCTCCAAGGATATGATGAATTACTTTTAGACAATAAGCTTTGCTTTCTATGACAAATCTTATTTGACCATAATATATAATTCTTTCAATGAACAACTAGGTTCTTTGTAATATATTAAGGTGTTTTGAGCTTATGTTCATAAATGAATAAGCTAGGGTATCTACCACAATATTAACATGAGCCAACATTAACTCAAACGGCCGTATTAGGAAGATGGAATGACACAATAAAGTATGTTCTAAAATTCACAGCTTTAAGGCAGAAAGGAGAAACAGACAAAATGCACCATCACCATGAACATTTCCTAAAATTTTTTTTAAAATTCAAGGTAACAAAGAGTAAAAGAAAATTTCAGCACATGTGTAGGTATAAGAACAATTCCTAAAGTTGGTCCAGCTGATTTGTTTGGTGCACTGCACTCAACAATTCCAAGACCTCCTGGAACATTACCAAAATCAAGCATATGTTGGGTCATCAAGAAAGTCATTACAAAATTAAATTGACAGAAATTCTAGCTGTGAAAAAAGCAAAGAAAAATATATGAGAACTTTACAATTGCTTGAAAATGAAGCAACACAGGTTTAAATAATCTATGGACTGGTGTAAAAGTCCCAAGAGACGTCAGGAGAACAATAAAGAACAACATGTTTAAACATGGGAGTATTTATATAAGAAATGACTTTCCAGGAAAGGCAGAGACAGTGAACTGGGGAAATAAGAGGAACCTGGGAAGTCAGTTCAGGGAAGATCAGCAAAGCTGACTATTCCCAGTGCAGAGACCCAAGCTAACGAGTGGAGTCACTCACAGACAAAAAGTGGGGGAGGGGGGAGGAAAGTTCTGGTAACTTCTTTCTTGTGGGTCAGAACTCTGCCACAGCATTTTAAGGGAACCAATGCAGACAGGTGCATGAATCTGCGTGCTTGGATGTATGAGGTAACGTTCACTGGCAATTGGGTACCAGTTCTGTCAACTCCTGCTTCGTAGTGAGAAGATACCTCCAAGAGACCTGTCATTTCCTTCCCATGCCTTTAGCTCTGTCGATGAGCTCTGGAAAATCTGCTGCCCAGCAACACGTACACCCTTTTCGGTTTCTTTCAGCAAGGTTTCTACCATGGCTTACCTCTCACTCAGCAGGACATGTGGCTTCTTGGAATAATCAAAACAGAAGGCCGTTCACTGGTTTCAATGGATTTCTCCCATGTCCCCATCCTCCTCTGCTATCCCACCTAAGGAATGCTAGCCTCAGTCACTTGGCCTACAAATGACACAGTTTGGATTTCACAGTATCTTTTACATTCCTTGAGCTTTGCTACAGAATTATTTTGGGGTGTCCCCCAACCCCTGCCACTAGATCCAACCTCTTTTTTCTCTGTATGTATTCCAGGGAGATAGTTACTTTCGGCATCAACTATTGCCATCTTCCTTATGGAACCGGAACAGTTCGTGGGATGTCAGCGTGTGAGGTGTCGATGTTAGGAAGACTCACAGAGATGATCAAAATCCATTTTCACACATTTTCTAGTATACTTAGTGAGCACCTATAATACACTCCTACGTTCAGACATCTGTGATGGCTACTCTGGCTGTCAGCTTGGCTGAATTGCAAAGATGCCCAGAAAACTAGTAATCCGCCCTTTGAGGGGTGTCCATGGTGGGGAATTTAGGAAAGACTGCTTCCTGGGTGAATGCGCAGGGGTGGGAGTGGCCATGAGCAAAATGAAGTGAGAAGCTAGCTTTTGCGCATGCTCTCCCTTCCTAGACAAGTTAATTTATTGTTGCTGTTACCTGTGGACATAAGACTCCGGGTTCTTTAATTATTGACCACAGACTTATACCAGTGGCTTTGCAGGGAGACCCAGGCCTCTGGTCTTAGACTGGGGCTGCCCTTGGCCCTTCTAACATTCTGAGGCATCCAGCTTTTCAGTCTGGGCAGATTCAGCTTGCAATCGTGCAAGCAGACACTGCGGGACTTTTCAGCCTCTGGGATTCTCTGATTCAGTTCAGTAAGTCATATGCTTTTGGTTCTGTTTCTGTGGAGAAGCCCGAGTAGTACAGCCAACCTCCAAAGAAATATTTCTAACAAAACGGTGAGAAATCTGCAGAGCCACACACAAAACGAAAGGCATTCCACTGAGTATTCTCAATATCTACTCAAATGAAGGAAGTTAACTATGGAGTTTAATACATTTTAAATTGCATTATTATTTGCAGTAATATTTACTTCTGTAACACCATAAAAAAATGCCATAATTTGGTGTTAAGCATACAAAGCCACAAAACAAACTGATATAAATATGTATGTATGTGTGTGTATGTGTGTGTGTGTGTTTATTAGACTTTTAACTCTAGAAAGAATCATGTAATAAATTACCTCTTAGTCATTACATAACTGGTAATATGACTCCAATGCCACACTTCTCTGTAGGCTTCACACTTTTTTGTAGGCTTCACTTTTAGTAGAGTGAACACACATTATTTTGATAATCAGAAATATAATAAGAAACATAATTGAAAGCTTTAACCAAATAGTTTAACATGGGTATAATGGTCACCAAAGCCTATAGACTGTGGTCCTAGCTGAAATACAAATGGAGAAGGCTTAGAGTAAAAACACATACAAGAGAGACCATATTAGCATACCACAGAAACAAATTCTTCATTATACAAACATTTATTTTCAAAGTGTAAGAAGTAAAGAGTATGAACGATGCTAAGGTGAAAGACTGGCCCAGCACTGCATCCCCAGGCTCTTTACTGTAGGCCTACGAAGCTTTTTGATTGAGTGCCCAAAAGAAAAGCTTCTTTG
Source organism: Meriones unguiculatus (assembly GCF_030254825.1). Taxonomy (NCBI): domain Eukaryota; kingdom Metazoa; phylum Chordata; class Mammalia; order Rodentia; family Muridae; genus Meriones; species Meriones unguiculatus. Next base: position 121,470,291 of record NC_083358.1, read on the forward strand.
GTGGCAAAAATCCTGTTCAACTTGTGCTTCCTTGGGTCCATATTCCAGTTTAGAGCAAGGGTAACTAAACAACAAATTTTACTCAATTGTCTGCATTTTAGATGCAAATCAAAAGAGATTCCTGAAGTTCATAATTCTACTCAGCCTAAATTTCCAGCCTTCCCTCACATCTACTGGAAAAGATATCTTTGGCCACCATTGTATAGCCAGTTGAATGGGCTGTTCTCAGGCATTCAAACAAAATAAGCAAGAATGAAAGTATTTAGGGAATCCAGAATAATTTAAAAAATAAATAAATTCACAAAGCACGTGACATTTTTCTTATGTCTTCAGCAGACTTTTTTGTTATTAGGTTACCATGTGGCAGGGTGTGTCCTGTTTAAGTGTTTTACATCCTTCTGTGGCAGTTTGATTCAAATAAAATTTCTCCACTATAGTCTATTAGTCCTATTGCTTATCACAATGGAGTTAAAAATATGGTTATTTATTTTTATCAATATCTTGCAATGACAAGGTAACTCAGAGCTACAATGTTTCTGCTAAACATGCCCCAAGTTATATAAGTTCAACACCCCAGATACTGCTCTGCCTCTTCCTGAGTCCTTATGGCAGCAGTCCCTGAAATGTGTGTGTCTAAAACACTAAGCACAAATGGGTTTTGAGTTCAAGATTTCCAGGAAATGGAGCTTCCTTTCAAGGAAGCCTGGAAAGTTACTGGGTGCATTTCTGTTTACAGATAGTTAGTGCCCAAGGCATATTCCTCACACTTTTTCTTTCAATTTTTATTATCTTAATAATTTCCCAACAACAAAACTTCCTGGTCAAGACAGGAATTACCTTTCCTTTTTGGAGTCTTGTAAAGACATTCACTCCTACAGCCTCCCTCACCTTTGCGCTGTCAATCGCGATCTGACCACACAGAACTTTGTCTGAAGGTGACACAGAAATTACAACTGACAAAAAATGAAAGATATGTATTTACCAACAAGGCTCCAGAGCTTGGGTTTCTATTTCTTTGGCTTTGTTTTATTTAGCTCTTCACACTGATCTTGGCCAGACATTGTTTTCAAATAGTTTCCAGAAGTTGCAATTGTTCATCAAACAACCAGACCTATGTTATTTTCTAATCTGCTTACATCAGAGTACTCACTGAAGAAAGGGATCATGGGATTGATTACTTTTGTATGTTCCTTGAAGCACTGCATTCCTTTAGATCATCTAATAACCGAGCAGGAAGTGAGGTGCAGAATTTGTTCACCATGGATGTCAGAATAGAGGCAACACTTCTCGCAGGACAAATCTTATTTGCCACCTGTTTTTGTAAATGAAGCTCTCCTGGGGCCAGTCACATTCACCAGTGATCAAGGTTTTATCCACCCACATGACAGGAGAAGACTATTCTGGACAGAGAACTTTTGAATCGAATAGCCTAAAATACTTCTCTTCTGACTCTGGGCGACAGAAAACGGCCACCTCTGCTATGTGGCATATTCTCTGTTCTCTCAGAGATTTCTAAACGCTGGCATTTCCTTTTCCAACAACATGCTCATTTTCTTAAGCCTCAAGCATAAACAACACCATCTTGCTCACCATATCCTACTTGCTGTCTGTCACATTACTACACTGCATGATACAGTTCTTAAATTTTGCTTACTTGACCTCTTGTAGAAAGGTTATCTGCTGACATGGGTGTCTGTGCTCTAACAGACCTCAACAGCATAGACCATAAAGAGACACTGCTTCAAACAGCCTGAGGGGCATGCACTGGAGCAGGTTCTGCAGGAACAAAAGGCAGGGCATAAAGAGATAAAATTATATATGGACTGACCTAATTTAGCTCTTCCTCAGAGTTATGGTTGACTATGAACCTGGTCATTCTGTTAAATGGCCAAAACTTGAAAATCTAGATCTGCATTGCTTTTTATAAATCTTCCCTAAAAGCCTTCAAAGTTTCCCATAAGATAATTGATGCCCATGTTGCCTGTAACTCTAATAATAACTAAAAGGAAAAAGAATGCCAAAAATAATTGTGGGATTTTTATACAATTAATAAAACTAAGCAAGATAATAAAGTTAGTTGTATGCACTTGTTCTAAGAGTTTCCACTGAAGTATTTAGAAATATTTATGCACATATATATAATTTATAAAGTATATCTGCTTTTAAGGGGTTTGTTTACATTATTAGAGAATATTAAAATAGTCTACCTTCTATTTTGCTTTTTGAAATTATACATTTAATGTTTTTTAAAAGAATAAAATAATTTATATTTTAAAATAATTAAGAAACATCTTAGACACATTACAGAAGGATAATGATATGAAGGATATCATATTTATAGCTTTAACATTATCTTAAGTAAGCTATTTTGGTCATTATTGAGGTAGTAAAACTTCTGAATGAAAAAAAAAAGAGAACTGTGTCGCCCAAAATTCTCAAGTGAGTTTCTAAGAAAGTTTAGATACTAGCTTTAAGACTAAGTCATAGATAAGAAAGCTCTCTTATTTAGCATTTAACACCAGCAGCCCGTTCTAAGACCTCATATCTAGCTGACATATGGAAGACTAAATACCAGGGAGAAGAAGAGAAGGCAAAGCCTATAGTCACCACTCAAGGACATCCCTACCAGAGGAGTCTCACAGATGCCAGCTATTCCCTCTCCTTCTGCTCCCGACCCCTCCTGTCGCTTCCTTTCTCCTTCCTCTCCTACCACCTAAAAACATGGTAGGAGTAGGAGTAGGTCTGTAGTAGGATCAAACATCTTTCACCACAAAACAAATCAGCTAGCTTCTTGTTCCTAAAATTCCCAACTTCCAAAACTGTAAAAAACAAATTTTTTTGCTGTTGAAAATACCCACTGTCTAGAATTCTGTTACAATACTCATAAATTAAACCATATCTCCATCAGCCAGAATAATTGATTTGCCCCTAAATATGCCTGTAGAAAAGAATAAATAACAGAAAGAAATGAAGGTTTGCTTCCAGTGCTTCTCAAGCAAAACCACGTGTATTCCTTTGAAGTCCTACCATGGCTCTTATTGCTATTATAAAGACATGATCAAAAGCAACTTGGATTGGAAAGGGTTTATTTCAGCCCTCTGTTTATAGTACACTGTGAAGAGAAGTTAGGGCAGGAACTTAAGGCGGGAACTAAACAGAAGCCATGGAGGAAAACTGCTCACCGTCCTATTCCCATGGCTTGCTCAGCTGGCTTTTCGAAAACACCCAGACTACCTACCCACAGTGGCTGACCTCTCCCACATCACATTAGTCAAGAAGACTCCCCTGTGAGGAACCGTTGGAGTACTTTCTCAACAGAGGCTCCTTATTCCCAGATGATCCTGGCTTGTGTCAAGTTGACAAAAAAAAAAAAAAAAAAAAAAAAAAAAATTCTAACCAGTATGACATAATCAGATCTGATGATCTGCAAAACCAAGAGAAGGAGTTGAGAGTAAGACATTCAGCCTGCCACCCACCGTAGACCAGAGTAGAAACATACAGTGCTCAGGAGAGCCCACACCTGCCCAAGAGAAGTAGCTCTAGCCATGGTCCCCCGACCCAGAAGTCTTTTTAGTTGAAAAGAGAAACAGCTACCTCTAGGAGATGGTCCAGGAGAAATTAAACCCTTTAGCCCTCTCCCATCTCCTCAATGTTCAGCTTGAAGCAGTTAGAACCAGAAGGAGGCAGGCAAGCATGCTATATAGACTGTACTGTTTCTTCTACTGATCTACAGGACTCTCTTGAAGTGGAGTTGGTCTAGACAATTAGTCACACAATTACTCCCTATGTAGAAATAAGAGAAAATAATAATAGGAAAAAATAGACAGCAAAGCCCCATGCATATCCTCACAAAAGAAATGGAAAACACTTTGTACCTTTTGAAGTTTAAAATTGCAATCTGAAATGCATCTATATATTCAAGCATTAAGTGTGAGAAAATGATAGCAAACAGTTAAAAGTATTAGGAGAGGTTTAGATACTTTGGTTAAACATTTATCAACCAACTATAAAATATATCCATGTCATCTTATATGAAGATAATTAGGCTATCTGGTGCTTGGTAAAGGAAACCATGGCCCTGTCACTTGGCACTCTGAAAACCCAACACAGTGTTTCATTTAAAGGAGATGAGAAACGTAAGTGAATACCATTGTTCCTAATACAGCGACGAAGACCCTTTGTTTTTCAATAGAAAAACTCTAGAAATGGTAGACCATTATTACTTTCTTTGACCATATTTTCTGTGCCTGGTTTTTCTGCTCCTAACCTAGTGACCACATTTTGGAAGTGCCTGGAGCTGTGCTGTCAATCTGTGCATGGTAGTCATCCCCATGTGACCATCTGAGAGTAAATGGAGTAAAATGAAATGAAACTAGAGATCAACTTCCTCACTGCAGCCAACTGCAACCCCAATGCTGAAAAGCTGAGACAGATGCAGTTTTGAAAGCCAACTTAACCAACTAGCTGGCAATACCACAGGGTGAGTTAATTCAAGATGTTTTCACCAGTAGGATCGGGAAGAGGTTAATACCTACCTCACAGGATGATTGTGCAATTCAGCAACTCATTCATAGAAGCTGCCCAAAACAGATCTTGGCACACAGAGAAGGCTCAAAACTATTACTGTATTTATATTATGGTTTTATTTTTATGTTGGATTATTTTAATATTAATGGTGACTGGTTAGTCCTGATGTAAACTGTTTACCAGATCTAAGAACAGGAACCAGTAGATTTGTCCCAGAGACAATAATGGTCTAATTGAGACAATACATCTCTAGATAGGATTTATACAAAGTTTGAATAAACTGTAATAATATATGTATATACAAATTCTCAAAAAGGCTACCAAAGATCATCAGGAGATGGGCAAAGCCCCAGCAGAACACAAGAATGAGGTTTTCAAAGGTGGAGAGTTTGAGATAGGTTTCAAATAACATAAGGGCAGCACTAGTGGAAGAATGAGAGAAGAATATTAGAGGAATCATGCCGAGTTGCTAATAAGAGGTGGGTGAAAGAAGCTCTATAGGTTTTGCTTCTAAAGAATATACATCTTCCTTCCATCCCTTAGGCCAAGCCATGTTTATTTGTAGAACAGAGCACTGAAATAATCTAGTTAGGGTTGACTTTAATAGTGGTCACTCTCTGAGCTTTATTTCTCCTACATACTATCTTCACATGATAAAATTATTGTACTCGTATGCCACTTGAATTTATAGAAGCAGATATGAAAAGCTGATTCTTGAACTCTGGAGATTTTCTGGTAGAGAAAAACTACCTCCCTCCAGTTCAAAGAGACGTAATAAACACAAAAGTTTCCCAGGTGGGCATTTAAATTTTAGTCTCTGATTTTGATTCCTTGTGGTATTCAGACAAAATGATACATACAAAATTTATTCATCATTACAAAAATCAGCAAACCGTCACTAATTATTTAACTATTAAAGTGTATGCTGTGATTTATAGCCATCACACTGATACCAGTCTCAATGTGATCACTCATCACTGCCACAGAAGACACACCTCATCTGTTGTCTCGGGAAATATTGCATGACAACTGTAATGACGCGTACTTGCTATCACCTGCTGATAACATCCTGTCAGAAGAAGCGACAGCTTAATGACACAGCACAGCTCCTTCTGGCAAATCTCCAGAGTCAAATGTTTCCATTGCTTCCTGCAGAAGCATGGCAGCACAATTACCACAGTTCTCAGAAATAACATGATCAAGTAAAGCAATCCAGGACAAAGTTATTCTTAAACACTAATGGACTTTTGCCCACAAAATCCCTTGGTGCCTATTCTGTCTACACACAGTCTCACCAGCACTGGCTACCTTTCTTCTGTGCTCTAATTATTCTGGCTGATGAGACCTCAGACAACACTCATTTTGTGCAATGTAGAGAATGGTTTGCTCTACATATCTGAATCAACAAAGTAGCCACAGATTCCTGGAGTGGTCCCAGGCATTGTATGTCTACAGCACTGCTCGCTGAGCCCCTTCCTGATGAAAGAACAAAGCTTCTAGCACCAGGCCAGCAGCTCACTAAACTTCTAAGAACCAGGTTGTTTCTATTAACCAAGTTTACTTGCCAGTTGGCAAAACGAACTGCTAAGCTTCCTGTGCGATGAATTTTCCTCTCCCTGGCCTGGACAGCACATAGTGTCCATACTGTCAGCTGTAATTGTTTTTTCTATAGAGGTTGTATGTAATTATCTGGGAAGAGCCAAGAGAGCCCTGGCCCCCAAGACAGGTGACTTAAGTTTATAACTATATCTTCTCTCCATTGGCCTCATTAACTGCTCTTGTTCAAGTAGTTATCAGTGGGCCAACTCTCTGGTAGATAGCATGCATCTAACTACTACTGAAGGTGGCCATTTTTACCTTATTAATTTAAAATTTTTTCTTTTCTCTGCTTTCTATCACTTCTCCCATCCTCTTCAGATTAGGTGTAAAGAAAATGGGTTTCCTAGACATCAGAAAATACTGCCTCACTCCTTGTGGAATTAAGTTTGCTACACTCTAAGATTTGACTTGTTTTGTTGAGGGAGGAACTAAAGGATCTAGCAGACAGACATAGGTACCTTGATTCTTGCATCAGGACAATCTCTACATAAGGAAGGCTGCAATGCCGCATGACTACACTACCAAGAAGCAGATTCTTTAACACACACAGGTTGGGTACAGAGACACCTGAAAAGGCTTTGCTAAAAACTCAGGACTTAAAGTGTCCTGAAGGCAAATTTGATTCAGTGTGGTCGCTTATGCAAGGGGTGTTTGAAGGCAGAGGTTGGGGGAAGAATTTGGATCTTGAAGGCTCTGGTTTCAGAAACGGATTATTCCGTTGATACCAATATTTGAATAGATTGTGCCGAGGTGGTAGAGTTCTGGAAGCTGAGTCCTAATTGGGAGAAGTGAAGTTGAGGGAATGCCTTTGAAAGATCATTTGGCCTCTTCTGCTTATATTATGCTCTCTGCCCTCCAGCTGCCATGATGTGAACAGCTCTGCTCTCCCTCCGTCTCTGTCCTGTAGTGCCTCGCTGTAGGATGGCAAACACTGCAGGCATCCAACCACAGACTTCTACCTAAACTCTTAAGTCAAAAGTAAGTCCTTACTTTTTTCCCTCCAATGTTTTGTCATATTAATACTAACAATAAAAAGTATAGCACGGTCTTAAAGAACACGCATCCCATACAAAAGCATAACATATATCATCTCCATGTAGGCACAGGCCATAGTTTTCTAGATGAGTAGCATTCAGTATGTCCCTAACATTTGCGGACAATAACTCATTTCTACAGATGGAAAAATCTCTCTTGTCTATGGATTGTTATCTGAACAATATTGGAGGATTAAGCATCTTCTCATATTCTCATGCATGCTACCACATTCCCACTAAATTACTAAAACAATAGTAATTCATACTGTACTGAAGCTGAATAATTCTTGATAAAATCTGGATCCTCACCAACTTTAACACAACTATGAAGCAAATGGAAAGTCAAGAAACATGAATGCATATCTTGGTTCTGTCTTCAAATAGTTTCATGACCTTAGACAACTTATCTTTGAAATAATGACAATATACTGGAGGTGATTCTAATTCAATGTCAAAGCACCATATATAAGGTTACAGTTGACCACCACAGCATATATATTTTTTTCTTCAGATTATCAGATTTAACAGCCCCAGAGTTTGTTCAAATTATCTTAATTTTTCAGAAGAGAAAATACACAGAAATTAAAAGCATTGTCTAGGTTTACACAGGGAGATAAAGTTTGGGTTCAACAATGTGATTTTGGGACCCCCCCCCGCAACATACACACATTAGCTATCCACTAGGAGTTTAGTTGGCTACACCAGTTACCCATACTAACTTCCATAACTAACTGCAAGACAGATACAACTTTTCCTAATTAAACAGGCTTATGATGGTTGGTCTTGCACCTCCACATGGATTGGTTACATATAAAAGGATAGTTATTAAAAGATTTTGAGGGTTTTGTTTTGTTTTACAACTTAGAATTAAAGGTCCTCCATCATCACTACTAGGAATCAAAATGCCACTACACTGCCATGAATGCATCTATTATTTGCAAACAGAGGGCTTGAGGATCGGAACCAGCCACCATTCCATAGTAATTCTCCTTATTCTAACTCACTAGAGCTCACTGATCACCCTTTCTATAGGCATTTCTGCTATGGCTGCTTTGCTCTCACTTTGCACTACCTGGCTCACTGTAAGCATCCTGTGTAAACTTGCTGTTAGTGTTGTCTTCAGCATTCTCTTTAAGGCTGAACCAATGTTCTACTTCTCATCATTTTTTCACATTTCTACAGTAAAATCAATATTCACTTAATAGTTCTCCAGTTTTAAAGGAGAACACTTTTTCTTACTCCCCTTGGAGCTTGATATTAGCTTTTTTTTTTTTTTTTTTTTTTTTGCACTACTGAAAATGTACTTACAGGTTTTCTTGTTCTGAGTTATCCAGTCAAACCTCAGGTAAATTGCAATCGTTGTAGAGAATTGCTGTGTCCTGCTGTGGGAGGTTGTATGATTTGTTTTACTAATGTTAGTGCTAGCTAATGATAATTTACTCTTGAAAATGAAATATTTTTACATCTCTCTAGTAAATATGCTGAATTCCCTAATAGTTTTAGTAACTTGTTGTTTTACACAGCTTTCATCTATAAATTATGTAATTTGATGTTCTCTTATTTACATTTTTGTATTTGTTACTGGTTGTACTAGTAGAGACTGCTAGAAAATAACAGTCTTCATAGGAAGAATGCAGAATCTAAAGGAAGACCAAAGTTCAAACCCCATTTTTACCACTTTCTAGCGAAGAGTACTGAGCAGGTCATTTGAGTCACAGTGCTTCACTGTGTGAAAACTAAATTAGCTTCATGAGTTGGGAGAGTTGATTTTGTTAAAGTCTTTAGCGCTTTAACAAAGGAGGAGGAAGTAATGTATATAAATATTTACTAAATGGAGTTAAGAATGAAAGTTATGCAACCCCGTCTTGGAGGTTTATGGAACTCTTCCCCTGGGAAGCCTAAAATCCACTGGATCAGGCATATGTTGGGAGCAAAAACCAAACTCAAGAGAATGAGATGTTGGAAGAAGTAGTAATTCCCAACAAGAGCAGCATGTCCTGATGCCTGTGACAGAAAACCGTGTGTTTCAAGCGAGTCACTCTACACACAGGCACTCAACTCTAGATACACAGCTATTAACCGCTCCACTAGGTGGTGCATTTGTGAGAGCTCCATGATCACTTCTGTCTACCTCCCACATGCTTTGGCAGAAACCACGCACAAAGACGTGAAAACAGGTATTACTGTTCAGCGAACTGCCCGGCTGCTCGTCTTCCAGAACTGAAATAAAATACTTGGCTTGGAAGACGTATTTTGTAAACAACAGTGACTGGAGTTAAGAAAGGTCAAAATTAATCAGATAAGTACATTCATGCCAAGTCAAACAAGCCTTCAGAAAACCATGTCTCAGGTTTCTTCACAAGCAATCCCTGGGACATTGATTTACAAGGGTAGCACCTAAAACTATAAATACAGATTTGTAAATCTGATCATTGGACTCACACTGTGAAGTGACATAATACTAAGACGACATATTTAAATCTTTTGCATTCTTGGGAGAAGAGGTACTAGATAAATTATATGCCAACAATACATCTATTTTTGTAAACGTCTCTTATCCTCTTACGCTAAATTGTTTCTGAAGTACTTGGTAACTAGAATTAAGAAAACAAAAGAACTCCTGTTTGAGTGAATTTAGAGATTAGGGTGTGGTATATTTCAATTTTCTTTCATTTATGAAAGTATTTTCTTTGTAATTGCAAAATTACCTACTCTGTGTTTTTAAAAAATGTCATAAAATATTCAACAGCCCTGGATTGGTTCTACTATGTTTCCTGTATTCTAAAACATTCACATTTCTAATGAATATAAGTATTTTGTCTGAATTCTGGGTTAAATTAGGTTCCTAAGAAGTTACAGTTCATTTCTTGACCTTGAAAATAAAGAGTACACTGGGAAGAATGTGACCTGACCAGCGATAATTCATACTGTATCAAATCAAGCCAAACACATTTTCTCAGACACTTAGTTTTCTTAACAATCAACAAGAGGTGGCTTAGAGGCAACACAAATGGCATTTGTAAGGCTCCATCCTCTTGCAGGCAAGGTGGCAGGTATATAAGGATTCACTCTTTCCCCAGTGTCAGCCCATCTGACTCCATTATCACAGCTCTAACCATCCTGTATGCCTGACAAGCCTCGTGAATATGTTTCCATTAAATTGAGTATTCCTGATGCTTTTTCCATACATCTAGTTCTGAGGCAAGCAATTCAACAAATAAATAATTATTTATAATAAATGTATTATTAATAAATCATCTTTCCTAGAAATAGCTCTTCTTTCTTTTCCAAGTTGTTGTTATGTCTGTGATGCTTCTGTCTGTCTGTCTGTCTACCTGGTAGGTTGGCTGGCTGGCTGGCTGGCTTTTGGAGACAAGGAAGGCCTTACCAAGGTAGGCCAGGCTGACCATGACCTCAGCATTCTTCTTCCTCTAATTGCCAAATACTAGAATTGCTCAGTAAGTTCACAAAAGTACAGTGCTGACAAATTTCCAGGAGCAAGGCTGGAAATTGCCCTAAACTTTGATTTTGCATGGAAAACGTTATATAGGAAGTAACTCTTTAAAGACAGACATATAAAAATAGGCATAAGGTAGATAGAAAAGTGTTTCAGAAGACAGAAGGCAGAGCAACTTAGTCATGCAAGCAAGAATATGTGAAGCTTAATCTTCTTTCTTGAAGAGTTTGGAATAGACTAAGGTTTTCCTGAAACCTTCACAGAGCATTGCTTCTCCCTGGGTAACCAGCTCTGTGACAACCCACTGTGTATGTGACCTCCCTGCCTCCTAGAGAAGTCTCACAATTGGCCACAACTGGTATTTTTTACTTGATAATTCATCTTATCTCCCGCTCAAGACTCCAAAGGACTAATATTCTCAACTGTATGACCCATTTTTATTACAATCTTGAGATTCCAAAATTAGGTTCTTCTTTTCTTGTTTAGTTAGAGCTAATATCTATCCCTAGGCCCTTCAATTTTCCTATCTCTCAGGATTAATACCTGAACCTCCTCCCTTTTCTCTCATACCTCCCACTGACTCAAAACTTGTCAAGTGTTTAGAATACAACCTATACATTCTAGGCACTCAACATTACTGAACTGGTGCCTGAAGCAAACAATTCAATGGCTAAATAAAATATGTCAATAATTAGGTTATCTTTGAAAAGAACTTTTTTCCCTTCCCCCCAGTAGTTTTAGGTTTGGTTGCTTGCTTGCTTGATTGGTTAGTTGATTGATTGGTTGACTGGTTGGTTGGTTGGTTGGTTGGTTTTTAAAAACAAGGACTTACAATGTAGACCAGGCTGGTCTAAAACAGCATCTTTCTATCTGCTACTGAAGACTGAAATTATCAGGTATGGGCAACCATGCCCAATCTTCCCTATTGTTTTAATAGTGTTGTATTCCTTAGTAGCAATATATCCATTATTCATTCATTCATTGAGTTTCTAATGGAAACTACCATATGCCAGAACCAACAAATGACAGTTCTGTGTCAATGAAGAAAATCACAAAAATATGTGTTTCATTATAATTTGTGTTATAATACAAGAAGAGAATTGTCCATATGTCTATTAAATAAAATATTCACAAGTCCGGAATTCCTTATTATCATCATAAAGAAAGCTCTGAAAACTGAAAATTTCTCTGTACTTTATCAATTAATCAAATGTGAATTGAATAAATACAAGTCTATTTATGAACTGCATTTAGTTCTCTTTTGAGCTGGTATCTGAATAAGTTTTATTGTTGCTGCTTGCATCATCAAATATAATTTAACTTTTAAGAACCTGGAAGCTAGTCCTGTATTTCCAATCATATTTGACCCTTTGAGTTACAGATAAAGTATTGCAAGCTTTGTTGCATTACACAACAACAGAGATGTAGAACTGGTATAAAGCAGGGGTTCTTTGGGGGCATGCAACTTTAAGACTGCTGATCACAGAAAGCTTCAATGAAAATGGGATTCTTGGCCATAAGTCTCAGCATCTGCTTTGACAGTCTGCAAGGCAGACCCTTTCAGAGGTCCTCTGTGTCAGGCTCCTGACTTGTTCCCTCTTTTCTCCTTCTTCTGATGCCCATCCTCTTTCTGGATAGGGACTGATCATTTTAGCAAGAGTCCTCCCTCTTGATTAGTTTCTTTAGGTGTACAGATTTTAGTAGGTTTATCCTATATTATATGTCTATATGAGTGAGTATATACCGTGTGCAGAGTGCAGGGAATCTTACGAAAGAAGTGGGAAACAGTAAGATCTGGAAAGGACAGGAACTCCACAAGGAGAGCAACAGAACCAAAAAAATCTGAGCACAGGGGTCTTTCCTGAGACTGATACTCCAACAAAGCACCATGCAAGGAGATAACCTAGGACCCCTGCACAGATGTAGCCCATGACAGTTCAGTGTCCAAGCGGGTTCCATAGTAATAGGAACAAGGACTGTCTCTGACATGAACTGATTGGCCTGCTCTTTGATCACCTCCCCCTGAGGGGGGAGCAGCCTTACCAGGCCACAGAAGAAGACAATGCAGCCACTCCTGATGAGACCTAATTGACTAGGATCAGAAGGAAGGAAAAGAAGACTTCCCCTATCAGTGGACTTGGGGCGGAGCATGCATGCAGAGTGGGGAAGAAGGGAGGGATTGGGATGGGAGGAGGGAGAGAACCACAGGGGGGATACAAAGTGAATAAAGTGGGATTAATAAAGAATTTAAAAAAACAAAATGGGGTTCTTGAGTCAAGCCCCAAAGTAGGTAAAGAAGAGTGGACATATCTCAAATAAGAAAATCCTAAGCAAAAAGTAATAGCAAGTTCAACGTTATTGGGCAAGAACTCTGATAAGGAGAAAAGCTGTCTGTGTTAGTAAATAAGTACATAGATGAGATACTAAGGGTATCAGTCATTGTAATTGAATTGTTTTTTACACAGAGTTAGAGGGGAAAGCAGAGGAAAGTTCTGAAAGTTCAGCAATATGACCCAAGTATTTTCTTTCCAATACCACCCTTTGTGGAATATAATTTCCACAAATAGCTACCATAAAGCAATGGCTTCCAGCCTGTGGATATGCATGCCAGTCTACTCACCAAGAAATGTTGTCTGCATCCTCTAATCTTGAGTAGAGGATGGCCTTATAAGCTATTTTTCCCAGAAGAATGATACAGGTGTGACAGTCAGAATTAAGTTTTCCATCCTTAAATGTTGGCAGCTCCTACTTCCTGTCTTAGAGGAGTTTTGAATGTTATATAAAGTGAACACGGGAACCAACCTCTAACCCAGAAACTATCTGCAATTGATGCCCACTAACAAAGAAAAAGTGGGTTTTCTTCAATGGGTATATTTACCACACTCAGCAATAGACCACATACCGAGCAGTAGATGGCCAACAAAAATGAACTCAGTGGTATTTTTTGTATACTTTTGTTTCATATTGCGCTTTCTTTAGGATTTTTTTTTGTCTTAGTCGTTGGCTTTTGTTTTTTTTTTTTTTATACTATGGTTTCTGATGTGTTTTTATGGGTCTGTGTCTCATGTTTTAACTTTTTAAAAACAATTCTGATTTGTGGTGGTTTTGTTTGTTTGCCTGTCTGCTTTGTAAAGAAAGAAAGAATATGGAGTTGGCTGGGAAGGCGGGCGGAATGGTTCTAGGAGGAGTCCAGGAAGGGGAAACTAGGATAGGAGTATATTTTCTATCCTGGTTTCTATATTTTTTTTAACTAAAAAAAAAAAAACAAAACCACCTCAAAACCTCATGGTATAAGGAAATTACACTCAGCTGGGGGGAAAGCCTGTGAAGGTCAGCTAAGCCACCCAAGAAACAGGAGAAGAAACAAACATAGAGTGTCATATGAATGAGCCTATGTCCACTAACACCTTAAGCCATAATGGCCCCACATTCCTCCTAAGAGGGTGCTGGCATTGAGGAATAGGAGAAAACCATCACCACTGTGCACTGTCCAAATCTTTAACGTTAAGAAAAATGTTTTTGTTTTTTTTTTTTTTTAATGACATTAAGCTTAGGGTAGTTCATTATAAAAATTAATGATAGTGAAATTTACACACGGTCAGGCAATGGACAGCTGAGAAAAGGAAAAGACAATATCAGTAAAGACTAGTGAGGTGGTCATGTCATGTTACTGGCATTTAAAGAAAGGACAACTCATGCTACATTACACTAAAGAAAATTATTGGCAGCACTATGGCTTTCTTTCACTTTTACTGAAAGAAAAAAAATGTACTTCTGAACACAATTGGATGCATTTAGCTGCTAAGATTAAGTGTAAGACCAGAAAAATAAGGGAAGTTCAAGCTGACTCTGATGGGCCATGCCTGTAATCACAGCACTGGACAGGCAGAACAGGCGCACCACAAATCAAGACCAGACTAGCTACATAGCAACTTCCAAGGCGGGATAGACTATATGACACATTAACTCAGTAACAAAATACTTGCCTAGTTAAAAATAAAACTTATTTTCCTCTCTGCTTGTCTGGGCATCAACAAATTTTCAAAGGAACACATGGTCTTAGGACAAAGATCTAATCTGGGATACATTAAAACAATGTACTCTTAGATTAAAGGTCAAATGACTTGTATATCTGAATCTCTTATTAAGACATGAGAAAGTTTTAAGGTCACATCTTACAGATTTGGCCAGCTAGTCTAAAGGGATCCAAAACAACTTACAAGTTCTTCTATAGTATTCTGATTCACAGACAAAATAAAAAGGAGCCAGTCTTGGGGGTTGTACGATTTTTTTTTTTTTCCTTAATGGAATAAAACTCAAGGAAGCCTCAAAGTTTTAAAGATATTTAAACTTAAGGGAAAAAAAAAACAGGATAACAACAACTACATAAAAGAATGTACAAGCAATCTCTAATTCTAAAAGCAAGAAGAAAACAACTTAATTAAAAATGTTATTTCTTATGGTAAAAAGAGAAAAAGTCCAAAGAGGAAGCAAATACCCAAAGGTTGAAGAAAACAAGCCAAGAAAACTATTCTCTGGTGTCACCACTCTAGCTGGTGGTGTGAACCTGGAAAAGCAGGACCTAAAAATGAGGCAAAGTCTTATGCAATAGCCAACTTTATTCAGAGCATCAGACAATTTATACATTAAGGGTTAAGAAAGGTCACCTGAATAAAGTATACAATCACAAGGACAAGCCACACATGGTCTTAAAAAAATGTTTTCCATACTGGCATATGAATAACAAGAGCTGGAGTAATCTCACTCCTATCTGCTACACATAGCAGAGAATAAAACAAATTCTGAGAATAATTCTGTGTTCTGAAAAGACTTAGGTCACAAGACTCATGTCTTGTTTTCTTGGAGTTTTCTCACAAGCACTCATAACTCCTCTTACTGGACTTCATTCTTAGACTGTGTTCTGACACTCTTGGAACAAATTTGAGCCTTTATTGGGCATACTTTCTGCACTGAGGGCACAGAGAACTAAGGAAACAGGCCTGACTGGGTTTAGAATTGCTAAGGACTAGTGGCTATCACAGTCCTTCTTCTTCTCACTTTTAATGGCACTATCTATTGTAATTGTCCTATTTATATCACATCACTGTACAGTGAGGGCAGGAGAGGGTGGCTGTCTTTTTAGGCCAGAGATCTCATCACTTAGGAAAAAAAATACCAGAAAAAAAAGTATCCATAATTTGAAGATTTAATTTTAAAAACTCAAGTCTGAACTACAGACAGTGGTATAAGCTATAGGGCAAAGACTATCAAAGTCCATTATTGCTATCATTTAGATATTGAATGCCATTCAAAGGTATGGCTAAGTCAGTGTAGGCATGGAATAACAAATTATAACACACACTGACTTATTAACTGGTTATTTACACAACTTAAAGAATGGAATTATGACCAAGTAACATAGGAAGGACTCTGGAGCAGGTGAATTATGGAGTAAAGTTGAGAATCCAATGTGTTGAACATAGAATCAGGATTGATGGCCAGACTTTGAATATGAGTCTGGAGTTCATGCAGGAGGTCATGACTAGAGATATTCTTTATGAGTCATCAGCCTATGAAAGCATTAATATCTGAATCAGGGTTAAATCACCAGGAGAAGAATCCCAGGTTTAGAGACCCAGCTCTCGACTAGAGGTTGAGAAATAAACAACTAGTAAAAGAACAAAATAGTTGCTGGTGAGGTAATAGAAAGGTAAAGATGGGGATATGGTAGGGAAGGACGTATGGAAAGAGAACCAAGGACTAGCTTGTGGAGTTAACCACAACTAGATTTGTTGAATCTATTACAGCAGAAGTACACTTTCAGAGTGGAAGTGGGCACATTGTGTGGCAGTTTCCTCCCAGATCCAGTCCTTCTATCTTCCAGAGAAACTCCTTAAGACAGAAAGGAAACAACTCAAAACAGCTTCAAGAAGTCCCTGAAACTCGCCATATTCATTACCCTTTCCCTCCAAGAATAAACAACCAAGACTGCTGAGAGTCACTCTCAGAGAAGCCAAGCTCCAAAGACAGAGGACCCTGAGATGAGACCAGCTGCCTGGCAGAAGAAGAATCCAGAGGTGCTGCCTGGAAGAGGTTCAGGCCAACTGATTGACCTGGAAAGGGCACTATTTAACCTTTCCAGCTGTCTGCAGGTTGTGAATTGTGCGCTAAGTTTTTGGGTTTCATGAGCTATCAGCCATGCTGACGTGAGCTTTGGTGATACAGCTGCCTTTGAGTCATTTCTGCTCCTATAAGTGGAAACCCTAGGTTGGTAGGTTATGATCTTCATATCTGGGATGAGTAGAGGTGTGTGTGTGTGTGTGTGTGTGTGTGTGTGTGTGTGTGTTTGGTGTTGCATCTTCCCAACAAAAGCCTTCTCACACAACAGCATGAAATTCTGGTTTGTTCAAAAGAATCTAAAAATAGGAAATTCTCAGATAAGTTTGAAAGTGTTCTATACAGTGGGATAAATGCCAAACATTGTGGAAAGAAATATAATAAAAAAATTAGTCTAATTTTTGCTTAATAGGAGAAATTAGAGCAGAGGCACCATGGCAGGACCTGGATCTCCAAGATACAATGAGGAACCATTGCTCATTCAAGCCATACATACACTCAGTTCCATTCATCACCCGGGGATACTTCCGCAGCAGCCAAACTAGGTGCTTAAGTCTCCTACTCTGGCCAGTTAGCAATGGTTATCCAGAAGCCCAGGGAAAGGGTGAAGATAAGGCAAAAGTAGACCAGGCATCTTCCTGAGTACCCTATTACTTTGACAAAGGGAGTGAGGCATAGAGTGCTAAAGGAACTACAAATCCACACTCAGTGTATGTAGAGGAGCTATTGACAGATAAGCCTGCGTTCTCCTTTCCCCTCTTCCCTTTTCATGGTTACCCTTCTCCTATTTTGCAAAGAAAGACACACACTTTTCCACCCAGAGGCTCACCATGTACCATGCTCCTCCAGAATGCTACATGCAGGGAAAATGCTCATATTCGAGAAGCCTTTAATCAAAGCATTGACACTAGTGTCTTGTCCACTTGTTTGATGCATACTTCCAATATGGTTTTAGTTTTATGGATAGTTATTACTTAGTAAAAGTTTACAGGCTATTTGAGTTAGGTATTGAAAATAACACAAGCAAGAACAGTCTAATAAAATACAGCAAGGATAATATTTAATTTCAATTTTACATACTTATTTTTGTTATAGAGCGGTAAGAATGAAAGTTGGAGAGAGTAGGATTGGAGGAAGGACAGTTGAGTTGCTGAGTGTTTGCTTTATAGTCCTAAGGACCTCAGGTTAATCACCACAACACACATTTCAAAAGAATGAGGCATGCTGACCTGAAATTATAATCCAATGCTGGGGAGGCAGAAGCAGGCATAACTCTACATCTTACTGACCAGCCAACTCAGGCCTACTGATGAGCTCCAGACCTAAGAGACACACTGTCTTAACAGTTCCCTGATCACCTCAGAGCTTGGTCGTGAGTTCTCAAAGGCCACTTTGTCTTGTACATTTTAAGTGGAAAGTGCAAGAGTAAACTGTCCATCAAGAAATATGACTCAATGTTTTTAGCCACCAATAACATTCCCAGGGCCTCTTTCTGTGCCACAACAATGAGTTCAGGTCCCTTCCCCCACCAAGCCTGTCATCAACTCTTCCCCCAGCCCCACCCTTGATCATTTTCAGTTTCTATTTCTTCATTTGGCAAACTAATTTCTATATACTCCTCAGGCCATAGAAGAAATAAGCATTTGGAGAAAACATATTTACACTCAGATACATAGATCACCATCATACTGTGTCTCTACAGTCCTCTACCTTGTAGTGGAATAAAATACTTAAAAATACATGCATATAAACACTCTCCGTACAAACACTGATAATTGAAATGGTCCCAATTCTGACCCCAGCACTGAACAGCCCACTTTTAACTTAACTTTTATTATCATGGTATGTGTATGCACGACGGGGATGGGATGGTCATGTGCCACGGCACATGTGTGAGTGTGGTCAGAAGACAACTTCATGGAGTGGGTTCTCTTTCTACCTTCACATGAGTTCCAAGGTTTGAACTCAGGTCGCCGAGCTGATGTGGCCAGATCCTTTACTCAAGAAGCCACCTCACTGGCCCAGAATAACTCTTCAGAAAGAGATAACACTGTTCAATATAAAGCTGAATAATCTCTCAAACAACAGCCAGTGTCTGCTGCTTCCTGGCACAGATTGTGTGTGTGAGAGAGACAGAGTGTGTGTGTGTGTGTGTGTGTGTGTGTGTGTGTGTGTGTGTTTTATTTCTCACTGTACCGAATACAAAAACCATGACACACACAAAATAGCACTGATAAGAGTCAGCTTTGACCACACTGTATCTTATTCCACACAGACAAGGTCTAGTTGGCTGGATGCTACTCCACATGGGAGGGCATGGATGCAGCGCCACCTTTTTCTCTTTTCTTTTTGGTACAGTAGGAGTAAACATGGAATGGCATTAGAATTCAAAGGTGCTGCTAACATGCCAGCATGGTGCCTGGGGCAGCATGGTGCCTGGTGCCTGTTAGTAACTTTCAGGCTCACATTAGGTTCCTTCTGAACGCGTAAATTTTTACTTCAGTATCTCAAGCAGGATGTCTAGGCTAACCTTGCTTTTCCATTCGTTGTAGTCCAAATATAATTTAAAATAGCCCTTCTATCTGCCAACAGCTGCTAACGCCCACACCTGTACATATATACCTGCAAATCTATGGGATACATAAATATATGTACATATGTAAATATAATTTTGATATTAATTAGCTGAAAGAAAGTAAAAATAATAATTAATATTAATTAACTGCATGCCATTTATCCCCAAAACCACTCATTTTCTCTCAATACCTGGATAAAATTTTTCCTCCCACAAGTACAAAGGTAAACACAAGCTTCATGCAATGTGTAGTTGCGGCCATCTCCTGCAGTTCCCAGAACCATGGAAGAGGGGCATCTAGGAGCCAAGGCTGAGGCAGAGAGAAGGAATGTGGCTCATCAGCAACCCATCACACTAGGCCTTCTGAAGAAGCCATCTCAAAGAAAGGCTATCGAATCCTCAGTCACAGTGTAACAAGAGATTCTTCAACCATCTCTCCTTGAGTCCTACCTTCCTACTTGGATGGATGGAATGGTAAGTGGAGAGATACATGTACAGAAGTCCATCCAGATTTGCCTATTACGAGTTATTATTTAAAAACTGATATATTAGGCAGATATTTTCATTCAGGGACCATGAATTTCTTTAAGGGATCAAACACATACAGACACTATGTGATAATCATCTTTAAGTATGTGCATAATAATGTCAGCTACAGAAATAATTTGAAACTAAGACTCTAGTAACATCAGGCCAAAAGGAAAAAGTAATTGTCAGTGTGTGGAAAAAAATACTGAAATAATTCATTGTATCAGCCTTGCAATCTTAGGTCTGTCTGGTCTGGAAGAAGTCAACCCTCCCACAACCCATCTCCTTGCAGAAGTCACTATACTCACTGAAGCACTATTATTTATATGTACTATTATTTATATGTACTGGGTACTACAGATGTCTACTATGTCATTTTCTAAAAACATATATACTTGGAACAGTATTTGGAGCTTAGAATTTAAGTTGTTGGCTGTTACTCATGTAACTCCCCAAAACTCAGGCTATGGAAGGAAAATTCCCTATGCTGTCATTAACCAGCATTCAGAAGAATAGTTATAAAAAATACAAAAACAGAAAAATCTGCGAGAAATCGGATTCTAAAAAAGTTTTAAATGCCTTGGGCCAAATACTCATTTATAGAGCTGATTAGTTTCCCTCAGGAAAATTCAGAGCTCCTTTTTTAGCTTTTCTGAAAGCGCTGAGAGCCTGCACACCTCAGCTGGCGTGCTTCCCAAGGTCAGACTTCTTCAGCTTCCAAATTCTGCTTCAGAAACCTTGAGCCATTTTTTTTAAACTTCAAAATTAGTTTATACAAATCTGTGTCACTGACAGATGTTATATCATGTAATAAAACTACTGACGTTTCCCATAATTGACAAGAAAGTACTACACTTCTTTTCCTTTAACCCACCAGCAATCTGCAGGAAAATTCCAAACAGAACTAGCTCCCCAATCACACTGTGGAGCTGCCCTTGCCTGCCAATCAGCAGCCAGCAGGCACATTCAAGCTAAGGGAAGGCTGTCTGAGATCTGAGCTAGGTACAACGTGACCCCTATCCTGTTGCCAAACAGATCACAGGGCAAGCAAACCCGTCAGAGTCCAACTGCAAACTCTCTGAAGGGAAAGAGAAGATAAAGATCAGGACAGTGGACACACTTATAACAAGCCTGAAGCACTTTCTGATACTTCCACATTTTAAGTAGAACTCCCAATTTTATTTTTTCACTTTGAAAGTCTCAACTAACTCTTGCTTTGTCTTGTAGTATTTTATTTGTACTGATGTTCCTTCTGGACTAGCTTCCCTCTTATCATTCCCACTAAGCTTTCTTCAGGAAATCCTTTAAATTTTGGTGACTCTTCAATGTTAAGGATCTAACTTGCAGGCTCTACACAGAAAGATGCAATAATCTTAGAAATTTGTTTCTTTGCCAACTCAAATTGGAGAACCTGGCCAAGTCAGTGGTGCCTCCCTGGCTACAGAAAAAGGCAAGGGCAAGTGGTAGTCACTTAAGGAGACTTGCCACCAATGAAAGTATCAGAAAACAGTTTAAAATCGCCAATGGAAAGTAGCAGCTGCCAATCACTTCGTTTCCATTTTGGCTCCTGCTACACTTCAAGAGTCAGGCATCTGGATCATTTACAGTATTTGGTTTACATATTCTTGGAAGCTAACATAACTTTAAATGCAAGGGGTTATAGAAATCCGTTTGAGGTTTGCATTCTTGCAGTTTTGCAGTCTCAGACCCACTGGAAAAAGTTAATTGAGTTTTCATCTAAAGGCCACTTGGGTTCAGATTTTATTTCAGGTTAGCTTTCCTGCACTGCTTTCCTTCACTCTGGCCTTTCAGACAGTCAGCTGTGTTAATAAGCCTTCTATGACTTGAGCTAAGTTGTCGCTAATACACACTATGACCATCCCTGCACATTTCTTTCCCTAGAAGAGGCATCTTCAATAAGGAAGAGGTGGGTGATTTTTGCAGAAAGAGAGAGAGAGAAAGAGAGAGAGAGCTCCTTTTCCTAGGGCCAGGAGAAGGGGAATGTGAAAAGGAGAGAAGCGCTGGTACCTTTCCTGACCTCTCTGAGCTTGGTTAGATGTGGAACTCAGCCTTCCCAGCGGCAGGATCCTGTCTTCTTCCAAGTCTGCAACTGGGCGGGGGCAGCCAGACAGGCGTTGCTTCACCCCCAGTCCTGCCCTGGCAAGGTGGCTGCAGCGCGGAGAACGGCGCACTGCAAGCCTCTGAGTACAGCGGGCTGGAGTTGCCCTACTCTGCAAGGGGAGGATGTAGAGGAGAACCCCGGAGAAGAATGTCTGGACAGCAGGAAAAACGCTCCGCAGAAAGTGCCACTGAGAATTGAAGTCTCGGTCAAGAGGGCGGGGCGGCCTGGCCCGCGGCTGGTGGGGAGAAGGGTGCAGAGCCAGAGTTGGGAGGGGCCCGGGGCGTAGGCTTTCGGGAAAAATTCCATTGTTGATCCACCACCAGCAGCACTACCATCTCCCATTCAGTACCTCCATGGAATTCAGGCTGCAGGTTGCAGGGCGGGAGCCAGCCGGAGCAATCGAGGCGCGAGGGGCGAAATCGGCCGGGATTTCCCCGGCTTCCCCAGTGCGCTTTCCAGCCGAGTCCCAACCCCAGCTAAAAAGAAAAGTGAAACAGAAAGAGCCCAAGCTGGGGCGGAGATCACACCCTGGGGGAGGCCGCGGGAGGAGCACAGGCTCCCAGGCCACCACCCCAGGTGCCCACAGGATTCTGCCACTGCCAGGTCCCCGGGGCACAGAACCTGAAGGGCAACTAAGAGCAGAGAGCAGTCTCCACCCCCTGGCCAGTTGACCACAGCCTCTGAGTCCTGGAATGCCTTTGCCTCTGTGAAGTCTCAAGGAGCTGGCATGAGTTCACAGGTTGCTTGCACCTACAGCAACTGGCCTGGCAAGGAGGCAGGGAGCAAAGGAGGCAGGGGGCCGGGAGGCTTCTTCTGAAAAGCCCGAAGATCTGGATGTAGCCTGCGCCGGAAGAAACGGAAGAAACGGAAAAGGATGTTGAGTCTGGAATGGGCGGTCCTCCAGAACAACCCTTGGCCTGCTTCAGAGCCTGGAAAAGGGAAGTTTCTGAACTCTTTCTAGAAGACGCCTGCGGAGCGTTTGGGGACTGTACACTTCCACCAGCGCACCCCCCTTGGGTGATTTTTTTAGCCCTGTTTGTAGTTGAGTATAAAACATTGCACATGCCTTTTGACGGGAAACGATGCATGGTTAAGGGTTAAGGTATGGTCAAGGTATCCTTAAAATGAAAGTTGGGAATCATTGTACTGACGGGAATTCAACTACATGTCCGAGCCCTCGAACCCGGGTTCCCAGCTTTGAAAACACCTAGGATAACAGAGCACGCAGGTGAATCACCGAAAAGCCCCAGTGGCGATGAATCTCAAAATGATAACCGTGGGTGAAGGACATTAGGCAATATGATTCCATATCGACATGAAATTCTAGAAAATAAGAGTGAGGGCTTGCCTGGGAGAGAAGGGGTTTGGGATTGTGGAGACAGATTTAATTTATCGGCTTATATTTCATGTGTGGCATGCTTCATAAGTTAGTCTTTAATAAAACTGTTTTAAAAACCTGAAAGAGAAAAAAAAGTCCCAGTGGCTTGTGTTTCCCAAAGCTTTTAAGGAAGCGAGAATAAAATGATGAAGCCCGGCACCTAGATTAAAACAAAACTGTGTTCTTTTGGTATTACATAAAAAATAAATGGTAAAACTAAAATACTCACATAATTAAATATTAACTGTGTATGACATTCATATAAAATCATTTTTATGAAAAACTTGTTTTTACAAACTTACCATGTGTCACTTCAATTTTTATATTTGAAAAAATGACTAATAGATATTTTGGTAGCAATCACTCCAAACTTATAATCAACAAAAGTGAAAGTGTGCATTTTTATAACCATTTAAGATTTACTTTCATTATAAAATACTTAAAGAAATGTAAGAATCTAACTAGTGCTGGAGAGATGGCTCAGAGGTTAAGAGTACTGGCTACTCTTCCAGAGATCCTGAGTTCAATTCCAAGAAACCACATGGTGGTTCACAACCATCTAGAATGAGATTTGTATTCATTGTAAATAAACAAATCTTAAAAAAAAGAATGTAACTGGGGAGATGGCTAAGCAGTTCAGAATGCAGCTCAGAGTTCCAGGTCCAAGAGCAGTTCAGTGCTTTTGCAGAGTACTGGAGTTCCATTCCCAGGACAGACACACACATGTGCATGCACGCGTGTGCACACACACACACACACACACACACACTTAAACACATTTTAAAAAAATAAAAAATGGTAGAATCATTCTTTTTGTACATAACAATTAAATGACTTTTCTTGAATAATGCCAATGAGTTTCAATCCAAATCACTAAGTTGAAGCTTTACTCTGCCGAACAATGAGCACGCACTGAGAGAGCAAGACTAAATAAAGCTGGATTGGATTCCATTGCAGTGATGTGATAGCAGCGAACACCCTAGCATACAAGGTAGATCTACACCTCAAGCCTCAACTTAGACCTATACAGAGCTCTGTGTGCTCTTGCTAGGTGATTCCTCTCACACCTCCCCTGATCTCCTTATGTCCTCTGTGAGTTGGGCAGCTGCTACAGAAATCACATGGCCCACAGTTAGATACTCCATGGACTACAGCCAGTACCTCCTCGAAGGACCAGACGCTGCTGCTGCCTCGGGAAGACACTGCACATCCCAAATTGTCCTCTCCTGTCTATGTGATGTACTGAGGCGGCTGTATATAGCAGAAGCCCACCAGCCCAAGGATCCAAACCACGCTGGCTCTCCCCAGGACTCATCAGACATCCCTGCCTGACAATACACTTTTAAACCATGTGATAAATGTTAAATGTTCTGGGCTACTGGGGAGTTTTCATAAGACCTTATGAAACCAGTGAGTACTTTCATCATGAGCTGAACTTTAAAGAGAAATCTGTGTACATTAAAAACAAGAAAACCAGTCTATAACTACTGATTCTACTTCAGATATATACAGTAGTTTTCAGAAAAGATGCTGAATGGTATGTGAGGCATTTATGCAGACTTCTGGTAAAAATAGCACCAATAAAGTCAAGTGGAGCATTGTAGCCATAGTACTCATTGTGTTCTACTGTTGCCTCTCAACCATGTGAGAGACCAAAAGATTAAAAATCAGCTATTAATTGAGGCCTGAACTAGGTGGGTGGAGAAGTCTAGTAATGCCCTGAGGGGAAGGACCACCTTACTGCATTCTTTCCCCACCTACTAGAGATAACAGTTGCTAGGAAACTGGCCCATTCCCCCTAAGGAGGGACACCAGGTCATTATGGTCTGGGGACCCTCCTATAGCCAATCAATGTAACATTTTGACCAATAGATGCTTGCCAGGCAGGAAGTGCCCCTGCCTTGGGCATGCTAGGAGGGACCAGAATCTTTAAATCACCCAACTAACTTCAGCACAGGGCGCTAGGCTCCCACCGTTTGGGTGGTGGGGGTGTGTGGGCCCAAGCTGCAGCTTGTAATTTGTAATAAAAAGAACCTCATGTATTTACAGTGGAGTCTAGTTATTCCTGGTCTTTTGGGGTTTGTGAACTGGGCAGAACACATGCAGGGCCAATTTGCTTTCTTAATTACAGCTATAAAAGGAATTTTTGAATTACTCATGAGTGCCTGCAACCTAGTGACATTCACTTTGCAGCATAATTTTTTTGTTGTTGTTGTTGCATTCCACTTGAACAGAAAATTTTAATATATTCAACTTGTACTTTCACTTGCCACAGGCTGTTTGGCACAATATTGAAAATTATGCACACCAATGAACAAGTAACTTCCACCACATAAATTAAAAGAAAAGACCAAGATTGATGAAATAATCTAGAAATTGCCTTAAAAGAACTTTGACAATTACAGTGTGAAAAGGACTGAAAACCAACTACCTAAAGCTCACTCAAGCTGCCATGACAGTAAGTTTTAAAGAATGAATAAAGAAATCAGAGTTTGATAAGTTAAATAAAGTATCTAGTTGTTTTCCAAAGATTAACTTTGCCATCTTTAAAATAAATTACTAGATGGGTGTGATGCCTCCCAGCCACTTGCTGGTACTTAGGATTTTGAAGCCAGGAGTTCAAGGCATACTTGGGTCACAGAATGAAACCCCACCTCATAAAAACAAAACAAAACAAACGAAACTTACTATTATTCTTTTAACAGATTTTTGAGTCAAAGAGGAAAAAGTTAAATGTTAGTTTAAATGTTGGCTCACTTGATTTAATGAATGCAACACACAGCAATGAGCACATTCATAGTCCCCCTAAGAGTAAGTTACAGACTAGGAAGCCATTGGTCTCTGGCCATTAGAAAGTGGCTTGTCTTATCTCAAGTTTCTTTGAAAGTATGCTGAAGACCTGTGACATGAGGGAGAGCCAACCTCTGACACTCTTAATGATACTCTGTTATGCCTGCAGACAGGAGCCTAGGATAGCTCTCCTTGAGTGGCTTCACCCAGCAGGCTGGTGGAAACAGATGCAGAGACCCACGTACAAACATTAGCCAGAACTCTGGAAATCTTGTAGAAGAGGGGAGGAAGTATTGAAGGAACCAGAGAGGTCAAGGACACCACAGGAAGACCTATAGAATCAAGTAACTGGGCCCACAAGGGCTCACAGAGACTGAATCGCCAACCGGAGAGCATGCATGGGACAGACCTAGGCTCTCTGCACATATGTAATGGATGTGCAGCTTAGTCTTCATGTGGGACCCCTAACAGCAAGAGCAGGGGCTATCTCCAGCTCTGTTCCCTATTTTTGGATCCTTTTCCTAGCTTAACTGGCTGCCTTGTCTAGCCTCAGTAGGAGAAGTTGCAAGTAGTCCTATTGGGACTTGATATGCCAAGGTGGGTTGATAACCATGGGAGGCCTCTCCTTCTCTGAGGAGAAAGGGAGGAGGCAAAGGAGGAGAGGTGAGAAGGAGAGACTGGAAGAGGAAACTGGTTTCCAGATGTAAACTAAATGAATGATGAATGAATGAACATAGAAGTATGCTGAAAATGTGCAGACCTGAAAGATAAATGATTCTCCCTCTCCCTATGTTCCCTGCTTCCTCCATTCATCCCTCCCTTCTTTCTTCCTTCACAGTAGGAAAATACACTTGTGGTCAAGATGAGTTAACTTTTTAAGCATCTTGGGAGCTGTGAGGAATACCTGTGCTAGCTATTGCTTCTGTAGATCTTACCCATTGTTTCTGATCTCACATACTATTTTTAGTTTGATTTTACACACTAATGTGGTACATACACTGTGAAATTCTATGCATTTAGACAAGTAAGCATGGGTGTAAGTATACTTGTGCTCACAGTAGGCAGCAGTCCTCTGGGATATGTAAGATATTGTTCTGCCCAGTTCACGAACTCCAAAAGACCAGGAATAAACAGACTCCACTGTAAATACATGAGGTTCTTTTTATTATAAATTACAAGCTGCAGCTTGGGCCCACACACTTCTACCACCCAAATGGTGGGAGCCGAGCACCCTGTGCTGAGGTTAGTTGGGCGATATATAGATTCTGGTCCCTCCCAGCATGCCCAAGGCAGGGGCACTTCCTGCCTGGCAAGCATCTATTGGTCAAAATGTTACATTTTGAATTGATTGGCTATAGGAAGGTCCCCAGACCATAATGACCTGGTGTCCCTCCCTAGGGGGATGGGCCAGTTTTTTAGCAACTGTTATCTCTAGTGGTGGGGAAAGAATGCAGTAAGCTGGTCCTTCCCCTCAGGGTATTACTGGACTTCTCCATCCACCTACTTCAGGTCTAAATAATAGCTGCTAATTTATCTTTTGGTCTCTCATTTCCCCCTTTTCCATGATCATTTGAAGACCCAATCTTGGGTCTTCCAGACATGACCCTTGTATTTTATAGATTTACCTTTTTATAATGGGACCTGAGTACCATTAGTGTATTGTTCTCAAGCATTTCTTTATGTAAGCCATTAAGCAATTGAAAATACAAGGCCCAAAGATAAAAATCAAAATGAGTAGGGGTCCCTTCAGGGTAGATATAGGGGTAGTAAGCCAAGGAGAACTATTATCCTTTTTTTCTAGGGTCTCTCTAGGCTTTTAGCCCAGTTGCTGATGCCCAAGATAATAGCTAATGCCAGGGAGCCAGCCCCTTTTGACTTAGCATTTCAGCCTGCTAGGGGGGGATTTGAGTGAAGATCCATCTTCTGGAGCTTCTTCAATGCTGACATTGGACCGTTGGCATCAGGGGCTAGGGAGGCTGAAATGGCAGTCAAAGGCTGGGCAATAGGGCAGTCACAAGCATCTGGTTAGTTGATCCACCCGAAGAGGCAGGGAGCAATGATGTCAGTTTCCAGGAAGTCCAGATTTCAGCTTGCAGTCCACAGCTGATCCCGGAACAGAGTCAAACAGGTGAAAATCTGCTGAGACAAATTCAGACTAGAGACAGAAATTAACATTTGTCTATTAATTGGGAAAAGTGAGGAATCCCAAGACCAGGGAAAAACTCATCTGGGATCCATTCGAGCTATGCCAGATGCAGGTCTCTTGACCTTTTGATTTCCTGAAACTCATGAAATTTTTGGTACAGAAAAGGAAATATATATTTAAAAAAAAAACTCAAAAAAGTAACATCATTAAATCTAATATAACAACATTCTGAGAGTAAAAGGTAAAACTACATCCAATGGAATGAGCATAAGTTAGCTGTTTGTTTTGTAACCTTTTATAAACAACTTAAGTGAATCCACAGTCTGAAACTCTTAACACTTTTTCTGTGGGCCCAGCTGTTAGTAATCAGCCATCAATGGAGCTTGGCCATTTCTCATACACTCAGCATCTACTTTTAGCCCCCATTTCCATGTTTACACTGGAAAGTTAGGCAAAAATACATTACTGGCTTTAGTGCTAAACCCTGGATGCTTGGATTTTCTTTAACAAAGCAACTAGAAGGAATATATTTAAGATATTGTTGTGTCAAAGTCTACCCCAGAAATGGCAGCTATTAAGAATACCATATTAAAGCTATGACTTTTGGGTCAGATATACACATTAAACAGATGTTTTTAACATGACAAGAAGCATCTTTAAGTCTATCTCCAGAAGCCAACCAAAGGAAATTAAAATCTCAAGCTAATGAATGAATAATAAGCAGTTGGGGCTCCATCAACTTATTAGAACTCTATTGATTAATGCCAAAACTCTGAACTTCTGAAATCTTAAAACATAAGCACAACAGTAGCAAGGGGGGCAGAAATCTAAATTATTTCCCATTTTAATGTGTTTTAAATTATTTTTTGTATATTTATAACTCATAATTATACCTTAAAATATCAACTTAGACTCTCCAATCTTTTTCTGCATTTATCAACCCTGAAATATTTTCCAGACCAAATAACACTCTCTGGATTTATATAACCTAAACTTCTATATCCTCAGACTCTACATAAGGTCCATATTTTTATCCAGCTATAGATCTTAAGACACAGGCAACTGACATGAATCCTGTGAGCAAGGCAACCTGTTTTCCTTTCTAAATAAGAGATCTAGTACCTCGTAGTTCTAACTAGCTAATGAACTGATCAATGAGCTAACAGTGGATCTAATTGTCTGCTCTTTAGCTATAAAGCTACCATAAACTTAGCCTAGCCATCAAAGTGATCAGAGACCTGAGCAGGATAAATTATAAGATAAATAAATATACCAATCCATGTGCCAATCAAAATGAGAGATGACTAGTTAGTCCATCACCTAGGCAGTGTCCCTGACTCCTGTGGTCTCATAACATCATGGGCAGAGGTGGTCCAGCTAGGCACAGATGAGAGACTGCTTCTGTGGAAAGAGGAACATGAGAGATTGACCTCACCTCGTCCTTAGCAACATGGAACATTGACTATCCAGGTGTCCACAGTTTTGTCCACAGTTTAGGCTGGGCCCTAGTAGTGGGCCAGTTGAGGCAGTATGCCCAGTGGTTAGCATACCACAATCTAGAGTCACAGTCATCTGTTGTTGTGCCCAAATCTTCTCGGAGACCTTGTGGAGCTACTACGAGGATTTTCGGACTGTCACAATAAGCTTACACAGTTAAAATGCCATATTTATCAGATCTCTGACAAGCTTGAGGGCCAGCAAATCTGAGTTACTCTTTGTTTTTATCATCTGTTCTAAACTGTGTCCTATAAAACAGAATGCTATACAATCTAGTTCTAGCATATTTCTGAGATGCATGTTCTAGAACTATATATTTTAAGACAAATAGGCAAACTTCATAGTTACCCATCCTAGGCTTAACCTTAAAAAAACCTGAACAAAGAGACTAGGTAAGGCTCAACTGCAGTATTTAGCATGACTTTAAATCTGCTCTTTCTGAACTAAAATCAAAGCAAACCTTTTAATCAGATACAGTTCATAGAGAGGCTAGCAAATCTTGCTGCTCCTACCACTTGCATTAAAATTAAACAGTAAAAAACTTTGTATTTAGTACTAATCAGAGGACTGAACATAACTCAGAGACCTAAACAAAGATGATCTCAAACTCATAGCTCCACCCTTTTTATCTCTGGACTAGCATGGCGGCTGGCCACGTGTAACTGAACTCAGCTGGAAGCCCTAAACAAATATGGCAGCAAAACTACAGCTTCACTTGCTCTCTATCCCTGAACCATCATGGTGGCTAGCCATATGTTAGCACAGGCTGCAACTGACAATACCAAACATAGCCATTAGGTGCTGATGATGATACAGCAAACACTGTGGAGCATCCACACTCCCCTACAACCAAAAGTTCTAACATAGTGATCAAATAAGTTTTAGAACCAACTGCATAACAGAACAGTACAGAACAATTTTAAACTATATGAATTATTCTGGTCACACCAAACCTATCAGCCAGAATTCTTTCCCCTTAAAAGAGCATAAGAAAACATTTTGCAATGAGGAATCACCAGCCTTTAAATGAATTATAACATATTTAAATACAGTTTTTTCTCAAATCATACTAACTCTCTGGCTTTTTATAATACATCCACTAACCTTCTGCAACATCCTATATACCTTTAGGTTCCTAGCTTCCTTCTTGTGGCTTAACCAGACATTTTTACTTTTTTGCTCTCTCTCTTGCTTTTCAGACAACATAAAAACTCTCATCAAAATCCTTTCCATTCTGACATGATCCTGCTGGAGCCCAGCGTCTACAAATTGCTCTTCATAGGCAAAGCAAAAACAAGTTACATTAATACAAAAAGGAGTTCTGAAACAGCCAAATTCTTTTTCTAAAATAACTTCCCTATAACAGATAACATAAAGGTAACATAAACAAACTCTAAGGAACTTAGAACAAGTTTTAAGGAACTTGGTGAAACTTCCTCTTTTCTTTCTGTAGGTAAAGACCAGGGTGGTAACATGTTTTTCCATAAACAAAGCAGCTTAACAAAGAAACAGCTCTCCACAAGATACATTTTAAAAACTGTAATTTTCTCAGTTAGTGCAAACGACATGGCTCAGTTTTACTTAGTAAAATTAATAAAATAAATACCAAAGATTTTTGTTCTCCCCCAAAGGATCGAGAAACTTTCAAATTTTCTGTTAGACTACCCGAGATTATTGTCATACCCAAATGCCTGATAAACTTTAAATGTTTTATTTATAGCCTTAAACATTTAAACTTTTTTTAAAACCCGTTTTTGCAATATCAAAATAAAGTACCCCTTTTGTAGGAGAGAAGTCCAAGGCATAACGATAATCTTAAAAGTCAAAACCATATTTTTAAAACAAAATTTACCAGTGCAAACAATTTAATTTCTAAAACCAATACCAATTTAAAATAACTCATCCTTTTAAACTAGAAGGAAATGAGGATTATTTGATTAAGGTTCCCCCCCCCCTTTTTTTACCCATACCAAGATGGCGGTCACATTATAACCCACATGGTAAAGTCAAGATGGCAGTGAGACACTGAGGCATTTCACATACCACGTGGTAACCTATACATATGCATTTATAGACCTTATAAACACATAGGCACACATATACATTTTAAACAAGTTTCTTGAGGCCTTTCAGAACAGAAAACAGAAGGTAGACTCAAACAAATACTGTACAGAGACATTGAGACAAAAAAACACTCACCAGCTGGCCAAATTTCCCGGGACCAAAACTGACTCTTCTGGGGCAGGAGAACATACTGATTCCTCCTGCATTGGATGCACGAGGCAAGGGCCCCAGGAGACACCGAGTGGCACTCACTGGGACCAGGCAGTACAGATTACCTACCAAAATACTGAAAATACTGATGAAGCTAGGGGCGTGCCCCCGAACTTCAGCAGCTGTGACCACCAGTGCATCCACATTGATCACATCTTGCTACCCAGATACAGATACCTTGAGCTCTGAGGAATTTTCAGAACAGAGAACAGAAAGTACTGCACATACAAACACTGCACAGAAACATTTAGACACTTACGGCCAGCATAAAAAACCTCCGGGTCAGGTTCCTGGAGTCTTGGGGTCCCAGGACGAGCCCCCAAAATGTTCTGCCCAGTTCACGAACCCCAAAAGACCAGGAATAAACAGACTCCACTGTAAATAGATGAGGTTCTTTTTATTGTAAATTACAAGCTGCAGCTTGGGCCCACACACCCCTACCACCCAAATGGTGGGAGCCGAGCACCCTGTGCTGAGGTTAGTTGGGTGATATATAGATTCTGGCCCATCCAAGCATGCCCAAGGCAGGGGTAATTTCTGCCTGGCAAGCATCTATTGGTCAAAATGCTGCATTTTGAATTGATTGGCTATAGGAAGGTCCCCAGACCATAATGACCTGGTGTCCCTCCCTAGGGGGATGGGCCAGTTTCCTAGCAACTGTTATCTCTAGTGGGTGGGGAAAGAATGCAGTAAGGTGGTCCTTCCCCTCAGGGTATTACTAGACTTCTCCACCCACTTACTTCAGGTCTTAATAATAGCTGCTAATTTATCTTTTGGTCTCTCAATATCATCATCACCTTCTGTTATGCCCGGATCTTAAGGTCCCCAAAGATCACCAGGAGCTGGACCACACATGCAAGAGCAAAGAGCTTTATTCGGGCTTAAGCTCAGTCTCTTCACCATCACCAATGCAGTAGATCAGAGAGGAGAGCCCAAAGCCACTACATGGTAGGGTTTTTATTTGGGGTTTGAACAAGAACCCAGAATTCCCAGCTTAGCAGTTACACAATTTGATGATAATCAGCAAGGACAGGCTTGCTACAAAGCGATTGGCTGACTAACATAACTAACATTGAGTGAGCTATCTTTAGATCTCAGGAATGTTAGGTGGGTGGGCTGCCCAGCACAGATGCCCCACCCTGAGAGAAGATACCTTCTCATTCTAGTGTTTACCTCTAGGTTATTCCATGGGTAGCGGATTTTATGGTTTTCTTATTCCTGGAATTGGTGACCTATGGCCTAATTCCTGGGACTGATGACTTTTGGGGGCAGGGGGTCAGTCCTGGGCCTTTCAGGACTAAGGGAGATTATTCTGTATTTGTTTCTCTCTTCCTATTTTGTTTTTTAACGCAGGAGCAGATAGGTGGTTGTTTTGTTGTTTTGTTTGTTTGTTTCATTCACTTCAGGTTGCATTGAAGTTGACTGATGCATAAGGATCTCGAACTTAGGCAGTTCAGCTTGAAAACTGACCTGTATGCCCTGCTTCTTCTAGACTATAACTGCATCATTGCTTCTGAAACACAAACTGGACAGGAAATTATCCAGGGCCTCTCAGATAGGATCTCTCAAGGAGGTTAGCCAGCAGGAGGGTAGATGCTTGTCATTCCCTTGAATGTCTGCCTGCTGAACAATTTTTGCATTTCTGTAATGAACGAGTCCTGAGTATTGCAGTCCTGCTACAAACATAGGCCATTTGACTACAGTGATTGACAGAAGGCTGGCAGAGAGCTGTTGGAAAGTTAAAACCACAAAGTCAGTGGCAGACAGGTTGCTGCTAGTTCTTAATAAGGATGGGTAACTGTGTTGAAGTGTGGTATCTGGGTGTATCCAGGCAAAGAGATGACACCTGGTTGAAGGTGAATAAACACAAGACCATATTTCATATATCTCAAAATACAGGTAAACTTGAACGAATTGTTACCAAGGAGGGAGAAGAGTTTAAATAGAAACAAGAAGTGAATTCATTTGGTAACAGACCTAGTCTAAACAGGCCTCTAAAGCTAACCTTCTCAATGAGAATCTAGTACAAAACACATAAATTGCCCCTCTTAGATTTATCACTGAGTATAAAGAGGTACATAGTATGAACTGATACTGCTGACATTTATTTCAATACTCTGCATCGTATGTACCAGCTGACAATGACAAACACATCTGAAATTATTGTATGCCTCATTTTGCTACACGTATTTATTAGTGAAGGGGTGAGTACATGCTAGCCATACATGTGGAACCAGAAGAAGGACAACATGTCTCAGTGTCAGTTTGCCTGTCAACAGTGTTCTCGGCAGGAAGCTTACTGGAATGCCTTGGGACTTCCATTCAGGTAAATTAAGCTTAGCACCCCCTTTCCTACCTTCTCTTCTTATATAAGTCTTATATATGTATTCCTCTTGAAATACATCAAAGACATAAATATAAGTTTTAAAACTATGAAACTAAACAATGCATATTAGTCAGGATTTTCTAGATCTTCACCCTTCCTAATGCTGTGACCCTTTAATA
This sequence comes from Meriones unguiculatus, assembly GCF_030254825.1. NCBI lineage: Eukaryota > Metazoa > Chordata > Mammalia > Rodentia > Muridae > Meriones > Meriones unguiculatus. The sequence goes on from NC_083358.1 coordinate 121,504,840, forward strand.
CAGTCCCTCATGTTGTGGTGACACCCAACCATACAGTTATTTTTCTTGCTACTTCATAACTGTAATTTTGCCACTGTCATGACTCATAATGTAAATATTTTTGGAAATAGAGGTTTGTCAAAAGGGTCATGACCCACAGGTTGAGAACTGCTGCTCTTAAGGAACAGAAAGGATTGAGTATATATTTAAAGAAGTTGTCTTATACAAGAGAGGAACCCAGCGATGGCTGTCTTCATGCTGAAGAGGCTAGGATGCTCAGCCTACTGAGGTGAATACCTGTCTCTGCTAGCAGGGACTGATACTGAAGCCTTGGAAGATCCTGGAGTGCCGCTTGTTTTTAGTCTATGTTGAAAAGCCAAAGAAGCTAAGTACTTAAGTCAGTAATGAATGACAGCAGCAGCAATAAGGTAGATGAATTTGCTAGAATGATGGGAAAGCAACTTAAAGGCAGTCAGATGAAAAGCAAGGTTTTCCCGCATGCCAGAAGATGCCACATTCAAGGTGGCTCCTCCTACTCCAAACAACCTGATTGTATTAGTCAGATTCTATTTCTTGTCATGATGTCTCAGGTGGGTTTCAGTATGTGTCAGCATCCCAAAGAAGTAGGTTCAATTGCAGTGGAGGAATGGACTTGCAGTGAGAGTGAATGCAGGCAGGCAAAGAGTAAGAGCTTCCCGCATCCATGCCTGTTATATAGGCTGCCACCAGAAGGTGTGGCCCAGATTTACCATGGATCTCCCAGCTCAAATGATCCAAGAGAGAGAGAGAGAGAGAGAGAGAGAGAGAGAGAGAGAGAAGAAAAAGTCCCTCACAGGTGTGCCAGCTGCTTGACTTTTAATTAATTGTGATGCAGTCAAGTTAATGATCAAGAATAGCATCCCACTGATCAAGAAAAGCCCTCCTAGAAGTGCCCAGAGGCTCATCTCTTAGTCAAACCCAGATCTAGTTAATCTGACAACCAGAATGAACCATCACAATGAAAATTAAAAAAAATTCACAAGGGAAACTCTTCAAGATGAAGCATTTTTTAAGGTTTATTTATTTTATTATGTACACAATGTTCTGCACACTTGCACACCAGAAGAGGACACCAGATCTTGTAATAGATGGTGTGAGCCACCATGTGGTTGCTGGGAATTGAACTCAGGACCTCTGGGAGAGCAGACAGTACTCTTAACCTCTGAGCCATCTCACCAGCCCCCAAGGTGAAGCATTTTTAGGACAAACCCCCAGATCAATGAAAACAGAAATAAAAATAAACAAATAGATTTCATTAAACCTAAAATCTTCTGCATAGAAAAGGAGAATCAATAGTAAAGAGATAACCCACAAATGTGGAGAAAATACCTGCAAATTATGTACTTTATAAAGGGTGAATAACCAGAGTGTCTTGGGAACTCAACATCAATAGACCAGAAATAAAAATTCATGTTTTTTAAAAAATATATAATGTAATAGAGTTTTTTTTCAAAGTAGACATATAAATGGCCAAGAAGTGCATGTAAAAAAAACAAAACAAAACAAAAACAAAAACAAAACTCTATATCCCTAAAACTCAGATTTAAACACAAATCAAAAGCACAGTGAGGTTAAACCTAATGTCGATAAAATGGATATCATTAAAAAGACAAAAGATAAGAATTGCACATGAGGGTGTGGGTAAATGGAGAATTTTGCACACTGTTGGTATGAATGTGAGTTATCATAGCTGTTATAGGATAAATACAACAGTTCCTTTAAAACTTAAAAATAACTATCATAGGACCCAATAACCTTGTTCAGGAAGATATACAAAGGTAAAGAATTTGATAGAGAAAGGTATCTGTATTTAGACTTCTCACCTCTCTACTGATAGTACTAGGAAATGGAAGTAAAGTAATAATGAATCTATAACGGAAATGTATGCATTCACCATGGAAGAACAGTCACCCTTTATACAAGTATGAAACCTTGTCTTTTGCTACAACATGAATAGAAGCTCAATTCATTTAATTCTATAAAATGAACCTAGCAAAGAAGGACAAATATTGTCTATGATTCAACTGAGTTATCTTATAACTAAATCTTTTTGGATTTGTGTAATAAAAAACAATATTTTTATGCTAAAATATTTTTTCTGTGGAGATCAATAGGTGAGTTTGAGCTGCTTTCAAACTTGTGAATCATTTTACATGCACATGAGTGTATGAAACATATATAACATGTATTAAGTAACTATGAGTACATCTAACACTGCCCAGATCATGAAAGGCTCCATAGTACTCTCCCCACTTAGTCTCCTATGGGCCTCATTTCCTTCCATATGTCAGACTTTCCTTCTAGGATCTTCATGAAGTGTGTTCTCCTATGGCACATTCTTCTTAGCAAGCATCTTCAGGGCTTCTTTCAGAGAGAATCATCAGAACCTCCACTTCTTCTCCTTGTTGTACCATCTATCTTCAGTGTGTGATGACCAACTTGTCTGTTGGGTATATCTGATCTGTCCCTGTTGCTTGTCCCTAAAAGGGGTTTGCTCTGTTATCTCATGAACAGCACAGGAAACATGATATAGAAAAGTGATGCTTGTTATAGAGATATTCAGCAGAATTTTCTCAGTAAAGAAGAGATTTTATTGACCCCAGATGACCCAGAATACCTCTTTCACTCTAGATATTATCAAACTATATCCACACATTGCTAACATTTGTAGAATATTTGGTTGTTTTTAGGGTTTTTTGTTTGTTTGTTTGTTTGTTTTTAAGGTTGCTTGCAATCTACTGGCTGCCTCCAGCAAATCACACACACATTATTCAGACTCTGGGGCATGGACTTAAGATCAAAGGTATGCATTTAGATTAGGTTGTAAAGCTAATTCCATGGGAAACCCAAAGCACAGTAAGGTTGGTCACACTGTTCTCTTAAAGGCAAGTTAAACTTAAACAGGCTGAATACACGGTAAGATAGAGAGCTGGCTATATAGTTTCAATGCTCTCAAGGCATATTATTAACTTGGCCGCAAGGTCCATCAAATATCTAGTCTCTTTGGGGTCAAGAGATATTTTCAGGAAAGTGTATCATCACAAAATCCCACCATAACTGAGGAACTATTAGGGTTTGATGGCTTCTGGAAGAGGAAGTCAGTTTTTGTTTTTGTTTTTTATTGATGTGATCCCAGGTAGACTGGGTAGACATACCAGAAAAGACCCTAATTCCAAGTCTGACTGGACAATACAAACTAGATTTGATGGTAAATAAAGAGATTTCTTTTGAAAAGTAATCTTTTATCCAATATAACTCACATCCACTTAGATATAATTTTAAAGTTTTGTGAAAAGGGGTAAGAAGGATGATAGCAGTGGTAATGAGAAGAGTTGAGAGGAATGGATATCTTCAAAATATATTCATGGCATAAAATTCCTATACAGTTAATAAACACATTATAATAAATGTTTTATAGGGCTTGAGGAATGATACTGAGGCTGAACAGGAGAGAGAGAGAGAGAGAGAGAGAGAGAGAGAGAGAGAGAGAGAAGCTTTAAGTTACCAAAACTTTGTATCCTTATTCAGTGGGTAGCTGCACCACTCATTCATATGTAGGAGACTTGGACTTCTTTCTATCAACCTCTTCAGATTTCATTAATTTATAACATAGTTAATTCTGTCTTGTACATTCAAAATATGTTTTGGCATTTATTATGGATTTTTTTAGAATTTTGTAGGACTCAACATGCTTAAAACAGTGGTTTTATATGATTTTTTAACAATGTCTTTGTGTTCACTGTTTCTAATGTTCAGAGGAACATCCATTGTTGATGAAGAAGTGACCTGTTGCTTTTTCATCCCACCAGGATACTTTTTCAATTCGATGGGCATATAAAGCCAGGACTGTTAATGGATTATAAGGGAAAGTCTCTCTTGATAGACTGCATTCTGTGATTTTATCTCAAGCCCCTTGCCCTTGGCTAATTTCTTCTTTGTATGTCTACTTTCTCCTTTCCTCTGTCCCAACCAAATATAATTTCAATTGGAAAAAAGGATAAGGATTCTCTGAGGGAAAACCTGATAATCTCTCAATGCTAACTGCTCCTCTGAGAAGTGGTTTTTGCTTCTGTGATGGCCTCTTGCTGATGTGGAGAGAGGGCGGGACATAGAGCCTGACTGTCTCTGATTGGTCTTGGGAGGGTGTTTACCAACAGGTGCTGAGCTTCTTTCCTGTTTTCTTTAGAAGCATTCTGGCTTTATATATCAGGGCACAGGGGTCTTCTATGAGACTGTTTCTTCAACCAAAGACCATGTATGGAAATAAGCTAGAACCCTTGCTCAAATGTAGTCCATGGTAGCTCAGTAACCAAGTGGGTATCCTAGTAAGGGGAACAGGAACTATTTCTGACATAAGCTCAATGACTGGCTCCTTTACCTCCCCTTCCTGCCCCCGAGGGAGGAACAGTCTTGCTAGGCCACAGAAGAGGACATGGCAGCCAGTCCTGAAGATACCTATAAGTTAGGATCAGATGAAAGGGGAGGTCCTCCTCCCCTAGCAGTGGACTTGGAAAGGGGCAGGGAGGAGATTAAGGAGGGAGGGTGGGATTGGGAGAGAATGAGGGCGGGGGCTATGGCTGGGATACAAAGTAAATAACCTGTGATTAATATAAAAAAATTAAAATTAAAAAAAAAGAAGCATCCCGGTCTGTTACTTTTACCTTTCAGTGTCCTGTGCTAAAGTGTGTCCATTCATTTCACCCAGTTTCAGAGAGTGTTGCCTCCGCCCCACACACACATACACACACACCAGACAGCTGGAGTGCTGTTCTGACACACAGCTGCTCTGTCTATCATTCTCTGAAGTCAAAGTCCCCAGGAACACTGATCAAGCAACACTGTGTGGTAAATCCCATTGCTCACCCCCAGAGGTAGGCAAACTTGAAACTAATCCTACTCCTTCATTCAGAGCTGAAGTTCACACAGTTTTGATGATCTAAGGTTTTGAGGTTAATATTTAACTTACTGAAACAGGACACAATTCCAGGTGCTCCATGTGCCCAGTGATAAGAATGAGGCAAGCTTGAAGGGTTTTCTTTCACTCCTGGATATGAGTGTGTAATGTTTCAGTGGTCCCTCTGTCTCCCAGAGGTTGAGGGTGATGTACTTTTGACAACGAAGAGAGGGACAGCACAGTTTTAGAGAGCTACTTCACTGAGAGAGATGAAAGAAAAATTAACAAACATCAAGAGGAAAGTTCCAGAAACTGCAAGGAGTGGGGAAAATGAAAAGGTTTTATTCTTTATATAAGTTAGAAAAATATTACATTAAATATAATTTTCATCAAATACAATCCAATATGTAAATAATTTAGCTGCTTTATAAGATGGATTTTGCACAGTGTTTAATCTGGGTGTGGTGACACACCTATAATATCAGAACTTGGGTGGCAGATATAAGAGGATTACCAGAAGTTTCAGGCCAGTCTGTGCTGCTTAAGGAGGCTCTGTCTCAAACAATAAAAATGAATTTAAAAAATAGTCAAAATAAGTTAACATGTTACCAGTATGGTCCCTAATTTCCTAAGACCATTTTCTGAAACTCTTAGATTGAAACAAAATGTTTAGGGATTATAATTATGTACAATAAACAAAAATTAAGGTCTTTTTTTTTTGGTCTGTTTCTATTTAAAAAACTGATATATTGTGTTAAACGAGATGGAAAACCTCAGAAATGACAATGAAATATTTGACTCGGTTCCAGAATATTTAAGAATCAATGTCCTAACTTAACATAATGATAGGCTTGATATTAACCTACTTGATTTATTTTAAATAAATACATATGTGAGTTTTGCTATGTATCTATCAAAAACGCATCATTTTAAAACTTTTCTGCAGACTCAACTTATGGCAAAAATACATCATTTTAATAGAAAATGTTTATTGAGCACTTGGAATATGCTAGGCACCTGCTTAGAATATTTGTGTATCTTCTCATCCTGATTCTCAGCAGTAATGTAGGGGTAACACTTGCTGAATTTTTAAATGTGAAAGAATGAGGTTCAGGAAATTTACATGTCTAACTGATTTCTAAGACTTAACAGTAGATATACATGTGTGCCAGACTTCTGATCACTTGCTTTTTTTCTCTATGTTGTTTTTCAATAGTTTATGAATTGTTATTTTTAATTTTGGGGAATGCCACAGTTATACAATGTGGAATTGATCAAATCCATCCCTTACTCCTTCCCCTCTAATTCTTTCAGTACTCCATGCCACCTTTTCCTCCCAGCCAAAAGTAAACATTTTTAATCCATGGAGTTTAATTTGTTCCACTAGTGTATGCATGGGTATAGAGCCATCCACCTGCACGTGGACAACCTACCGGGGCTGCATCACTTAAGAAAATTCACTGATGGCTAATGAGGTTGAGCATTCATGAAATCTGCAGGTAAATGGTGGGATCTGGAAAGATCATCCTGAGTGAGCTGTCCCAGAAGCAGAAAGATGCACACAGTATATACTCACTCATATAGACATTTAATATAGGATAAACCGACTAAAATCTGTACACCTAAAGAAACTAATCAAGAGGGAGGACTCTTGCTAAAATGCTCAGTTCCTATCCAGAAAGGCAAAGAGGCTGGACATCAGAAGAAGGAGAAAAGAGGGAACAAGTCAGGAGCCTGACACAGAGGACCTCTGAAAAGCTCTGCCCTGTAGACTATCAATGCAGATGCTGAGACTTATGGGCAACCTTTGGGCAGACTGCAGGGAATTTTAGGAAAGAAGTGGGAAACAATAAGATCTGGAGAGGACAGGAACTCCACAAGGAGAGCAACAGAACCAAAATATCTGAGCACAGAGATCTTTCCTGAGACTGATACTCCAACCAAGGACTATGCATGGAGATAACCTAAGACCCTGCACAGATGTAGCCCATGGCAGTTCAGTATCCAAGTGGGTTCCATTGTAATACAAACAGGGACTGTCTCTGACAGGAACTGATTGGCCTGCTCTTTAATTACTTCCCCCGGAGGGGGAAGCAGCATTACCAGACCACAGAAGAAGACAATGCAGCCACTCCTGATGAGACCTAATTGACTAGGATCAGAAGGAAAGAAAAGAAGTCCTCCTTTATCAGTGGAAAAAAAAAAAAAAAGAAAAGAAAATTTACTCCCTTTCCCCAGTAAGCAGCAATTGACTTTAGCGTCTCAGTTATGGGTGGGGCTCCACCCACCACTCATGCTGGAATTTCGCATGGCTGTGTCTTTCATTATGAAGAACACAGAACTTAAGAGTGTAATGATTTTTAAACCTACTTGCTACAGGGGATACTTTCTTGTGCAAGAATCCTCTACCAAAGTAGAGTACTTGGCCTATCAATGAACAAACCCACACAGCCCTGTTGCTCCCAATGTGAGCCAATGTGCCTGTTCTGTGGCTGCAAACTCACAGAGGGGGGGTGGGACGACTACTAAAAAACTACAAAGAAGCATGCTTACATCTGGCCTTTGTCAGACTGTTTGAAGTACTAGCTCAGGGTTTTCTGTCCCCGATAAAGTTAAAAACCCATTAGAGGCCATCATTATATTTGTAAAGGTGGTTGGGCTCCCAAGGTTGGGATGATAGGAGGGTACTGTCGATAGTCAGTGGAACAGGCTGGGACAGGAGGTAAGGGTCTATCAGATAAGGGGTTTGTGACAGTGATAAGGGTTTGACCAGCGCCCAGTGACTACACTGATAACTCTTTGTGATCCTGCAGCAATGAAACTTTAAGATGGCTGCTTCAAATTGTTTGTATTCTTTTTTTCAAATGGACACTGAGTTTTGAAGACACAGCTAATTATGAAAGTATTCGAATACAACTGCTTTAAAAATAAGCTGTCGAGGTTGGGGAGATGGCTCAGCAGTTAAGAACAGCGGTTGCTTTTGCAAAGGACATGCTGGGTTTGACTCCTAGCACCCACACAGTGTCTCAAAGCCACCTGTAACTCCAGGGTCAGAGGACGTACTGCCTTCTTATGACCTCCACAGGAGGTCATACATACACGAAGGCAAAACATTCATATAATAAAAATAAAGAAAATATTTAATGAGCTGTAAGCACCGTGGCTTTTTTCTTGAGGTGCCAGGACCAACTTACTGAGACATCAAGTATGTGGAGAATAGCAATGGCAACAGAAACAAAGAACCTTTGATCAACCAAGCATGGTGTGCATGCCTGAAGTTCCAGCAGGCAGGAGAACCAGCACAGATCAGTGTGTCACCATCCTGGACTTCATAGTGTGTTCAAGGCTATTCTGCACCACAAAGCAAATTCCATGCCAGCATGAGCACTAGTGAGTTTGACACTGCCTCAACCCCACCCATGTACCTAAACTGAGAGCTGCTGACCCTCTGTAGGTTGTTTGTTTGGTTTCATTGTTGTTTCATGCAGGGGTTGGTGCCTTTGAACATATTCAGATGAAACCCAGGACATATCAAAGACAAATTATACAGTCATTTTAGTTTTGAGAAATCATGACTAACTATATTTAAAATTACGAAACATGATACATACCCAAGCCTCTGTGGGTTTAAGCTTGTCGTGTCCACATTTCATTAGCTCAGCCTTAGACAAATTCACTCATCTCTGCAAAGAAAGTCTCAGCATTTGTTGTTGCTTGTTTGTTAGCTGTTTTATCTCCCATTTGTTTCTGAAATCTACAACAAAGCTGTTTTGAGAAAATGGATTCTATATTCCTACAGAGAATCTTGTTAAGTTCGTATTGTAACTCATTACAGTGTGCCGTGTGTGATTGCCACTGTTATTAATTAGTCTCTAATATTTATAAACCCTTGAGGATTATTAAATTGGAGTGACTAAGGCAGTGCCATCTTGTCCCAACTACATTTTTTGTCTTTCTAGACAATTCTCAGCTTTCCACCCACCTCAATAGCAACATCTCCCTTGGCAATGCTTTTAGAACTGGCCATAACATCTGGCCATGCCCAGCTGTAATAACCAAAATAATTAATATTTGTGCAGCTAAAATATAAAACAAAATAAGTAGATGAAGTGTAAATAAATAAATAAATAAACAATTGTGTTGTTCTGTCTGGAAAACAGGGAGCTGTAAAGCTCCCTAAGCTCTGCAAAATGACAGACGTTACAAGCTTACTCTAACCCACTTGACCAGTGATGCAACCCCTCTTTTGGACTCTGATGTAATTGCAGTTTGTGTCTTTAAAACTGCAGTAGCCCTGAGATGCACCAAAAGACATTGTAGTGGTGTTGGCCTGCTCTAAGTCTGGCTATTATTGACTCATACTCTTAACTGGCTTAATTACCATTTGTAACTATCTCACACTGATCAAAGTTCAAAATAATTATACAAGTTAAGCATTATCTTATGTTTGTATGAGTGTGTATGATGGTATGGTATATGTGTGTGTGGTAAATGCTCACACATATATACACACCCCCTAGAAGCCAAAGGAAGGTATCAAGTTTCCTCTATGAATTTCTACCCTATTCTTCTGAGGTAGTGTCCCCTCCTGAACCTAGAGCCTGTGTCTTTTAGCTGGTTTGACAGTCAATAAGTCCTAGTGATTGTCCTGTCTCCACTGTCTCTCCAGTCTCTACAGCGCTGGAATTAGAGGTAGCACAGATGAACCATTGCCTGTCTTGTTACTTGTGTTCTAGAATCTGAACTCTGGTCTTTACAGTTGTGTAACAGCCTCTTTTATCACTGAGCCATTCTCTGAACAACAATAAATATTCTTTAATAAAATTTTAAATATTTATCTATTTTTACCTTATGTTTATGAGTATTTGGCTTGCATGCTTGTATGTTTGCCATGTGTCCCTGATGTCCACAGAGGCCAGAAGAGGGTGTTATATCCCCTGCATCTGAGTTATGGATGAATGGTGTGGGCTGCCATGTTGGATGCTGAGAACTGAACCTCCTCTATCCTCTGAAAGAGTAGCCAGTATTCTTAACCACCGAGCCACCTCTCCATCCCTATAGACTTTTAAATAAAGCACCACATTGTAAACTCAAATCTACTGATAAAAATACATTTTAAGTTAAATTCAAATTTTCAGTCTTATTTTTTTCCTTATTAACCTGTTAAGTCAACATGTCTTGAAAATGATAAAGTTGTTGTTTTAGAGTAAACTATAATTTTAAGCCTTTGCTGCATGGTGGTGTGTTTTGGCAAAAGCCTCAAACTAATCATAAATGCCAAGTGGACAAGTGCCTCTTGAATGAACATCATCATCTACCATCCGAATGCCATTCCTTCTCAGAGGTGACACCTGCCTGCTCTATGGGGTGCCCTTTCTGCTTGTCTGAGCAACAGGACATTTATTGACTGGGGTCACTTGGCCTCTGTGATTCTTTGGCGGCAAGCAAATGATTTCTACTCCTCAGTCATATGTATTTTTGTGTGTGGCTGTTTTGTTTGTTTGTTTGTTTGTTTTATTTTTCCTTTTCTTCCCCAGACAGGGTCTTACCCTGAAGCCAAAGCTGGCCTCGAACTTGCAAGGCTCTCGCCTCAGCTTAAAAAAGTTCAGATGTGCACCACTGCACCTGTCCGTTAGTCACAGGTTGTGAAGCCTGTGCTTTGCTTCAGCTGCATGTAAATCCTTTTCACAGATCCCTGGCTTTGTGCATAATCATGCGTGGACCACATGTCTTTTGTTTGTTTTCTTTGCTCTGGTTCAGGAGACAGACTCTCACTCTCTAGCCTGGAATGGCCTAAAACTCACTGGTAGACTGGGTTGGCCTTAGACATCACACTCTCAGGTGCTGGCATGACAAGCATGAGCCAATAAATTAATGATGAGTTTAATAAATTATTTCAAAACATTTATTATATTGGCACCCCATGTAATACCCTCATATATCCATAATGTGTGCATGTGCTCACCCATGTGCCTGTGTTGTGTATCTAATTTTATTACATACTCTCCCAGAAGCGAAACACATTAGAAAATATATACAAACAGTGCATCTTGCTAGAACCAGCCAAACTGTCTTACAATGTGGTTATTAATCTAAAGTATAACATCTCGATATTTTCCCTACATAATTCCCTGAAAATAATTGCAATTTTATTTGTGATCTATTATGAGTGAAATTTTAAGTTTTTCAATTAACATTAGAAGACCTTTTTAAAAATGTGCAATGTTAACAGAATAAGCCAGAAACATTGTTTCTTTATTCTTTGTGTTAAATTATCCAAATGCAATTGTACTTTCGTTGTCAGGTGTGTTTTACATCCTTAATGTTTGTTCTTTTACTTTAAAACTATAGTGTCAGGTGCATGCAAAATTCATGAACAATTTCACATTAATATATTGTGTTTATATAACATATATGTATAAAACTGTCATTGTATATTTTTAAATCTAACTGAAAATGTGTGTTTTCTGAAATTATTAGGAAGTATTCTTTTAGTAAGATATTTTCCTGGTACATTGTTTTCCTTCTTCTAACCCTGGTCTTTTTGGAGTCATAGCATTTTATAGATGTCTTTTGCACAGCATTAATAGCTGGGATTTGAATATTTGCATTAATGTTGCTATTTACAAAATTTGAAAATCTCTGTTTCAATTGTATTATTAGTATGTTATTGATATGCTGGGAATATTCGTACCTCTTCTTTGTGCTATTTACATAAATTCTCATTTTTTCTTTTACATATTCCTTTATTTTATATTGTTGACTTGAGTTAGAATTTTTTTTCAGTTTGGAAATTTTATATCAAATTTTATTCCTCTATTCCTCTATTAGTTTAATTTTAGTTTTTATTTATGTGTGAAAGTCTAATTTCTGTAGTAGTTAATTTTAGACACTTTGCATACATAGTTTAATCTGGGATATGTTATGAAAATATACTCACCAAAGCTGCATTTCTATCAAAATTTCTGGCCACATTGTTTTGATTTCTGTAACCCTAAACCCTAATTATGACGCCTTCAGAGTTTCACATAAATAAAAGCATACAGGATTTGCTCTTCTCTGCCTCTACTATTTCAGTTTGAATAATTTAGAGGATTTTCCTATTGGCCATTGATTATCCACAGTTCACTCCCTTACATTTCTGAGAAGTATCTCATTTCAGAAAATACCCAAATTGGTTAAGCCATTGACCAAGTGTTGGTGAGTTATTTTTCAAAATACCTGTTCTTATGAAATTAGCAAAAATAAAAAAACAATCTTCACAGTACAATAAATTCCCTTAATATAAAAATATTTCAGTTAAAATTTACACAATATCTACACAGCAAACCATCCCTACAGAAGATACTAGAAGGAAAACTCCAATCCAATGAAAACAAATTCACCCAAGAAAACAGGGCATACAGATAATATCCTAACAAAAATGAAAAGAAAACAAGCAATGAAACAGGGTTAGATCACTGACTCCATTACAAAAGGAACTAATATGCATTGGTCACTATTATCTATCAATATCAATGGACTCAACTCACCAATAAAAAGACACAGGCTGACAGAATGGTTAAGGAAACAGGATCCAACATTCTGTTGCATCCAAGAAACACACCTATGCAACAAAGATAAACACTACCTCAGAGTAAAGGGCTGGAAAACTGTTTTTCAAGCAAATGGTTCCAGAAAACAAGCTGGAGTGGCCATCCTAATATCTAATAAAATAGACTTTCAACCCAAGTTAATAAAAAAAGATAAGGAGGGCCATTCTCATCAAAGGAAAAATCCACCAAGAGGACATCACAAACTTGAATATCTATGCCCCAAATACAAGAGCACCGACATTCGTAAATGAAACATTATTAAAGCTTAAATCATACATTGATCCTAATACCTTAATAGTGGGAGACTTCAACACTCCACTCTCACCAAGGGACAAATCAACTAGACAGACACCAAATAAGGAAATAAAAGCGCTCACAAAATCCCTAAATCAAATGGACCTAATAGACGTCTACAGATCGTTTTACCCAAACTCAAAAGAGTACACCTTCTTTTCAGCACCTCATGGAACCTTTTCCAAAATAGACCATATAGTGGGTCACAAAGCAAGCCTCAACAGATACAAAAGGATTGAAATAATCCCTTGTATACTATCTGACCACCATGGACTAAAGCTAGACATCAACAACAACAGAAACAACAAAAAGCCGACACGCACATGGAAACTGAACAACTTACTACTCAATGACAGCTGGGTTAAGGAAGAAATAAAGAAAGAAATTAAAGACTTCCTAGAATTCAATGAAAATGAAGGCACAACATACCCAAATTTATGGGACACATTGAAAGCAGTGCTCAGAGGAAAATTTATAGCACTAAGTGCCTGCAAGAAGAAATTTGTAACATCACATACAAACAACTTAATGGCCCAACTGAAAACCCTAGGAAAAAAAGAAGCAGATACACCCAAGAGGAGCAGACGGCTGGAAATAATCAAACTAAGGGCTGAAATCAATCAACTAGAAACAAACAAAACTATTCAAAGAATCAATGAAACAAAAAGCTGGTTCTTTGAGAAAAACAACAAGATAGACAAACCCTTAGCCAAACTAACTAAAAAGCAGAGAGAAACTATCCAGATCAGCAAAATCAGAAATGAAAATGGGGACATAACCACAGACACTGAGGAAATCCAAACAATTATTAGGTCATACTACAAAAGCCTATATGCCACAAAATTTGAAAATCTAAGTGAAATGGATAATTTTCCTAAAAGATTCCATCTACCAAAACTAAGTCAAGACCAGGTAGAAAGACTGAATAGTCCTATATCTCCCAAGGAAATCGAAGCAGTCATTAACAGTCTCCCCTCCAAAAAAGGCCCTGGACCAGATGGCTTCAGTGCAGAATTCTACAAGACCTTCAAAGAAGTGCTAACTCCAATTCTCCTCAAGCTATTCCACAAAATAGAAACAGAAGGAACACTACCAAACTCATTCTATGAAGCCACAGTCACCTTAATACCTAAACCACACAAAGACCCAACAAAAAAAGAGAACTTCAGGCCTATCTCTCTTATGAACATTGACGCAAAAATACTCAATAAAATACTTGCAAACCGAATCCAAGAACATATCAAAGATATCATCCACCATGACCAAGTAGGCTTCATCCCAGGCATGCTAGGGTGGTTCAACATACGGAAATCCATCAATGTAATCCACCACATAAACAAACTGAAGGAGAAAAACCACATGATCATCTCCTTAGATGCTGAAAAAGCATTTGACAAAGTCCAACACCCATTCATGTTTAAAGTCTTGGAGAGATCAGGGATACAAGGCACATACATAAAGATAGTAAAGGCAATATACAGCAAGCCTACAACCAACATCAAACTCAATGGAGAGAAACTTAAATCAATCCCACTGAAATCAGGGACAAGACAAGGCTGTCCATTGTCCCCATATCTCTTCAACATAGTACTTGAAGTCCTAGCCAGAGCAATAAGACAACTAAAGGAGATCAAGGGGATACAAATCGGAAAGGAAGAGGTCAAAGTGTCACTATTTGCAGATGATATGATAGTATACATGAGCGACCCCAAAAATTCAACCAGAGAACTCCTTCAGCTGATAAACACCTTCAGCAAAGTGGCAGGATACAAAATCAACTCAAAAAAATCAGAAGCCCTCCTATATACCAAAGACAAAAAGGCTGAGAAAGAAATTAGGGAAACAACACCCTTCACAGTAGCCACTAACAACATAAAGTACCTTGGTGTGACTCTAACCAAGCTAATGAAAGACCTGTTTGAGAAAAACTTCAAGTCTTCGAAGAAAGAAATCGAAGAAGATATCAGAAGATGGAAAGATCTCCCGTGCTCATGGATTGGTAGGATTAACATTGTGAAATGGCCATACTGCCAAAAGCAATCTGCAGATTCAATGCAATTCCCATCAAAATACCAACTCAATTCTTTACAGACCTTGAAAAAAAAGATTCTCAGCTTCATATGGAGAAACAAAAAACCCAGAATCTCCAAAACGATCCTGTACAACAACAGATCATCTGGAGGTATCTCCATCCTTGATCTCAAGCTGTATTACAGGGCAACAGTAATAAAAACTGCATGGTATTGGCATAGAAACAGAAAGGAGGATCAATGGAACTGCATAGAAGACCCAGAAATAAACCCACACACCTATGAATACTCCATTCAATGGAAAAAAGATAGCATCTTCAACAAATGGTGCTGGACCAACTGGATGTCTACATGCAGAAAAATGAAAATAGATCCATATTTATCACCCTGCACAAAACTAAAGTCAAAGTGGATCAAGGACCTCAACATAAAACCAGATACCCTAAATCAATTGGAAAAAAAAGCGGGGAACAGCCTAGAACTCATTGGCACAGGAGACAACTTCCTGAACAGAACACCAACAGCACAGGCTCTAAGAGCAACAATCAATAAATGGGACCTCATGAAACTGAAAAGTTTCTGTAAAGCAAAGGATACTGTCATCAAAACAAAACGATAGCCTACAGATTGGGAAAGAATCTTCACTAACCCTTTATCTGACAGAGGACTAATATCCAGTATATACAAAGAACTAACGAAGCTGAAAAGCAGCAAACCAAATAATCCAAATAAAAAAGGGGGAACAGAGCTAAACAGAGAATTCTCGACAAAGGAATATCAAATGGCAGAGAAACACTTAAAGAAATGCTCATCCTCATTAGCCATCAGGGAAATGCAAATCAAAACGACCCTGAGATATCACCTTACACCCATCAGAATGGCCAAGATGAAAAACTCAAGTGACAACACATGCTGGAGAGGTTGTGGAGAAAGGGGAACCCTCCTCCACTGCTGGTGGGAATGTAAACTGGTACAAGCACTCTGGAAAGCTATCTGGCGCTTTCTAAGACAATTGGGGATAGTGCTTCCTCAAGACCCAGCTATACCACTGCTAGGTATATACCCAAAGTTTGCTCAAGTACACAAAAGGGATACTTGCTCAACCATGTTTATAGCAGCTTTATTTGTAATAGCCAGAACCTGGAAACAACCCAGATGTCCATCAACGGAGGAATGGGTACAGAAATTTTGGTATTTTTACACAATGGAATACTACTCAGCAATCAAAAAGGAGGAAATCATGAAATTTGCAGGCAAATGGTGGGATCTAGAAAAGATCATTCTGAGTGAAGTATCCCAGAAGGAGAAAGACAAACATGGGATATACTCACTTATATAGACCTATAAGATATGATAAACATAATGAAATCTATACACCTAAAAAAGATAATCAAGAGAGCAGACATGGGGTAAGATGATCAATCCTCGATTAGAAAGACAGATGGGATGTGCATTGAATGTATGACAGGCGTCTACTGAGCGCATCTGAAAGACTCTAACTAGCAGTGTTTTCAAAGCAAAGACTCATGACCAAACCTTTGGCAGAGTACAGGGAATCATCAGAAAGAAGGGGAGTTAGTCTGATGGGGAAAGGATAGGAGCTCCACAAGGACCAAATATATCTGGGCACAGGGTCTTTTCTGAGACTGACATTCAACCAAGGACCATGTTATGGATATTACCTAGAACCTCCTCTCAGATGTAGCCTGTGGTAGCTCAGTAACCAATTGGTTTCCCAAAGTGAGGGGAATAAGGACTATTTCTAACAGGAACTCAATGACTGACTCTTTGGTCTCCCCACCCCTAAAGGGAGGAGCAGTCCTGTTAGGCCACAGAGGAGGGCTTTGCAGCCAGTCCTGACGATACCTGATAAAACAGGATCATATGAATGGGGAGGAGGTCCCCCCTATCAGTGGACTTGGAAAGAGGCACGGTGGAGATGAGGGAGGGAGGGAGGGACTGGGAGGGAATGAGGGATCGGGACACGGCTGGGATACAGAGTTAATAAAATGTAACTGATAAAAATAATAATAATAAAATCAAAAAAATAAAAAAATATTTCAGTTAGTGCTATGGCCTCTGTTCTTGTGAGGAACAGTAGTGAGACCTCAGTGGACACCAGCTTGAACAGAGCATGACTTCATCAATTTGTTCTGAAGTAATAGGTCTTAATATGGTCTTAGAAGTAGTAAGAGAGAAATCCAGAATAGAGTGTTTAGAAACAGAAGCTATATCAAAAACCAGAGAGCCCAGCATCCTAATAGAAGTCTTTTTAGTGGGGCAAAGATGTCTTATTGCTCTGGATAGGACTTCAAGTAATATATTGAAGACATAGAGAGTGGGGCAGCTTTGTCTTGTCCCTGATTTCAGTGAAATTGCTTTAAGTTTTTAAATACAAATTATATAAGTATCTTGATATGATTCTAACCAAGCAATTCAAGGACCTGTATATCAAGAACTTCAAGTCTTAAGAAATAAATTGAAGAAGATATCAGAAGATGGAATAATGTCCCATGCATAAAATTCAAGTGGATAAAAAATCCAAAGTGGATATCCAAGTAGATATCCGAGTGGATAAATAACCTCAACATAAAACCAGATACACTAAATCTACTAGAAGAGAAAGCGAGGAATAGCATTAAACTCATTGGCACAGGAGACTTCCCGAACAGAACACCAACTGTTTAGGCAATTAATAAATTAATATATCAATCAATAAATTAATAAACTAATAAATGGGACCTCATGAAACTGAAAAGTTTATGTAAAGTAAAGGACACTGTCAATAGAACAAAATGCAACCTACAGATTTGGAAAATATCTTCACCAACCCTACATCTGACAAAGGACTAATATCCAAAATATATAAAGAACTCAAGAAAATAAACACCAACAAACAAAATAATCCAATTTAAAATGGGGTACAGAGTTAAACAGAGAATTCTCAACAGAGGAATCTTGAATGGTGGAAAAGCACTTATAGAAATGAGCAATGTCCTTAGTCTTCAAGGTAATGTAAATCATAAAGACTCTGAGATTCCATCTTACACTCATCAGAATGGCTAAGACCAAAAACTCAAGGAATGACACATGCCATCATGTATATGGAGAAAGGGGAACAATCCTCCATTGCTGATGGGACTGCAAACTTGTACAATCACTTCGGAAATCAATCTGGTGCTCTCTTAGAAAATTAGGAATTATTCTATCTTGGGACACAGCTATATCACTCCAAAAGATGTTCTGTGATACAACAAGGACATTTGCTCAATTCTGCTCATAGCATCTTTATTCATAATAGCTAGAATCTAAAAACAACCTAGGTGTCCCTCAAGAATGGATAGAGAAATAGTGGTACATTTACACAACAGAATACTACTCAGCTATCAAAAAAAAAAAAAAAAAAAAAAAAAAAAAAGGAAAACATGAAATTTGCAGGCATATGGATGGACCTAGAAAAGATCATCCTGAGTGAGGTAGCCCAGACCCATGGTACATACTCACTTATAAGTGGAATTTAGCCATATAGGACAAGATGGACATACTATAATTTACATATACAAAGAGGCTAAGTAAGAAGAAGGTCTCAAGGAAGGATTCATGAATCTCACTGAGAAGGGGAAATAGAAGAGACAGAAGTCTCAAAGAGAGGGAACAGGATAGGAGAGGAAGTACTGAGGGAACTGAGGGTGAGGATCTGATGTGGAAAGGGGGAGTAGGAGGACAGAAGAGAAAGGGTGGATGGGGGCATCTCTATGGCAAGCTGGAGACTTAAGACAGGGTAGGCTTCTGGGAAGTTATGAGGTGACCCTAGTTGAGACTCCTACCAGCAGGGGTCATGGAGACTGAAGATGATACCCACTAACTAGACAGAACTCCTAGTAGAGGGAGGAAAACACCAACCCACACACAAAAATTATGATTCAAAATTTACCCTGATTACAAGATGTGTAGGGATAAAGATTGAGCAGAGATTGAGGGTATGTCCAACCAATGCTTAGACCAGCCTGAGACTCACCCCACAAGAGACAGCCAACCCCTGACACTATGCTTTCTGCTATGACACTATACTGTCTGTCATGCTCACAGACAGGAGCTTAGAATAGCTCCTGTGAAAGGCTCCACCCAGCAGCACATCAAAACAGATTTAGAGACTCACAGCCAAATATTGGGCAAAGTGTAGGGAGTCTTGTAAAAAAGAGGGAGGAAGGTTAGAAGGACTGGAAGGGACAGAGCTCTACAAAAAGGCCAACTAACCAGGGCCCAGAGGGGCTTGTGGAGACAAAAGCACCAATCAAGACAAGGCCCATGCTTTGTTGGACCTATCCTCCCTACACAGATGTAGCAAATGAGCAGCTCAGGGTTCATGTGGGTTCCCTAGTGAAAGGAGCTGGGGCTGACTCCAACATGGCTCTGTTGCCTGCTTTTTGATCACTCTCGTCTAGTGGGGCTGCCTAGACTGGCTTCAGGGGAAGAGAAAGAGCTCAGGCCTGATGTGACATGATGATACGGTTGGGTGTGGGGGGCCTCCCATTTTCTGAAGAATAGGGGAGGGAGGATGGGAGGAAAAGGAGGGAGGTGAGATTGGGAAGAGAGGAGGGAGGGGGATGTAAAATAAATTAATTATTTTTAAATATATATTATATATAATATATACAAATATATTTTTAAATAAAGAAATTATTTTAAATATGTAAAAATTAAAATCAATGAGATTAAGGCATATCTGTGAGCCCATTGAGCAATGGTCATAGAGTTTGCAACTCTTAATCTTGATAAACTTTGTGAAATTATCAGAGTCTTGTGGGTTGTTTGTATGAGTATAAATAGATAACTAAATTACTCTTATGGTAGCCTCATCCTGAATCATGTCTAGTTCTAAGGTTAATATTGTAAAATACTGCCTCTCTAACCTGAAGTTACATTCCCTGTGGAGGCTACAGCAAGAAAACAGTAAAGGCGAACATCAAAAACTCAAGGCGTGCAGTCCTCATTTTTCATGACATTTTAATGGCATTTCCCATATGTTAGCATCCTTTTTGAAGGTCCTCAGTTCCTAATACAAAGACACTCTCACAAATCTAGAACCTATGTTTGTTTAATTCCACATCCATTTTATCAATGTCACATATTATATTTTTCCATTGACACAGTTCAGTGTATACTTCTGTTCAAAGTATACTTCTAGAAGAGTTTATTATTGTCAGAGAAGGCATAACAATTTACATGTACATTTAGCTGAGTACAATTAAACCTGCTGGAAATGCTCCCACAGGCACACCAAAAATGTGCCTGATAGATGGTCCTAAGTTCAGTCAGGCTGACAATGAGTTTTAAGCATAACACCCATGCAAAGTAAACTAAAATTTAAAAACCCTTGCTATAGTTTATATATCACCCACCCAAAGAAACCCAAGTGGGTGTAAGAATAGTAATTGAAATAATACTTATTATCAGTCATAGAGGTGATGCAACTTTTCAATATTTCCAAATTTCTTGCATTATTAACTTCATTTATATTATAGATAATATCATTAAGATATTAGTTATACTTCTCAGTATCCATATGACCCACCTACCTGCAAATGACAGAAAAGTCCTCCAGAAACTGGAGGATCTTCGTGTATGACCTATGCCTTCAGGTGTGGAGCAAGTTAAAGTAGTTATTTAACAATGATGTTTTTCTGCTTCCTTTGGGTTTCTATAATAAAAGAATAGAGTGTTTCAGGCTTAAATTGAGATCTTTGTTTCATTTGTATATCATGTTTGTGCAAAGGGTCTAATTTCATTCTGCATTTGAAATGCAACAGTATCTTTTCTCCAGTATATGTATTTTGCCTCCTCATCAAATATCACATGGCCATAGTTCTGAGTTCTCATGTTTGAGTCTTCTAATTTACTTCATTGGTCTTTCTCAGTCTGGGTTTCTTCTCTCAATATAATCATTTCTATTTCATGTGACTAGCACTAAAAACAAATTGAATTACAGTTTTCCTAGTTATTTCCCAAAGTCCTCACCACCAAATGCCATCATTTTGGGATTGTATTTTCACATGGATTTCAAAGGACACTAACGTTTATTCCTTCACAGTCTATTTGGCACTCCCCTTGTCTTCATCATGCCTACAGAGTACAGCTGCTGCTCAGTGACTCATCTCTCTACAGAATCGAAAGCCAGAAAAAGACAGTTAGCAAGAATCTCAAGTCTTCTTTTTATTGCTAAGAAGGAAAACATCCTAGAACTTACATCCATTCACTTGTTGGCCAAAACTGAGTAATACTCCCATGACCCTAACCAAAGTCAACTTAAGACAACTGCTGTCTGATGGCGTAGAGTGTGTACTGTCTGCTGAGGGAAGCAGTAGCTTTCAGCCAAGGTGCTGAGAGCCTAGGACAGAAGTAAGTTGGAAGTGACTGGTGATTTCCAACACATTTAAAAAGTTTCTTATCCTCCTTTTGGAGGTGGGACCCAAGAGTCAGCAATTATTATACTGAAATACCATGACTGTTAAAAAAAAAATAAGACATCCTGCAAACATTGAGTAAAACACATCTCAGTCAACAGATCAGTTGGCAAACCAAATGACTAGGAATGATTCAAGTTTGGAGCCATGGAAGTTAAAGCCCGTTAACTAAACCTCTCCCTTTCCAGATAATGCTTATGTGGGAACTAACAATGCTCACTTCTCATCTTTCTTTTTGCCATTTTCTTTTATTCAGTTATGCTTCTGGGACTTACTTACAAGCCACAACAAAAATAAATAATTTTTAATGGAACTGTCAAGAAATAATCAACTCCTTTCCATCTTTGATTCCTTTCCTGTTGCTATGATGAACTGCCTTGGCAAAGGCAACTTAAAGAAGAAAGGGTTTATCTGGCTCATAATTCCAGTCTACAGTCTTCTTTGTAGTGGAATTAAGCTGCAAGAACTTGAAGCAGTTAACAATATCATACACACAGTCACAAGCAGAAAGTAATGAGGTAATGTGTGCTTGTTAGTGTTCAGCTTGCTCTCTCCACTCTTCCATAGCACAGGGTCCACTACCTCAGGAATGGTGCCTCTCACAGTGGGTGAGTATTCCAATCTCAATAAATATAGCCTTCATAGACATTCCCAGATGATTCCTGACTTCACCAAATTGCCAACTAACACTAACCATTACATTTCTTGTCAATGTATACATCTACATCACAGATTCTGCACCTGCGGCTCAGAAAACATCCAGAAGAGGGTATGTAAAGATTGTAGGAGCCAAAATACCAGGACGTCTACTGTAAGACAGCCTCTCCTAGAAATGGCTACATAAATAAAACCAGAAAAAAATGGCAATATTAATTAGTACATAGATAACCTAAAGATCTTTGACATACTCTTCAAGTGTTGATATTTGTACTATTACCAAGTGGGCACCTCAGTATAGACTCCAATTTTGAAAACTAATATAGATACTTTCAATAATTTCTTTTCTGCTAATTTCTATAATAGTTCTATTATAGAATGTGTCCAAGAATGATCTCTTTCTTATTTTTTTTATTATTTACTTTTGGGGGGACCACACAACAGATGAAATTAAAAACAACTACTGGACCTCAACAATCTTTTAGCAAAAAAGTGCAATAAAATTTTTACTATAATGCTTAATCTTTTTAAAGCTCTTATCAAAATCTATATCTTAAGTACATTGCCTATTATTTCAGAAAAAAAAACTATAACTTGAACAGATATTTCAGTAATTTTTCAGTAATAATTCAGATATTTCAACTATTACTTGAACAGTATTGTTTTTTACTAAAATATAACAATTAGTATTTGTAATAGATGTATGATTTAGACTGCTTACTGTGATGTGTCAAGAGAACAG
The DNA here is from genome assembly GCF_030254825.1 of Meriones unguiculatus. Taxonomy (NCBI): domain Eukaryota; kingdom Metazoa; phylum Chordata; class Mammalia; order Rodentia; family Muridae; genus Meriones; species Meriones unguiculatus. The sequence continues at coordinate 121,527,534 of NC_083358.1, forward strand.
TTTCTTTAAATGCCTTCATTTAAAAATAGTGTATGTGTGATATGAAAACATTGTTCTACTTGATTTTAGAAGAGACTCATATCATAATTATACATGAAGACTAATGTCAATGTAAAGCAATTACACATCTGGTGAATTGATTCATATAAGGAACTCCTTAACATAGTCACCTAAACATTGCCTTTGACTACTAATTTACCACATATATACTGCAGAATCTCAAGCATTTATTCCATCACAAAAGATTTTGAGGGAAATTCTAAGCCCCATACCTTTCCTTTCGTACCTAGATTTGTAAACATACAAGCCAAATTTGAAAGAAGGATTAACGGCAAATAAAATATTGTTCAACTAACAATTTCTGATGTACGCATATGAAGTGGTTTTAACAATGTACTTATTAGTAAGCTAACTAGTTCAATGAAGAAATTCGTACATGTGCCTGGAAATTCTCTCATACAATTGCCAGATGTGCAGAGAACAGCAAGTGTCTCTTTCTTTATGGCCCACCCAGTTGTTCTCTATGAAACCTCGTTGCTTTTTTGTAATGTTTGCGTCACCTTTCAAACTAATGCTGGAATCTGATCCTGGATACAGCAGAATTAAGTGTGTGGTCTTTATGTGGTGAGATCTGTGAGTGTTCTCCCTTCATAAATAAGACCACATAAAAGAGGCATTGGTTGAGCAAGGGATGGTCTTTTTCCTTCTGCCTCTGCCATATCAGGACATCTTAGGAGCAGAATCTACTGGTAAGTTGGACTTTTCATCCTCTAGGCCATGAAGAATGAATTGATGTGATCTATAAATTATTCAGTCATGAATTTTTTTCAGCACCATCATGAGAAGGAAACCATAAAATCAGATAAAGGACTTAGATTGAGATTATAGATAAAATGTTCAGTTTCATCTCAAAAAATGTTCTGCAGTCCAAAAAATTGATATATATGTAGGCTTTTTATATATTTACAATAATTTTTATATTTTAATCTAATTTAAGGAAATATTCCTGTTGTTTTAAAAATTATAATATTATTACATCATTTCTCTTTTCCTTTTACTCCCTCTAAACACTGTTTTGTACCTTCCTTGCTCTCTTTCAGATTCACGACCTCTTTTTCTTTCACTTTTTACACACACACACACACACACACACACACACAATATATATAAATCACATATACATATATATTAAAAAATATACAAAACCTTTGGGCAGAGTGCAGGGAATCTTAGGAAAGAGGTGGGAAACAGTAAGATCTGGAGAGGACAGGAACTCCACAAGGAGAGCAACAGAACCAAAAATTCTGAGCACAGGGGTCTTTCCTGAGACTGATACACCAACCAAGGACTATGCATGGAGATAACCTAAGAACCCTGCACAAATGTAGCTCATGGCAGTTCAGTATCCAAGTGGGTTCCATTGTAATAGGAACAGGGACTGTTTCTGACATGAACTGATTGGCCTGTTCTTTAATTACCTCTCCCTGAGGGGGAAGCAGCATTACCAGACCACAGAAGACAATGCAGCCACTCCTAATGAGACCTAATTGACTAGGATCAGAAGGAAGGAAAAGAAGACTTCCCCTATCAGTGGACTTGGGGAGGGGCATGCATGCAGAGGGTGGAGGAAGGGAGGGATTGAGAGGGGAAGAGGGAGGGAACCACAGGGGGGATACAAACTGAATAAAGTGTAATTAATAAAGAATTAAAAAATATATACAAATACAACCCCCTTGGTCTTACTATTGCTACCGATAGATACAGGATTTCAGGGCTGACCACTTGGACAACCTGTTGAGAGATTCTCTCCTAGAAGGATTATTTCTTCAGCATCTCAGCACTCTTTAGGATGTATAGTTTTAAGATCCAGTTCATTCATATAATGCCAGCCCATTGACCTTGGATTGTTCCTAGGAGTTTCTTCTTTCCTTTGTGATTGACAAGTAGCTGACCAAAACAGGTGCTTGTTTACACATGAGCACAGCATCCTTGAACTGCTCTTGATGCTCAAAGGATTCTTGAACAATATCCTTTTTAAAATTATTATTATCATTATTTATAACTTATTCCCTTTGTATCTGGGTTGTAGCCCTCTCCCTCACCACCTCTTGGTCTCACCCTCCCTCCCTCTTCCTCCTTTATCCCTCTTTGCTAGTCCACTGATAGGGAAAGTCCTCCTCCTTTACTCTCTGAACCTAGCCTGTCAGCTCCCAACAGGACTGACTGGATCCTCTTCCTTTGTGGGCTGGCTAGGTAGCCCCACCAGGGAGAAGTCATCAAGGAGCAAGCAACCAAGTTCATGTCAGAGACTGTCTCTTCTTCCCTTACTAGGGAACCCACATGGAGACTAAGCTGTTTATGGACTACCTCTGAGCAGGTGTCCTCTCAATGCATGGTCTTTTGTTGATGCATCAGTTTCTGCAGTCCCCCTCAGGCCTAGCTTTTTTAGCTTTGTGAGTATCCTGTCCCTTCCAGGTCCTTCTCTATCTCCCTTCTTCCATAAGACTCCTTGTGCTCTGTCCAAAGTTTCCCTGTGAGTCTCTGCATCTGCTTTGACCCCTTACTGGTGGAGTCTTTTAGAGGACATCTGTGGTAGGTTCCCATCCTGTTCCTTCTCTTCTACAGCTGCCTATTCTGTGTGCCTTTCTGAATGAGAATTGAGCATCTTCCCTAAGGTCCTCTTTGTTGTTTAGCTTCTTTAGCTTATAGATTGTAGTATGTTTATCCTATACTATATGGCTAATATCCATATGTAAGTATATAAGTGAGTATATACCATGCATGTCTTTCTACTTCTGGGTTACCTCATTCAGTATGATCTTTTCTAGTTCCACCCATTTGCCTGCCAATTTCACGATTTCCTTGTTTTTAAGAGCTAAGTAGTATTCCATGGTGTGACTGTACTATTGATCCACATTGCTGATACCTATGACTGGTTATCTTATGGGCTTCATTCACATTGTGGCTCTTCACCTTAAGAGATGACCTCTTAGTTGGGTGCAGTGGTGCATGCCTGTAATCCCAGCACCCTGGGGGGCAGAGGCAGGAAGATCACTGTGAGTTTGAGGCCAGCCTGGTGTACAAAATGAGTCTAGGACATCCAGAGCTACACAGAGAAACCCTGTCTCAAAAAACAAAAACAAAGAAAGAGAGAGAGAGAGAGAGAGAGAGAGAGAGAGAGAGAGAGAGAGAGAGAGAGAGAGAGAAAAGATCTCTTACCTACAGCCTGCATAAAACCAAGCTCTCAGAATGCCATATCCACAATGGGCAGCTTTTTACTTCCATGTATTACCACATAAGTGCCTTCTGCCTTGCCAGGACTCCCCTCCCCTTCCTGCACTATTTGAAAAAATTATTTCTGATGCAATGTCAGCCTCCTGAGTCTTCTATCATTTTTTTTCACATGCTGTGTAATGATCCACAATATATGAAGGTCCAGGGGAAGCTTGTGAGCAGCTGGTCTTGAGACCTCCCACCAGCTAAGCCTGGAGTTAAATACATGTTGGTGAGAATGTTTTGGACCAGGTGCCTTTGGACTTCCTACTACATACTAGCAGGATGGCAGGAGAAGCTCAGAGTACCTTTGCTTTCTGGGATATTTCCAAAGCTATTCCCAAACACTGAAGGGAAATGGGAGAGAAAATAAATGTTCCCGCTTTACTTTCTCATCCTGAGGACACAAGAATAACCTTGTCTTTTTGAACTTTCTGGTAGCACTTTTCAAATATATGAATACTAATGAATAGTTGTAAGGACATGCCCTTAATTTAGAAGGCTCTGTATCAGGTTTGTAGGTATATATACTGGATATTAAAGAAAACATTTTCTTACTCATAGCCAAGAAAAAGTTCAAAGTTCATGGCTTCAATGAAGCTTTCTTCATCAAAGCCTGACTACCTTAAGAATGTAATGCTCCGTGGTGACAGTGACTGCTATTTTTCTGAGCTTGGTCCTGGATTTTCTATGTGTGTTAATCCACTCCACATCACTTGCTTGGGTCACTCTTCTCATGTATTAACAGAGTTACTGTTACTATCAGCATCAGAACAATAAATTGTGGATTGTTTTTACCTCCATTTGGAATTCCCTGATTCTTCCTTTGTCTATGGCAGAATTGAGTGTCATATGTTCAGGGTACAGAGTTTTGACTTGAAGTCCTCCTTCACTTGAAATGCCTACCAATAGTCCGTCCTTTTCAGCATTTTCAAAGAATGTAGCTAACAGCACTTTAAAGACAGAATTCAGGGTGCTCACTGATAGAACAGTCTTTTTAATAATGCATTAAGTCTTTAATAAGTTTCTTTAAAAAACTGTTTTAATTGAAGTAGAATAACACGACTTTCCCTCTTCCTTGTTTTCCCTTCACCATGCCTTCCTGATATCCTCCCTTATCTTTCAGATCCCTTTCCTGTTCTATCACTTTCAAGTTGATAGCCTCATTTTATTTGATTAGCCTTTTTTCAGACTCACACATATGTAATATACAAACATATGTATGTATGTGCACAAGCACAAATATATATAAACACAACTTGCTGAGTCCATTTTTGTTTATGTGTATATGGTTTCAAGGCTGACCACTCTGCATTGGACAAAATAAATAGGTGCTCATCCCTGCAAGAGACTAATTCCCCATTTCCCAGAAACCATTGGTTGCCTATAGTTCTTTGTCTAGATGGTATCCCCTTAAAATTTTCTTTCTTTTGAATTAATATGTCCATTGATATTGCCATTGTTCTGGTCTTATTTATGCAGCCATTTCTAGAAAAGACTGTTTCACAGCAGACTTACTTGTGTTTTGACTCATACCAACTTTCTATCTTCTGTTCTGTAATGTTCCCTGAGTCATAGATGAAGGAGCTACGATACAGATGTACCCACCAGAGCTGGGCTCCCCACAATCTGTTAATATCAAACCATAGATACCCATCTCTTTTTGAACTTCATTGGAATTATGTTAAGAGTTTACACAAGGTTGGTACATCAGCCTCCTGTATACAGCACAGAATTACACTGGGCCCTCCAGACTGCACAAATTCTCCAGCTGCCACAGTCCCTAATAGTTGTAGCCTCTGGGGCTTATTTATCTTACTCATGCTCCAGAATTTCGGTCGACAATGTCTAACTTGTAGAATTATGGACTGTGTCTAAAGCACAAGAGTACAATAATGAGCTGCAATCAACGATGAACCAAACATTCCTTTGATCCCTTAAGTACTACCCTGTGTTCTGTCACAGAGCCCTTCTGTCTATTGGAAGCCTCTAGCTTTTCTTTGTGTTGCCAGTTGCTTTAGTTACAGATAATTAGGTATCCTGGACTTGCTTTCTTAGAAAGACAACATTCTCCAAACCCCTTTGTTTTTATAAGGTCCTTATTTCAATCTCTAGTAAAATCTTTCTTAGACATATTATGACATTATGGATCCGTTGCCTAATTTGAATTGCATTCCATAAAACTCCTTGTCTCCAGAAGTTTGCCTTCTTGATCTCACAATATTAAATTATTCTATGTGAAAATTTGAGGCTTGAGGGTATTTGAATATTTCAGAATAACAGCATATTGGATGGGTAAGGCATTTTCATCAGCTTTTATTGTACCTCAAAGGAAAAAGGAACTTGGGGAGCTGAAGTGACTTTCCTAAGCTTATATCTATCAATTATAACACTTTTATTTTTGTAGGTAAATGGAAAACCAGAAAGGTAAAATAGCTAAAGTCCTTCACAAACATGTTAGCATTCTTGGAACCAACCATGCAATATGACAGTAAAATCTGCTTCTCACAATAAAATATGTGCTCAAGTTAAAAGCAGACATGACAGGAATTAATTTTTTAAATGTTAAACTGGTTTTATTACTCCATTAAATCATCTTCACTGGCAGCCTCACACTTTCAAAAGTGAGTCAAATGTCAGTACCGCCTAGTTCAGGGTTCGGACTATAACTTCTTTCTTAGTCTATAGCAGTAGAGTCTTATAAACCAAATATTGTCTAAAAAGAGAAGCCTGTCCCCACCCCAACTAGTTTGATTTTACCCTTCACGTCCTAAGAGGCTACTTTGATAGTTTTGATCATCATCATTATTTTTTTAATGAAAGGAGAGCCTGCCTAGATCAACAGGGAAGGGAGGAAAGCAGCCCTTGAAGTCTGGTGATTGGCAGAAAGATAGGGAGTAGGAAGGCAAGTAAGAGGCAAGCTCCCAGGCTCTGGTTTGTCTCAGTCAAATGTCTCTGCTTCTCCCTGTAGCATACATCTAGCCATGCTTGACTGCCCAAGTAAATTGGCTTTCCTACTCACTCAGGTGAATTAAATTCAGGGTGAGGTGACCCTCCCCTCGTTCTCTCTCCCTCATACCATCATATTTTCTGATTCTCCTATAAATTTTTAAATATTCCTAAGAAAATAAACTTCCTCTTATACCAGCATGTATGTTACTGAGGATTACCAGCATGGACAGCATGTATGTTTTTTTTTTAATTTTATTTTTTTCTTATCAGTTACATTTTATTAACTCTGTATCCCAGCCGTGTCCCGATCCCTCATTCCCTCCCAGTCCCTCCCTCCCTCCCTCATCTCCACCTTGCCCCTTTCCAAGTTCACTGATAGGGAGGGACCTCCTCCCCATTCATCTGATACTGTTTTATCAGGTATCTTCAGGACTAGCTGCAAAGCCCTCCTCTGTGGCCTAACAGGACTGCTCCTCCCTTGGGGGGTAGGGAGGCCAAAGAGCCAGCCATTGAGTTCCTATTAGAAATAGTCCTTGTTCCCCTCACTTTGGGAAACCAATTGGTTACTGAGCTACCACAGGCTACATCTGAGCGGAGGTTCTAGGTTATATCCATACATGGTCCTTGGTTGAATGTCAGTCTCAGAAAAGACCCTGTGCCCAGATATATTTGGTCCTTGTGGAGCTCCTATCCTTTCCCCATCAGACTAATTCCCTTTCTTTCTTATGATTCCCTGTACTCTGCCAAAGGTTTGGTCATTAGTCTTTGCTTTGAAAACACTGCTAGTTAGAGTCTTTCAGATGCGCTCAGTAGACACCTGTCATACGTTCAATGCACATCCCATCTCTCTTTCTAAATGAGGATTGATCATCTTACCCCATGTCTGCTCTCTTGATTATCTTTTTTAGGTGTATAGATTTCATTATGTTTATCATATCTTATAGGTCTATATAAGTGAGTATATCCCATGTTTGTCTTTCTCCTTCTGGGATACTTCACTCAGAATGATCTTTTCTAGATCCCACCATTTGCCTGCAAATTTCATGATTTCCTCCTTTTTGATTGCTGAGTAGTATTCCATTGTGTAAAAATACCACAATTTCTGTACCCATTCCTCCATTGATGGACATCTGGGTTGTTTCCAGGTTCTGGCTATTACAAATAAAACTGCTATAAACATGGTTGAGCAAGTATCCCTTTTGTGTACTTGAGCAAACTTTGGGTATATACCTAGCAGTGGTATAGCTGGGTCTTGAGGAAGCACTATCCCCAATTGTCTTAGAAAGCGCCAGATAGCTTTCCAGAGTGGTTGTACCAGTTTACATTCCCACCAGCAGTGGAGGAGGGTTCCCCTTTCTCCACAACCTCTCCAGCATGTGTTGTCACTTGAGTTTTTCATCTTGGCCATTCTGATGGGTGTAAGGTGATATCTCAGGGTCGTTTTGATTTGCATTTCCCTGATGGCTAATGAGGATGAGCATTTCTTTAAGTGTTTTTCTGCCATTCGATATTCCTCTGTCGAGAATTCTCTGTTTAGCTCTGTTCCCCATTTTTTTATTTGGATTATTTGGTTTGCTGCTTTTCAGCTTCTTTAGTTCTTTGTATATACTGGATATTAGTTCTCTGTCAGATAAAGGGTTAGTGAAGATTCTTTCCCAATCTGTAGGCTATCGTTTTGTTTTGATGACAGTATCCTTTGCTTTACAGCAACTTTTCAGTTTCATGAGGTCCCATTTATTGATTGTTGCTCTTAGAGACTGTGCTGTTGGTGTTCTGTTCAGGAAGTTGTCTCCTGTGCCAATGAGTTCTAGGCTATTCCCCAGTTTTTCTTCTAACAGCAGCATGTATGTTACTGAGGATTACCAGCATGGGCAGCATGTATGTTACTGAGAATTACCAGCATTAGCTAAGCAATAGGGCATTACCTCTGTTTTCCCTTACACACTGTTCCTTTTTACGCCCTTATTTAGACATAACTCACTCGAAACTATAGAATATGCACTGTCAAATTATTTTCTTTCTTATCTCTTCTTTTTATACTATTATTTTATTAGTGTATATATTTCACATAGAAATTTCATGCGTCTTAAATCTACTGTTCAATATATAGCTGCTGAAAGGATTTATCCATGAAAATATCACTCAAATAAGTAGAACATTTCAAATCACCTACTTACTATTTGCTGGCAAGTAACCTCTGCACTCTGGTAAACATCACTTGGTTTTACTTTATCCTCAGTTTGTGTCACAATTTTAGGGCTCAATATATTTTAGAGTCTAAACTTATGTGAGTTAATCAATCTTATGTAGAGTGTTTTCATATCTGGTAACCACTATAAAATCCTATGTAAAGGGTTTTGTGAATGTGAGTTTTTACTTTCTATTCCCTACTTAGAAGTAAAAATGACATATTATGGGATTCAAAGTATCTAACTTAAAAAGAAAGTGGAGTTTTGGTTGCAAAGGTGATTGGGTTCTTCATTCTTCTAACAGCGAGAAATGGTGACTGTGACATCACCTTCCCATCGCGGCTTGACATGGCCAGTCACTTGTTGACTTTGCTACCTTACATCATTGGCTAACATAACCTGTGAATTACCTAGCACACTTGAATTTATTTACTTCATTTCTAAAATGGGGGCAAACTGTTCAACATGACAGCATGAAGCATGGCTAGCTATATGTTTTTTTTATTGTTTTATGTTATTTTGGTTTGTTTTAATACAAGAAGCCACCCTGTAACCCAGACTGGTTAAGAACAAAAGTAACCTAAATTGGCCTCAAAATCATGGAAATCCACTTGCCTCAACTTCCTGAACTAAGATTATAGGCACAAGCCTCTACTTCTCACTTACATATATATTTTAAAGATGTTCTTTATAAAGTCAAGTGCTTTCTATATCGACTATGTTTTGAGATTGGTATCAAGATGAATTTCATGAGATTTTTCTGCACCTACTGAGTTCATCATTTGGCTTTTATCCTCCACTAAATAACATGGTGGTCAATTACATTTGATTAGTTTCTAAATATTCTAGGAAGCCATGCATTTTTGATACTTTTTAATGAGGAGATATTGCCCTTGTATTTTTACATTATGCGAAGAAGGTACAATACAGTATATAAAGTGTTCTAATTGGTGTTACACAGAATTTAATAATATTTTATATATTTTCTTTAAATATTTTTAATTCCATGTGGTAATAATGGAAAAAATTCTAAATCTTGGATTTTTAGTAATAGATTTTATACCTCTCTTGGTTTGCAGTTCATTTTATAAGTTAGTAAATCTCTTTACATTTCTTTTTACTGATCTCTAAATGTAGAGAGGTACAATCAATGAACCCCAAGTTCCTGCATATAACATGGACTGGCAGGATCTTTGAAATCCTCATGTGTTGTAAGAAATTGAACTGAGAGTTTCAGTTCTTGTGCATTTATCAAGTACAATCTTTCAGAATTAATCTTTCCATCAGCTGCTATATTATCACCAGAATCATTTCTGTTTACTGAACTTCACTGTCTAATCTGAAATGATGAGGAGCTGAACATTACATTCCACCCAGAGAGTGAAGGAGAAGTGGTTTTTATCAGCCTGGGGGGTTAGTTGAAACTGATGAAGGAAGGTGAAGGTGGTGTTGTATCCCTGAAGCTAACAGTCTCCTCTCCACCTGAGCTTCACATTCTCAGATAATGAAAAGAGCTCTCAGGCAGAGGTGTGCTCCCTGATCATTTTCAGGGTGAGCTGCGGCACAATGGAATAGGTCAAACCTGCAGGGCACTTGGGATGCACAGCGGCATGGCCATGAAGGACACTCTGAGTAAAGCGGTGACTATACAGAAAGGCAGGCAGGAGTGAGTTTCAGAGAAGTAGATGAGTTGATTATTTGAGGTCAGAACACTCTTTCAAGAATCATTCTGCTTAAGTGTGGGAAACGAAATGGTGCAACAACTGAAGAGGAGGGCAAGCTGAGAGAGGCTTAAACAATTACAGCAATTGCAACATCATAACAGATGGTACTGAGTTAGCAAAAAGCAAGAAAACTATTCCTTAGAAGTCAGTGAGAATTACAGCCACGAATCAGGGACCATAGATTCTATGCAGCAAAGATGCTTTCATAAACGCAAGTTAAAAGAGAAAGCTGAGCATTACACTTAATTTCTGAGTCTAAAACATTGTTACTAATCATTCAATAATCAAATCAATATTGTCCATATATCTTGACATTTCTTACTCACTTAAAAATTCTTAGAGAGATACTAAAAGATTAAAGAGAAGAACATACTTAAAAAAAACAAACTCACCTCTCTCCTTCCTTTAATTACTACAACTTTATGGCTGTTGCTCATTTATTGTCATTTTAGAAGGCATTATACTCAGTGCCTCTCACGAGAGCCCTAACTCTTTTATTTACTGCTGTAGTGCCAAAATCATTCATATCATAGTAGCTCAATAGACAAATGAAAAACTGAATTTGCTTGAATAACTTTAAGGTCTGGATGCTATCAACCCTTCAGATTGGGTAAGATGTTCGGCAGTGTTTCTGATCTCTATCTATGGGTACCAGTAATATTTCCCAATTGTGAAAATGACTACTGTTCCCAGTACTTACTGCCAAGTGTTCTCAGATCAGAGAAAGTCCTGTTCATTCCACATCATTATCAAGCCTCAAATTAAGCTACAGGCCAACCCCACAGTTTCATTAACAGCCATTTTTCAGCCTTTTCCCCCTTTAACTCCTATCTTTTTCCTTACCATGCATATTATGTTTTTTGCATATTATGTTTTTAAATGGTCATACTATTTATGTTTTTCCCAGTATATTTTATTATGATTTAAATATCTCTGGTCTCCATCTTGAAACATAATTATAACTTGTATAATCTTCTTTTAAAATGTATAATATTCTATTTGGAAGATCTACTAAATTTTTTATAATCAAATCCCAAGTGATATATACTATTATTCTTCCAAAATACTTTAATACTACAGAGACTGTACTGTTATTTATTTATCAATAGACACATAAGTTTATATCCTTCAGTTTCATAAATTCCAGGAAGTGGAAACACTGCCATGTTTTCCTCTAAGAATTTTGTAAAAATTTTACAGTTGAAGAATTAGTTTTAAAACATATAAATTATATTAATTTATGTTTATTTTACAAATTTATTTTGAGAATATGCAAACTTCTTTTCATCTCTACCAAGGATAGTGTTACACGTACTTTTTATCACTTAGATATACTTTCATGAAAATATTATAATTTATATTTCCTTAATTACTATGTATTTGAAGAAAATTACTATATAGTTTTATCAATTACCAATTCTTATCTTTGGTCAGCTTTTCTTTTTATATATTCATGTTGTCCCTCTAAAAATTTTTAAGTCTTCTTATATGTTATACAAAGTTGATCATGTAAGAAAATTAATGTTCTTAGCTGAGAAAATATAAATCAGTGGCAAAATATCTACATGGCCTACTGAGTAGTTAAGTGTATCACTGCTAAATTTTTATATGAGATAACTTCACTATGCCTTTATGAAAGAATACCATTAAAAGAATAACATCAAAGGAAAATACAGAACTTTTAATTTGTTTTAAATTTGTGATATTTTATTCATTTTACTTGATGTGTATGAGTATTTGACATGCATTTTTGGTGCTCACAGAGGCCAGAAGAGAGCATTGGAGCATCTTGGACTGGAGTTAGAGATAGCTGTGGTTGCTGAGAATTGAAGCCAGGTCCTCTGGAAGAGCAGCCAGTGCTCTCAACTTTTGAGCCACCCCCCTCCCCCAGCCCCTACAAGTATTCAATTTCATTTTAGGTTTTTGAAAGTACAATATTTGCATCATTTTCACCTGCTCCTACTTACAACTCCTTCCTCAAATTCATAATCTTTTCTTCTATAATTACTGTTTTATATGTATGTTTTTATATGCTATATATTGCAATTTTTAATATGTTGTTGTATTTTGTTTTATTTTATCTTATTATACCTCCTAAGCCCAGTTTGTTCCATTTGTCCACATTTAGGACTGACCACTCAGTACTGGGAAACCGCTAACTCATGGGGGTTCAACCACGTGGAATTCACTCCTCTCTTAGCAGTTATTGACTGCCTGTAAACCTTTATCTAGGTGCAGGGCCTTGCAAAAATCTCCTTATCCCCCTTGGCATTTTTAAATATGTTTAAAATATTTATTTATATCTACTAATTTATTGTCTGTAGTGGGGTTAGTGTGGGTGAACACGTGCCATGGCACATGTATAGAGACCAGAGGACAACTTCTGAGAGTCGGTTGTATCCTAACATGTGAGAATAAGGAATGGGACTTAAGTCAGCAGGTTTGGCAGCACTTTTATCTGCTGAGATATCGTTCCAGCACTAAAATACAGATTTCTATAGCAGGGGTTCTCAGACTCTTGTGCTCTGGACCTTGAAGAGTTCTGAAAATTTTTAAATATTTCATAATAATGCTAAGATGTCATTTTCATGCTTCCTCTCTCAGCATGTGTTTTGGAGAGGTAAATGACAAGTGATGGGACAATTGTAATTTTGCATTTTGTGTTTGCAGAATCTTCCAAGATAGATTTAATGTGTTGGTAAATGAGTTCTGAAAGATTAATCACTATTTTCTCAGTAGGCCAACTGCACATTTTACCTATGTCTTTATAATTTATATGTTACTTTATTTGTATGCTAGTTGTCCACTTTGAAGGGACATACTGAAGGCTGAAGCTGAGACCCCATGAATGCAAGCAAGCCTTTTGTCACTTAGCTACTTTTTCAGCCCTCTTGTTACATTCAGGCTGGGCTCACTGTTTCCCAGGCTAACCTTGACATAATTCAGCAGCCCAAGCAGGCATTGGAAAACCTGAGCTTGTGACTATCATGCCTCAGCCTCATGAGTGCCTTATGTGACCCTGTCCATCTATTTATTATTTTACTACTGTCCAAAGTGTTATCATTTTGAAATCCCTATTTTTCTCTTTATATTTGTATAAAAGCTCATGACATAATAACTATTCACTGCTTTCCTGTTTTGCATATTCTTAATTTTATAGAAAAAATATCAATTTTTAAAATTTCATAAAGTGCTATTCTAATAAAATAAGGTTTATACTACAGTAACACAATTGATGATTTTACTTTTTATTGTATTTAAGGATGAATCAATGGCCTGGAAGAGGGAGTCAGAGCCCATGTTTTCATCTTCAGTGAGAGTCTACACCTCAAGAAGCTGACAAAGTTGAGACAGAGCTTTATGACAATGGTGTGGGGAGTTTATTCCAAAGTAATTAAATAATAATGTGAATAAAAAGAAAGTTTTCTCCCAAAAGTTACCTACTCTCGTCCTGGAACTTTTTACAAACAGAATCAAAGATCTAGTGTAATTTGAGGGTCATATTGAGACCAGTTAACTTAGCACATGTGATCTCTGAAACTGGGCATCAGTTTTGATGAGTGTGTGAAGCAGGGAGCTGTTACAGCCTTTCAAACTTGAAAGAAGGAAGCCACTGAAGCATCATGCAGAACACTAACTGCAGTAGCTGAAGAAACACATCCCACAGCAGAGACTAAAAACTTCAAGGGGTCCACGCTGTTCATCGTGTAGTGGATGCAGCACTGTTGGTGTAATAGTACTCCTAACTACTTAACATGGTACATGCTCTACTGCTCTCCAGGCGCAAAGACATTTGTCTTCTCCCCATATGAAGACTTTGTTTGCAGATGGTCTTTGTCTCACAATTTAGACAAATCTGTAGATCTGCCTGCATTTGCCATTCTGCTTGTATCCATCTAGAAAAATCACAGATATACTTACATTTAAGTTCCTGATAATAAAGGGAAATGGGGAGCAAACATTCTACATGTTTTTGTCAAGTATTGTTGTGCATCTTTTGTCAGAGGTTCAAAAGCCCTTGCTGACCTCTGTTAACACCCTCTGCCTGGTACCTGGATCAAATCTAGGCACTCAGCTATTGCTCTAACAGCATGCTTGCCTGCCTGCCTGCCTGCCAACACTCTCCCTGCCATAATGGTCATCGACTCACCGTACGAAACTGTAGGTACCCCTGGTTAGTTTTCTGTTATAAGTTGCTTTGGTCATATTGTATCTTCACAACAACAGAAGAATAACCAAGACACCATTCTTTACAAACCTTTGTTTATTTTTATCATGAACTAAGTATTGTGGTTAAGCCTAGTGAAACCTTGAAAGGCAAGAGTTTTTTTTCCTTCATGAATCCGTGTGTAAAAGAACATTAATCTAGAAATACACAGATTAATATAAAAGCAAATGGTATCTTTAATCCAAAATATTTTTTATTTATCCTAAAGAACTGTACTGAGACTGAAGAATAGAAGTCATACAAGAGAATGTGATACCTATGTGATAATGTAAGGAGTGAATGGAGTCAACAGCTAAGCTGTTCCCTACTTTGAGATGAGTTAGGATATTTATGTGGCTACAAGGGGGATGTCATATGAGGTAACAAACACTAAAGCACTTTATAAACTGTAAGCCACTAACGTAGGTTAATTATTATTGATAAAAGTACTCATAAGTGCACCTGTGATAGCCAGCTATTTACACTGTGTTTTATGTCCTACATAGTGATCTCATAAAAACTATCATTAATTCTAATCATGATTCAGGAACACTGAGGTGTTTCTGTAACCAGAAGCTGTATCCTGTCTGTCACATATAGTTTCCTGTTCAGCCCAAAAGAAGGGGATCACAAATGACTTCCCTGTTCCATTGTACTGGTAAACTCAGTTACCAAGTTCTTTTGACTGTCATAGGAAAATAATATTTGCATATGTATATGCTTCTCCATTTTCTCTTGAATTACCAAAAGTGCAGCTGAGCATGTCACTCCTAGCCTTTTGAAGCCTCTTATCACATCATTTCACTCTCAGACACCAAACACAGACTGCTTTGGCATGAGAGTTACAGTTGTGAAAAGTATTCATTTATATCCCCACCAGGCTTAAAACTAATATCTTAAAAAATCTCACATGGTTTGTTGATGATCCTTTTATCTATAGCGCCTGCTGCACCATTCCTTGGGATAGCCCCTTACATTAAATATAGATGAGAAAGTTTACACTGTAGAGTGGCTCAGGCTAGTGACTGCTCAAGACATTCAAATCCAATATATTCTGACTATCTTCTTAATGGTTTATAATCAGGACCTATTTCCCCCATATGAACATCAAGTTTTATACATCTTACTTTGGCTGATAAATTACTTCATGTTCCCATGCTAAACTCAGCACAGATGTGGCTGTCTAAGTCCTTTCTGGAACTTTCTACATACCCTAACCCAGCAAGACTGGTGTGGCTAAATATAATGCCTAACAAACTTACAAATATCTCCCAGAAATATTTTTATACAGCAACTAGTGCATTTTACGCTGAAATTGATTTTAAGGTATTACATGCATTTAAGTATGCATGAGGACAAACAATGTCTCAGCTCAGTCTTGTAGTCCTAGAGAAAAATAAAATAAAAACCTTTCTATATTCTGTTTGTTTCTGAAAATATGAACAGATAACTACCAAGAGGAGATACTTAACACTATCCAGGTTTTTGTTGATGGTGGTCATATTGTTGCTTAGCCTGGGGACAAAGGAGATGGCTCAGTTGGGAGCAGCGCTCATCCTGAAAGCGGGAGACCTGAATTTGGTGCCCAGAAACCATGTAAAAGCCAGGCACGGTAGCAGTACTTGTGAGCTAACAGCTGGGTAGGCAGAGGCAGGCAATTTTAAGGGAACCACTAAACAGCTAGCTGAGCCTACTTGGCTAGTTCTAGGCCAGTGAGAGACTCTCTAAAGAAAAAAAATGATGGATGGTGTCTGCCCCTCTGAAACTGTCCTCTGGCTTCTAAATGCATGGATACATACTATAGCACGCATATACACACATACAGAAACATACACATGAATAATTTGAAGGCAAGGAAACTTGGAGTAGAGTGAAAACTTATATGACTCAGTGGTAAAGTGTTTGTCTTTCACACTTTTTTGGAGACCCGTAACTAAAAAGAAAAAATTAAATTGAAGTCTGTTTGGTGTCTTAGAGAAATTCCAACCCTACAAATTACATTAGGAGACCTTGCTCTGTGTGGTACAAGATGGACCAGACAGCTGGAAACACTAAAAGCAGTTACAGCTTAGATCAGAGGGCAGGGGGGAAGCAATGGAAGCTTGTCAGGAGCCGTTCCGGTAAAGGAGTTCAAAAGGCAAATGGGCCTTCTGGAAGGTGATCTGGTATTTTGCAAACTCTATACTGTGATGAACCCCCAGAACTGCTTCCAATGTTAAGAGCCATTGATTAAGGGAAGTTCAGCAGGCATGTGAACTTTCTGGATAGCAACTCAGTGTTTTGCAAAGGCTGTACTGAAATGCACCCTGGAATTGCTTCCAGCCTCTGACACCCCTTTTTCTCTGTGCTACTGTGCCAAAAGCCATTCTGCTAAAGGAGTTAAGTAGACATGTGAGCTTGGGATCTGATATTTTGCAAGATCTGTACCATGATACACCCCAGAATTGCTTCCAGTCTCTGACGCTCATTCTTTGTGCCCTACTGTATCTCTCTAAAATCTGGCATTGGTGTGAATTGTCCCTTTCTGGGTATTTACCCACTCTGATTGAACAAACTTCCTGTGAGACCTTATTGAAGATGTACTGCTGTTCAGATGAATTAATTCCTGATTATGGGATTCCTGATTAATTCAAATATTTTTAAAGTTAAATTGCTTAGAACTTCTAAAATAATTTTACAAAGTTAATGGATGGCTACAATACATATATTTGTGGACCTCTAGATGCCTCACAGGAAACAGACTTAAGGCAGATGTGTAACCTCAGATTGCCTTCACTCCAGAATACTGGTATACACCATAAATATAGGCAAGTTGGCTCTTTTCTCATTCTTCTGATGTCCAGCCTCTTTCCCTTTCTGGATAGGGATAGAGCATTCTAGCAAGAGTCCTCCCTCTTGATTAGTTTCTTTAGATGTACAGATTTTAATAGGTTTATCCTATATTATATGTCTATATGAGTGAGTATATACCGTGAGTGTCTTTCTGCTTCTGGGATAGCTCATTCAGGATGATCTTTTCCAGATCCCACCATTTACCTGCAAATTTCATTATTTCCTTGTTTTTTATTGCTGAGTAATATTCCATTGTGTAGATATACCACAATTTGTCAGGGGCCTGACACAGAGGACCTCTGAAAATCTCTGCCCTGCAGACTATCAGTGTAGATACTGAGATTTATGGGCAACCTTTGGGCAGAGTGCAGGGAATCTTAGGAAAGAAGTGGGAAATAGTAAGATCTGGAGAGGACAGGAACTCCATAAGGAGAGCAACAGAACAAAAAAAATCTGAGCACAGGGGTCTTTCCTGAGACTGCTATTCCAACCAAGGACTATGCATGGAGATAACCTAAGACCCCTGCACAGATGTAGCCCATGGCAGTTCAGTATCCAAGTGGGTTCCATTGTAATAGGAACAGGGACTGTCTCTAACATGAACTGATTGGCCTGCTCTTTAATTCCCTCCCCCTGAAGGGGAAGCAGCATTACCAGGCCTCAGAAGACAATGCAGCCACTCCTGATGAGACCTAATTGACTAGGATCAGAAGGAAAGAAAAGAAGTCCTCCCCTATCAGTGGACTTGGGGAGGGGCATGCAGGCAGAGGGTGGAGGAAGGAGGGAACCATGGGGGGGATACAAAGTGAGTAAAGTGTAATTAATAAAGAAAAAATATATAGGCAAGTTGGTTTAAACTTCCTGTGAACCCCAAATGTAATGTGGCTACCAAGAAATATCTAATTTAAGTACAAACCTTACTGTCAAAATACACACAAACTACTGTGTTGTAACTCCTTATACCTTGTCAGCTTATGGCATAAAATACTGTTGTTCTAAATTTACTTTGTTCTTATAATGAAAGACAGGAAAAATTATTATCCTGAACTGACTATACACTTAGATATAGCTGGAAAAACACATAGTCAGTCCTAATCAAAAAGACATATATCCTTGTAACTTTTAGACCCTGTTTACCTTAGGCCTTCTCAAGCTTTATCACTCTGGACTCACTATGAATTTATCCAATGGATGCATAGATAAGAAATGTTTAGTTTTAAAACAAGTAACCTGTTGTATTTTAGAATTCATCTGTTTTTGTGATTAATGGCCTTTTGACTATGAGGTAATTCCTTTGTCTCAGAAGTATAAAACTAACCAGACAATAAACCTTGATGGAAACCCATTGGGCAGAAGCCCATCGGGTGAAAGCCCACTGGGGTTGAAGCCCACTGGAATTTGCTTCATTCATGAGTTGCATATATGTAAATATGTCCTTCTGTCTGTTTTTGTACATATATTCGTTGAGTGTATGTCAATTGTATGTACGTATGTAAGGAGCTCCTTTTGAATTGTCCATTGAATGTGTGTAAATATCTACAGGTCTATATGTCTGATTGTTTGCCTGTGTGTATGTATGGGCTGAAATTATGAAACTGGTAGCCTAAACTTGCTGCAGTTTCTGCAGAGGAGATGCTAAATTCAACATCATTGTCATATAAAGCTTGTGAGAAATTGGTAAAGTTTTTAACCGCATCCATTCTTTTCCCTTTATCATGTGTGAATGAATAGTCATTGCTTACTGTCTTTCCTCTTTCCTTTTTTCTTACTGATTCACAAATAAGTGAGTAGATTCAGAACCTAACTTTCAACCTTATAAGATAAGCAGAGGCCTCAGCGATGGCCTGCTCCTGCACAGGAGCTAATCTCAAATCAAAGAGCCCCTTTTTACAACCCCTTCCACTCTGGGCTAGAAGCTGCTTTCTACAACTCCAGTCAGAGAATAAAAAGAGTGGTCAGTGTTGTAAATATTCAATGGCTGTTGGGCTAGGAAAAATTTATTATTAGCACTAAGATTATCACGGCAGTATTATTTTTACCTGCTATCACAAATAATTAGACACAGACACCTGTTAAATTTATAATTGCCTTATTTACATATTTCACTTACACTGTCTCAATATATTCACTATCCATCTCCCACCCCCATCCAATGCCATTGGCCTTATCATCCTCATCTGATCTACCTTCCATACATAATCCCATGGTACTTGTTTGTATTCTTCATCTGGGCCTTTTTAAGCCATTATTGGAGTTCTTCCAAGCCTATGTGATTTCTTCTCCAGGCTAACCCATCATGGTGTCCCCCTCCTTCCTCTCTCTTGTAAGTCTGTACTTCCCACGATTCCGAGTGGGATTCTCCAAAGCCACACCTACACCATTCTGCCCTGCCCAGATATAGGCCGTTTAATTAGCCAATCAGGAATAATGACTGAGGCAGGTTTATACAGAGGGTCAGTAATTAGCATCTAACAGGTCAACTTAAGTTTTCCTCCCAAGCAGCAGTGTAGCCAGTCCTTAGTCCTAGAGAAGGAATCCTAGGCTTTCTCCCCTCTTTCTTCTCTCAATCATGGTCGGTTGCCTGAGCCATCAGCTGTGATACTTGGGGATTCTGCATCCTGTCCCAGATCCTACCTCGAAATCTGGAACCTTGCTAAAGCAGAGAGAGGCTTTGGCAGTGGACTTTAACAGAAGCTTGGTTTTCGGTTGTTTTGTTTTGTTTGGGGTTTTGTGGTACTGGAGTTGGAATTCAAAGCCTGGTGCATGACAACCACACACTGAGCCACTGGGACACACCTATCACATAAGCCTTTCTGATCTCAGGCTCCTTTGCAACCTTGACTTACCCTGTGAATGAATCAGACAAGTATTTTCCATTCTTGGGGCCTGTAAGCTCATTGCCCGTGACACTCATAGTGTCAATAATAACCGACAGTTATGCCATGAATCCATGGTGTCCTAGTAGCTTAGCTTTTATCAATGGACTGAAGAAGGCGGCCAGTTCTTTGCTTTTTGAGCGTTGTCAGGCAAGAACACATCAAACTATGTCTTTTAAAACTCCTGATAGCCCAAAATGGACAGTTAAAGCAATGTCCTGCTGATATGTCTTTCCTATCCATACCTTTTCTGTCATTTTACCTTTCCTTACAAATCAAGCCACAATTTGCCATAAACTGAACTGTAACTCCGGAACCAGGCAGTATTGCAGACTTTCATTTATCATCAACTCTCTCAAATAACAGCATGCCACAATTCAGAGGGCAATTTCGTTGATATATGAGGCAGAGTGGGACCCAGTTTACTCTTTTTGCTCTTACATTGACTTTACTATATGACAGTGGCAAGCACAGAGGTTTTGTTTGTTTTGTTTTGTTTTATTTTTGTTTTCTCAAACAGCCAGACTATTGAAAGCACCCAAGGTGGTGGTGGTAGGATAGGGAGGAATGGCAATATTCTGACTACATTCCCTTGAAATTCCAGTTGAAGATTATAGTCATATAAAGAATTTATAGTTTAGTCTCTAAAAGTTTTGTTTTAACCAACTATTCATTTGTAACATGCAAAATAACCACATTTATTTTTTAAATTAGGCTTAGAGAGTTTATAGTGACTAACTGATATTTAACAAAACAAGTGTATGATGCTTCATTTGTAGTCCCCAAGCAAGAGCTAGCCACCTTGAGCAGGTGCGATGTTGTTTTTGGGGTTCAGTGGTGAGGATAGCTCAGTACCTGTCATGTGGCTCACTGAGATCCCAGGCCCAGTCGCTGCTTTCTGAAGCACTAGATACACAGAAGCTCATTCTGCCCGCTAGCTGGCTCAGAGAGGGCTGCTGCCCTCCCGCCTCCGCATCTGAGTGTGCGTACTGCAGGCTGCAGTCACCTGCAGGTGTGTTTCCTCACTGTAACTTAAAGCTTCCGATAGACACTGAAGCTGTTATCTGGGAGGCTGACGGGGAATCTTACAAAATGCCCACAGCAAGACACAGCTCCAGGGATGCATGTGTGATTTGCCAGAGTGAGCTGAGCTTGTCCCCTCCTCATTGTCTTACCGTGACCCACTCCTAGAGGTTTTCGCTAGTTCCCACAGGAAAACTCTTACAGCCAGCCTCTGCGAAAGGTGCATGCTTAGGAACGTTAAATCACTTGTCTGTTTGTGTAGCATCTCCCACGCCACAGATTGCAGTGTTATTTTAATGAATAGCACTTGTTCATTAATCACACACCTTCCATTATGTTAAAGTACAAAAAGATCTGTCTCACCTTCAACAATACACTCCGCAGCTCTCACTTATGGGATGCTACCTATGCAGACATTCCCATCTCTGAATAAAATTTTAAAATGTCCCCGGGAAAACAAAATATTGTCCAAATAATTCATGATCCAAAGCAAATCTTAAGTCGGAACAAAGTAAGCTGGCAGAATTTTGAAGTTCAGGTTAATGTTCTATAAATTCAGGAAAACATTGCTCTTGATTCATGTTTTGCCATAACTAGGTCCTATATGGAAAACGGAATTTAGTCAACGTGGTGACCAGCTAACATTCCAGTGGCCTAAACTTGCATTTGTTTCTTTCTCTTTCTCCTTCTACCACTCTGAATAAATTATTATATGGCAATTGAGGAATCCTTTCTCCCAATTACTCATCATGTGTGTGTGTGTGTGTGTGTGTGTGTGGGTGTGTGTCTGTATATGTTTGTATGTGCATGTGCATGTGTGTCTCTGAATGTGTGCCTGTATTTCTCTGTGTCTGTGTATGAGTGTGTGTGTGCATGTGTGTGTGTGTAAGTGTGTGTCTGTGTATCTCTGTATCTCTGTGTGTGGGTGCATGTGTGTGTCTATAGCTCTCTGTATGCATGTGAGTGTGTGTTGTGCATATGTCTCTGTGTATATGTGTAAATGTGTGTTTGTGTGTAGGGTTGGAGACTGAATCAAAGGCCTTGTAAATGCTGAGCGAGGCCCTACCACTGCGCTGTCATAAGGCTCCTGTAAATAAAGTAGCCTTGGCTCCTCTTCATGAGACTTAGACTTGATGTATTTGAAACTAAGACATTTTCAAACACTCCAGAAAGGATTGCAGGATGCAGGTACATGCACACTGTCAAGGAAAACAAACACTTCAAAGACTGAAGTGTAAATCTCCAGTGTTAACACCTAATCCAAGTCCTAGGATTGTGCCCTGAAGCTTGATTCCACTTTTAACCTAAGCTGAGCTACCTCTGGACTTGAGCTTTTAATAAATCTTTTACTGGGGTCGGGGGTGGGGGGGAACCTGTAGGAATATGTGAAAGTGAGATAAGGAAGGAGAGAGAGCTGAGTTAACACTGGCAGTACATGTGCTCGACCTACGGCTGATCCCCACTGGGGACACTGTGTAAATTTTCCCCTGTGAGTCTGCTAGCCTATGGCACGGCAGCAGCCTGACCGAGCAGGCTGGCTTCTGAAAGGCAAAGGTATTAGAGAAAGCAGATGTGTGTCAAAGGTCAAGATAGTGCTGCATCTGAGACCTGTTAGGTCTTGCTTGGCTGACACCTTTGTGTGCTTCAAATATTTATTTGAAGAGCCCCTTCTTCATAAGGTCATGAGCGTTCTGTGTCTACAACCTTGCCTGCACCATGGACAGCTGCTCTTCAACCTTCAGTTGTTCTCCCCTTTCTGTGTCTTATGAATCTGGCACACTGTTTGCTTTAGTCATGCTTCATACAAAATGATGGGAATGAAAGTTCAGTGGAAGAAATAAGAAATCACCCCTCCCTGAATCTTCTCATAAATTTAAAAATGCTATGTGGACTCTGGCCATATTTAAACGACCTGGCTGTGATTTTAGATGTTATCTTTTTATTTTTACCTGTAGCCATATTTGAAAGATTCATATTCAACATGTGACTGAACAGGATCTTGGTTCAGAATTTTATGCTGTGAATGGTTCATTCCCTGAAAGCTGCTCTGGTGTTCCTTAATCTCCAGAACGACTTATATTATGACTAACTGATGTGGCATTTAAAGAGAATTAGAGAGGAGCATTGCAGAATTGGATAAAGGTCAAGGACTTGTAACTGATTCTAAGGTGGAAGAGAGAATGGGAACATTGTGCTCTAAAACAGGGAAGATTTATTAAACGTTACAGTCCAGCAATAGCTCAGCTGAGGCTCAAGGTGGAATCAGGTTTCAGGACACAGCTCCAGGGCTTTGCTCATGTAAACACTGAAGATTTATGGTTTTGGCTCTGAAATGTTTATTTTTCTTGGTTCAGAGGTCCCCAGAGAGATGACACTGTCTTGATTTGGCTTTAGAGTTCTAAAGAGCTTTGACTGTAGTAATGTGATAGTCACAGATTTCTTGGGGATGAGAAAACTTCAAATAGAAAATGTATCAATCAAATTCCTAATATCAGTGACATAACATGCTGAAAACAAACAAACAAACAAAAAAACACTGACTCCAAGCTATCAAAATTTAAGCACTCATATAGGATAGAATAAAAACAGATCATTTTCAAAGGGAGAATCCTGCTGTAAAATTGCTGAAGGAATAATGAGCTTCCAAGTTTAGAGATGCAAACTTGCAAAGACTGTCATGATTTTCAGAGAAGCTTGTGCTCCATTTGGTGATAAATACAAGATTAGACTCTTTTTGGGCAGAGAAGGGCATCCCAGCCACTCACAGCATAGACCCGGATGACTGTAATCTAGTATGTTCCTTTGCAAAGCTGAGCGAATCCAGAGAGAAGCGGTGGGCTGAACCAAGAAATAAGACGGCTTTGGCCTAAAGGGTGCTCTGTTGGCATCCACCACCTTAACCCATGTTGTAGTAGCGCAGAATGGAAGGCAAGAATTATTGACCATTAAGGTCACTCAACGGTGGGGTTGGAGTTCATATTCAAGCTCAAGCTATTCATTTACTTCAAAACACAGCTTAGCACCTGTATGTAGATGCAGACACACACTTCTACTTAGGAGCTCCTTATTTGTAGCAAGACGTGTGTGTGTGGAGAATAGTGTATATGTCATGTGCAGGTTCTAAGCCTAATTCATCACTAGCTTTTTCTGTTCAGATCACCAGAATGCAATGCTCAAGATGCTTCTGACTACAGTGTTTTAATAAAAATCACAGATGGACATTATAAAAGTAAAAGTATAGGAGGCACTTGCTTAAAAACAAACTTTTAATGGTACTTAGTAGATACTATTTTTAAGTGCATATATAACATAGGTAGACATAAATTGTCTCAGATTTTTTTGTTCTGTTTTGTTTTTAATCAAAGCAGGCATGTGGTGGTAATGTACTGCTATTTGAACAATTTCAGCTCATAGCCATGTTGTTTATACTTTCTAAATTAATTTATTTAAATAACTCACTTGTTTCATGATTGCATTAAATAATACAAGTAACATTTAGCTCAATAATTTCAGCTGGGATACAAAGTGAATAAACTGTAATTAATATAGAAAAATAAAAATTAAAAAAGATATTCCTAATTATGCATAGGTGTGTGTGTGTGTGTGTGTGTGCATTTCTAAGGGTATGTACATGTGAGTCCAATGCCCTCTGAGGCTAGAAGAAGTCACTGAACCCTCCAGAGATGGAGTGAGAAATGATTGTTCTCCACCTAACATGTACCAAACTCTGGTCTTGAAAGAGCAAATGCTCTTAACCACTGAGCCATCTCTCCATTCCCTAATTCAAGGATTCTCTTAATATGTAATGGAGATTTTTTGTATGTTTTCCAATTTTATTGTTTTTTAAATTTTTATTTTTTTCTTTCTTTTTAAACTTTGTTAGATTATAATATAATAACATCATTTTCCCTTCCTTTTTTTCCCTTCAGAGCCTCCCATAGAATTCTCCTTGCTCTTTTTTCAATTTCATGGCCTCTTTATGCACATGGTTACATGTGCAAAGGTATATGTATATACATGTATATTCCGAGATCTAACTTGCTCAATCTGTATAATATTACTTATGTGCATACTTTCAAAGCTGACCATTTAGTATTGATAACCAATGAGTGTGCTCTTCTCTGAAGACTATTTCTTTCACTCTCAGCATTCTTTAGTTGCCCACAGATCTTTGTGCACAGTTGAGGCCTTGATATTCTTGATCCTCTAGTTCTTACAGTCTTTCTTCCTTTTTTACAATGTCCCCTGAGCCTTAGGAATGGAGAGTTTTATAGATGTATCCATTGAAAATGGACTCCATAACTCTGCATTTTGATTAGTTGCAGTTTTCTATAATGGTCTTTATCTGTTGCAATAGAAAGTTTCTTTGATGAGTGGGAAAGATTCCACTTATTTGTAGGTATGAAGACAAATGTCTATATTGTTGGTAGGGATTATACTGGCTTACTAAAGTGATTGGTTATTGATTCTGCTACAAAATCCATGGCTTTACTAACACTGTGTAGTTATTTCACAAGTTTTCATCATCAGGCAGGGTTTTTCCTCTTGTTGAACAGGTCTCAAGTACAATTATAGAGTTGTTGGTTACCTACAAGATATGTGTGCCAATATGGAACCCTTAGGGTTACACTGCGCTGGATATTCTTGTTGTTCATAGGCATCATATAGGAAGGTTTGCTGCTTCTCTTCTTTGGAAACTTGTCTGGTGCCTTCTTGTACTATGAAATCTAGTTCTTGGGGAGTAGGTTTTCAGGTCAGGACCAGGTTGAAGCCTTTGGACCCTGTTTCTGAAGAGGATGTTATCTTCAGCAAACTAAGCCCTATGTGACCACGATGAGACTAGAACCCACAATGCCCTGCTCTGGAAGCTGATGTATCCAGTAGGAGATTTCTGCTATGTGAAATGATGCAATCATTAATTTAATGTTACATATTTGCTTATTTGTTGATGTTATTATTTTTTATGTTAGATACTTGTGATTAAAAATTATGTCAATTAAATGACATGTTTAAAATTTTATTGTTAATTTCACTCTCAAAATCATATAACTAATATTTTATGTGAGTGCCCTGACCAGACTGTATAGTAGTGTTCCCTTCAGTTATGGTCAATGTAATGGGTTTCATTTTAGTTTACACTTTTCAGACTTTTTGTAAAATTGGACATCTTTACATGCTTGTGTCTGCAGTTTCTTTTGTATACTATCATCAGCTGGTCTATTTTTCTTTTTGGATGAATCCTACAAAAGAACAGTTTGAAGTGATGTTTCTATTATCTCTGTTTTAAAAAAATTATTCTAGGTGATCCAAGATGGTGGCAGCTAGTGTGTACCTTATTTGAGTGGCAAAGTACCTGCAACACCAAAATTGTCCAGAAAACAGAGAGACGGTTCTAGCCTGAACTACAGACTCCAGGAACAAACAGTGAGGGTTATAGATAACCAGATGGCCAGAGGCACACATAAGAGCAAAGCCAACAAAAATCAGGACATCATGGCTTCACCAGCAACCCGCCAAATCAATGGACACTTCAATTCCCTAGATACACAAGAAAACGACTTTAAAACTATGTTTTTTTCCAGCTATTAGAGGCTCATTAAGAGGAAATGAACAAATCGCTCAGAGAAATGGTCATGAAAATTGAGACAAACAAAGAGGAAATAAGCAAAGCTCTCAAAGAAATAACCACAAAAAATGGAGACAAATAAAGAAGAAATGAACAAAGCTCGCAAAGAAAGACAGGCAAATACAGCCAAACAAATAGAAGCACAATTAGTGATATATAGAGGGGAAATGGACAAAAAAATAGAAGCCGTCATTGAAAAGCAGGACACCACATTCAATCAGATGAAGGAAATGGTGCAAGATATGAAAACAGAATTAGAATCAATAAAGAAAACACAGAGAAAATCCTGGAGCTGGAGATCATAGAGAAAAGATCAGGAACTACAAAGGTAAGCATCACCAACAGAATACAAGAGATGGAAGAGAGGATCTCAGGTGCCAAAGATACACTTGCAGAAATTGACACGTCTCTCAAAGAAAAAAATAAAATAAAATCAGAAAAGTTCCAAACACAAAACATCCAAGAATTCAAGGACACCATAAAAAGAGAAAATCTAAGAATAATAGGAGTAGATGAAAAAGAAGACATCAGGCTCAAAGATCTCGAAAATATTTTCAAGCAAATTATAGATGAAACTTTCCCAACTTAAAGAAAGAGATGTCCATAAATATACAAGAGGCCTACAGAACACCAAATAGTCTACACCAGAAAAGAAATTCTGCACATCATATTATAGTCAAAACACTGAACCTACAGAACAAAGAAAAAATTTTAAAAGCAGCAAGGTAAAAAAGCCGAGTAACATATGAAGGTAGACCTATCAGAATGACACCAGATTTCTCAACAGAAATTACGAAAGCCAGAAGGGCCTGGGCAGAAATCATGCAAACCTTAAGGGACCACAGATTCCAACCCAGACTACTATACCCGCAAAACTTTCAATCAACATAGACAGAGAATTCAAAATATTCCATGACAAAACCAAATTTAAACAATATCTACACAGTAACCCAGCCCTACAGAAGTTACTAGAAGGAAAATGCCAACCCAAAGAAAACAACTATATCCAAGAAAACATAAGAAATTGATAACTACACAACAACAATAACAACAACAAAAAAAAACAAAACAAAAGAATACAAGCAATGAAACATGGCAACACCCCCGACCCCACATCAAAAGAAAGTAACATTCGTTGGACACTATTATCTATCAACATCAATGGACTAAACTCTCCAATAAAAAGACATAGACTAACAAAATGGTTGCAGAAACAAGACCCAACATTCTGTTGCATCCAAGAAACACACCTATGCAACAAAGATAAACACTACCTCAGAGTAAAGGACTGGAAAAAAATGTTTTCAAGCAAATGGATCCAGAAAACAAGCTGGAGTAGCTATCCTAATATCTAATAAAATAGACTTTCAACCAAAATTAATCAAAAAAGATAATGAGGGGCACTACATTCTCATCAAAGGAAACATCCACCAAGAGGACATCACAATTTTGAACATCTATGCCCCAAATACATGAGTGCCTACATTTGTAAATGAAACATTATTAAAGCTTAAATCATACATTAATCCTAATACCTTAATAGTGGGAGACTTCAACACTCCACTCTCACCAAGGAACAGATCAACTAGACAGAAACCAAATAGGGAAATAAAGGCACTTACAGAGTGCCTAAATCAAATGGACCTAATAGATGTCTACAGATCTTTTCGCCCAAACTCAAAAGAGTATACCTTCTTTTCAGCACCTCATGGAACCTTCTCCAAAATAGACCATATAGATGGTTATGAAGCAAGCATCAACAGATACAAGAAGATTGAAATAATCCCTTGTATTCTATTTGACCACCATGGACTAAAGCTGGACCTCAACAAAAAACCTACACGCACATGGAAACTGAACAACGTGCTACTCAATGACAGCTGGGTTAAAGAAGAAATAAAGCAAGAAGTTAAAGATTTCCTAGAATTCAATGAAAATGAAGGCACAATATACCAAAATGTATGGGACACACTGAAAGCAGTGCTCAGAGGAAAATTCATAGCACTACAAGAAGAAATTTGTAACATCTCATACAAGCAACTTAATGAGCCACATGAAAATCCTAGAAAAAAAAAAAAGAATCAGATACACCCAAAAGGAGCAGACAGCTAGAAATAATCAAACTCAGGGCTGAAATTAATCAAATAGAAATAAATAAAACAATTCAAAGAGTCAATGAAACAAAAACCTGGTTCTTTGAGAGAATCAACAAAATAGACAAACCCTTAGCCAAACTAACTAAAAAGCAGAAAGAATCTATCCATATCAAGAAAATCAGAAATGAAAAGGGGGACAGAACTACAGACACTGAGGAAATCCAAACAATCATTAGATCATACTATAAAAGCCTATATGCCCAAAATTTGAAAACCTAAATGAAATGGACAATTTTCTTGATAGATTCCATCTTCTAACATTAAGTCACGATCAGGTAGAAAGACTGAATATCCCTATATTCCCTGAGGAAATTTAAGCAATCATCAACAGTCTCCACTCCACAAAAAGCCCTGGGTCAGATGGTTTCAGCGCCGAATTCTACCAGACCTTGAAAGAAGTGCTAACGCCAATACTTCTCAAAGTATTCCACAAAATAGAACCAGAAGGAACATTACCAAACTCATTCTATGAAGCCACAGTCACCTTGATACCTAAACCACACAAAGACCCAACAAAAAAAAAAAAGAGAACTTCAGACCTATCTCTCTTATGAACATAGATGCAAAAATTCTCAGTAAAATACAGGCAAACCAAATCCAAGAACACATAAAAGATATCATACACCATGACCAAGTAGGCTTCAACCCAAGCATGCAAGGATGGTTCAATATATGGAAATCCATCAATGTAATCCACCATATAAACAAACTGAAGGAGAAAAACCACATGATCATCTCCTTAGACAATGAAAAAGCATTTGACAAAATCCAACATCCATTCATGTTTAAAGTCTTGGAGAAATCAGGGATATAAGGCACATACCTAAACATAGTAGAGGCAAATTACAGCAACCCTATAGCCAACATAAAACTCAATGGAGAGAAACTCAAACCAATCCCACTGAAATCAGGGACAAGACAAGGCTGCACACTCTCTCCACATCTCTTCAATTTAGTACTTGAAGTCCTAGCTAGAGCAATAAGACAACTAAAGGAGATCAAGGGAATAAAAATTGGAATGGAAGAGGTCAAAGTTTCACTATTCGCAGATGATATGAAAGTATACATGAGCTACCCAAAAATTCAACCAGAGAACTCCTCAGCTGATAAACACCTTCAGCAAAGTGGCTGGATACAAAATTAACTAAAAAAAAAAAAAAAAACAAACAAACAACAAAAAAAAATCAGAAGCCCTCCTGTATACCAAAGACAAGAGGGTTGAAAAAGAAATTAGGGAAACAACACCCTTCACAATAGCCACAAACAACATAAAGTACCTTGGTGTGACTCTAATCAAGCAAGTGAAAGATATGTTTGAGAAAAACTTCAAGTCTCTGAAAAAAGAAATTGAAGAAGATATCAGAAGATGGAAAGATCTCCTGTGCTCATGGATCGGCAGCATTAACATAGTGAAAATGGCTGCTCTGCAAAAAAGCAATCTACAGATTCCATGCAATTCCAATCAAAATACCAACACAATTCTTTATAGACCTTGAGAGAAAAATTATCAACTTCACATGGAGAAACAAAAAACCCAGAATTTCCAAAATGTTCTTGAACAACAACAGATCGTCTGGAGGCATCTTAATCCCTGATCTCAAGCTGTACTACAGAGCAATAGTAATAAAAGCTGCATGGTATGGGCATAGAAACAGATTAGCGGAACAATAGAACAGAACAGAAGACCCAGAAATAAACCCACACACCTATGTATACTTGATTTTTTACAAAGAAGCCAAAACCATTCAATGAAAAAAAAAAAGACAACATCTTCATCAAATGGTGCTGATCCATCTGGATTTCTACATGGAGAAAAATGAAAATAGATCCATACTTATCACCCTGTATAAAACTAACGTCCAAGTGGATCAAAGACCTCAACATAAAACCAGACACTCTAAATCGGTTAGAAGAAAAAGTGGATAAGACATTGGAACTCATTGGCAGAGGAGATAACTTCTTGAACAGAACACCAACAGCACAGGCTTTAAGAGCAACAATCAATAAATGGGACCTCATGAAACTGAAAAGCTTCTGTAAAGCAAAGGACATGGTCATCAAAACAAAACAACAGCCTACAGACCGGGAAAGGATCCTCACCAACCCTATATCTGACAGAGAGCTGATATCCAGAATATGTAAAGAACTAAAGAAGTTAAAAAGTAGCAAATCAAGCAATCTGATTAAAATATAGAGTACAGAGCTAGAGAATTCTCAGTAGAGGAATACAAAATAGCAGAGAAAAACTTAAAGAAATGCTCAATGTCCTGTCCTTAGCCATCAGAGAGATGCGAATCAAAACGACCCTGAGATTTCACCTGACACCCACCAGAATGGCTAAGATGAAAAACTCAAAAGACAACACATGCTGGAGAGGTTGTAGAGAAAGGGGAACCCTCTTACATTGCTGGTGGGAATGAAAATTTGTACAACCACTTTGGAAACCAATCTGGAGCTTTCTCAGACAATTAGGAATAGTGATTCCTCAAGATCCAGCTATACCAGTGCTAGGCATATATCCAAAAGATGCTCATGTACACAACAAGGACATTTGCTCAGTCATGTTTGTAGCAGCTTTATTTGTAATAGCCAGAACCTGGAAACAACCCATATGTCCCTCAGTTGAGAAATGGGTACAGAAATTGTGATACTTTTTCACAATGGAATATTACTCAGCGATTAAAAATGAGGAAATCATGAAATTTGCAGGCAAATGGTGGGACCTAAAAATGATCATCCTGAGTGAGGTATCCCAAAAGCAGAAAGGCACAGATGGCATCTACTCACTTATATAGACCTATAAAATAGGACAAACATACTGAAATCTATACACCTGAAGAAGATAAACAAGAAAGAAGACCCAGGGTAAGATGATCAATCCTCACTTAGAAAGACAAATGAGATGGACATTGGATGTAGGAGCAAACAAGAAGGAGGACAGGAGCCTACCACAGAGGGCCTCAGAAAGATTCCACCTAGCAGTGTATCAAAGCAAATATCCCTGCAGACTATCAAAGCAGATGCTGAGACTCATGGCCAACTGTTGGGCAGAGTGCATGGAATCTTATGTAAGAAGTGGGAAATAGTAAGATCTGGGGAGGACAGGAACTCCACAAGGAGAGCAACAGAACCAGAAATTTGAACACAGGGGTCTTCCCAGAGACTCATTCTCCAACCAAGTACCATGCATGGAGATAACCTAAAACCCCTGCACAGATGTAGCCCGTGGCAGTTTAGTGTCCAAGTGGGTTACATAGTAATGGGAAGAGGGACTGCCTCTGACATAATCTGATTGGCCTGCTCTTTGATCACCTCCCCCTGAGGGGGGAGCAGCCTTACCAGGCCACAGAAGATGACAATGCAGCCAGTCCTGATGAGATCTGATAGACTAAGATCAGAAAGAAGGAGAAGAGGACCTCCCCTATCAGTGGACTTGGGGTGGGGCATGCGTGAAGAAGGGGGAGGGAGGGTGAGACTGGGAGGGGAAGGGAGAAGGGAGGGGCTTATGGGGAGATACAAAGTGAATAAAGTGTAATTAATAAAAAGAAAAAGAAAAAAGAAAAAAAGATTCATAACAAAACTTTCGGCAGAATGCAGGGAATCATGAAAAAGGGGGGCAGCAATTAATACGACCTGGAGAGGACAGGAGCTCCACAAGGACAAAATATATCTGGGCACAGGGGTCTTCTATGAGACTGTTTCTCCAAACAAGGACCATATATGGATATAACATAGAACCTGTGCTCTGATGTAGCCTGTTGTAGCTCAGTATTCAAGTGGGTACTCTAGTGAGGGGAACAGGGACTGTTACTGACATGAGCTCAATGGTGGGCTCTTTGACCTCCCCTCCCCCCGAGGATCATTCCTGCTAGGCCACATAGGAGGACGTTGCAACCAGTCCTGAAAATATCTGATAAACCAGGGTCAGATGAAAGGGGAGGAGGTCCTCCCCTATCAGTGGACTTGGAAAGGGGTAGGGAGGAGATGAGGGAGGGAGGGTGAGATTGGGAGGGAAAGAGGGAGCAGGATACAGCAGGGATACTAAGTTAACAAACTGTAAATAATATTAAAAAATAAAAATAAAGTTGGAAAAAAATTATTCTAGAAGATCCAAGATGGTGGCACTGAGAGGACACTCTTTCTCACAAGCAGCACAGCAGTATTTGCACAGTGACCTGCAGACAGAACTCTGGGTCCTAAAACACCAGCAAGGACTCTGACTAAGATGCTTAATCCCCAATCAGAAAGGCAAGGAGGATGGACATCAGAAGAGGGAGAAAACGGAACAGGACAGAGAGCCTCTCAAACACTCTAACCTGTGGGGTATCAAAGCGGATACTAGGACTTATAGCCAAACTTTGGAGAGTGCAGGGAATCTTATGAAAGAAGGGGGAGATAGAAAGACCTGGAGAGGACAGGATCTCCACAAGGAGAGTAACGGACCAAAAAATCTGGGCACAAGGGTCTTTTCTGAGACTGATACTCCAACCAAGGACCATTCATGGAGATAACCTTGAACCCCTGCACATATGTAGCCCATAGCAGTTCAGTGTCCAAGTGATTCCCATAGTAATGGAAACAGGGACTGTATCTGATATGAACTTATTGGCCTGCTCTCTGATCACAGCCCCCTAAAGGGGGCGCAGACTTATCAGGCCAGAGAGGAAGACAATGCAGCCACTCCTGATGAGACCTGATGAGTAGGATCAGAAGGAAAAAGAGAAGAGCTCCCCTATTAGTGGACTTGAGGAGGGGCATGGATGGAGAAGGGGGGAGAAGGTGGGGTTGGGAGGAGAGAAGGGAGGGAGAGAGCTACAGGGGGGTATGCAAAGTAAATAAACTGTAATTAATAAAAATTAAAGTTAAAATTAATAACAGAAAAAATTAGTCTATTTTCTAAGATTTCTCCTCTGTTTTATCACTACTTTAGGCTAAGTCTCCTTAGTAATAAGTTTTGCTTTCCAGTTTTATTTGTAATAGCCAGAAGCTAGAATCAACCCAGATGTCTCTCAGTTGAGGAATGGATACAGAAATTGTGGTACATTTACACAATGGAATACTACTCAGCAATTAAAAACAAGGAAATCATGAAATTTGCAGGCAAATGGTGGGATCTAGAACAGATAGATCATCCTGAGTGAGGTATCCCAGAAGCAGAAAGACACACACAGTATATACTCACTTATAAGTGGATATTAGATATATAATATAGGATAATAATACTAAACTCTGTACATGTAAGGAAGCTAATCAAGAAGGAGCAGCCCGGGTAAGATGTTCAGTCTTCATTCAGAAAGGCAAATGAGGTGGACATTGGAAGAGGGAGAAAACAGGGAACAGGACAGGAGCCTATCACAGAGGGCCTTTGAAAGACTACCCAGCAGGGTATCAAAACATATGCTAAGACTCATAGCCAAACTTTGGACAGAGTGCAGGGAATCTTATAAAAGGGGGAGATAGAAAGAAAGACCTGGAGGGAAAGGGAACAGGAGCTCCACAAGGAAATCAACATAACCGAGAAATCTGAGCCCAGGGATCTTTTCTGAGACTGATATTCCAACCAAGAACCATGCATGGAGATAACATAGAACACCTGCACAGAAATAGCCCATGGCAGCTCAGTGTCCAAGAGGGTTCCCCAGTAACAGGAACAAGGACAGTCTCTGACATGAACTCAGGGGTTGGCTCTTTGATCACCTCCACCTGAGGGGGAAGCAGCCTTACCAGTCCACTGAGGAAGACAATGAAGCCAGTCCTTATGAGACTTGATAGACTAGGGTCAGATGGAAGGGGAGGAGGTCCTCCCTTATCAGTGGACTGGGGAGGGGCATAGGAGAAGAAGAGGGAGCAAGTGTGGGATTGGGAAGGGAGTCTACAGCTGGGATACAAAGTGAATAAACTAATTAATATAAAAAAATAAAAAGGAAAAAAGGTTTGCTTTAAATTAGTCAGACTTGTCTGTCATTTCCTTTTATCTTGAGTTTTGTTTTTTTAAACATTTTTATTTATTTTTTAAAGATTTATTTATTTATCTATTATTTATTATGAATACAATTTGCTGTCTGCATGCCAGAAGAGGGCACCAGCTCTCATTAGATGGTTGTGAGCTACTTTGTGGTTGCTGGGAATTGAACTCAGGACCTCTGGAAGAGCAGCCAGCACTCTTAACCTCAGAGCCATCTCTTCAGCACTCTCATTTTTTTTTTTTTTCAATGCAGTTTATTCAGAAACCTTGAACAATCCTCGGACCCTGGGGAAAGCCAGCCCACAGCTTAAATAGCCTCTGGGTAGCCAACCCAGGCGTGCCACGTGGGCAATGCAGATAGGTCCACATACATGGAAGCAAGCCAGATCCTCAGCCTTAGCCAAATGTGGAATTGTTCGTGACAGAGAGCACTCACCATCGGGAAGGTGGAAGGCAGAAACCAGCTCCATCTTTAAGGCATAGCATTCCGCAGCTCTCTACAGTTCCCCCTTTTTGTTTTAGATGCATCAGGCAAGAGTAGAGGTCTGATCTCTGATATTAGAAATAAATTGGGACTTTGTACCGATGTTCGTTTAGGTGTCATCCACCCAAAGAGCATCAGACCTGTCCGATACCTTTTTCTCAGAGGCGGGACCTGGGGCATCAACCCGCATGCAACCAGACATGCTCTACTCTGGGTCCAAAGCGGCTGACCCTGAGTGCAGTGCTTAGCCTCGCATCCTGAGCGTAACATTTTAACTTTTTATGGTATCCAACCATGCTTGGGGAGAATGTCCTGCTTCAATGGCTGTAAAGGCCTGGAAAACTCTGCATTTATAACTAAATCTTCAGTCCATTTTTTATTTCACCGTGACATTTCCTATAAAATAGTCATTGAGAGAATTTTACCAGATTTATTAATAAATTAATATATTATTTAAACTATACACATTCAATATCTCAGTCAACAGAGATATAAAATGAGGTTAAAAAATCAAACAAATAACTTTCATAATAAATATTTATATGAAAGCTTCTCATGAACTAGAAAAGTTAGAAAATGCAAGTAAATTAAGCTGAAACAAATCCCAAGTGATTTAAAAGGTGTCAAGAACAATTATCACTGTGAAGAAAGCTAAATACACCTTTGAAGGGACAAACTGCTTTGCTAGGAAGTGAGGTTAGAGATGAAAAGGGGAAGGTGAGTAAGTCAGCAGATGGTGTCTGATACTAGATGTAGAAGCTTCCTAATTTTTGTATTTGGGGAGTATAGCTAGAGCACAGGCACCCAGATTTTAATAATGGCATGTGGATAAATAAGATAAGAGCAAAAGTATGGTTTATGTATGGAGCAAACATGCACTATGAACAGTAATCTTCATTCCACATGCCTCTATATGTATATAGAGATATGTATTCTCATATGCACATGTGAGTATGCACACAATGTGTATTTTTACATATACAATTATGGATACATTTGTGAGATTATCCACCAAAGTAACTAATAATAGTACGATGAAATAAAACTAAGATACATTATTACAAAAGTCTGCTCTGGCATGTAGAATGTGCTAACAAACCTCATCTGGATTATTCATAAAAGGAATAGGAACAGAATGGCATCCTTTCTAAGGCTATCTTAAAAGTGATCCCTGTCACTTTTCATAATTCATTGACCACTGCTTGACATGAAGTTAATTTCAGGATATAGCAGGAGGTAAAATCCCCTAAGTGAAGAAGTGAGCATTTTGAACAATAACACAAGCTAATACAAGTGGGATCTTAAACCACACAGGAAATATCCATAGATCCATCACAGAAGAGGATGTCAAGGATGACAAGGTGGCCAAGCATTCCAATGCTTGTAAATACATCAAGGAGAATGGTTACAAGGAAAGGTCATGCTCAGGGCACAATCAGTATCCCTTTTATGGGGTTATTTCATTTGGTTGGCATCAAATAAAAACTGTTTAAAATAAATGAGAGGTCGTCCCAGTAAGAGTCACTATTGCTGTGATAAAACATCATAATCAACTGAGGAGGAAAGGGTTTATTTGACTTATACTTCTACATCATTGTTCATCATTGGAGGACGTCAGGACAAGAACTCAAACAAGGCAGGACACTGGAGGCAGAAGCTGCTACATGGGCCATGGAGAGTGCTGCTTACTGGCTTTCACATCATGCCTTGTTCAGCCTGTTTTCTTATAGAACCCAGGACCACCTCCCCAAGGTGGCACTACCTAAAATGGGCTGGGCATTCGCCCATTAATCACTACTTAAGAAAACATCCTACAACCAATATTATGGAAACATTTTGGCAATTGAGGTTCTCTCTTTTCAGATAACTCTAGTTTGTGTCAAGTTGACATAAAACTATCCAGCCCAGACGTTATGTACAAAGTTCATCTTTTAATGGAAATACCATTACCAGAGGCAATGTCGCAAAATGCAAACGAGACGTCAAGGCAAAGATAAGACAGCAAAATAGAATCAAAGACAAGTATTAGTTGGAGCGATACTAATCATATGAACCCAAGCACACAAAAAAGTAATATCTGAATGCCCATGCTCATACTATGCTGCTATGTCATGAATAAAAGTTAATGTAAGTTGTTACCTGGATGTTATATATTTTAATGCATGAACTTACGAGTATAGATCAAATAAGTTACTGTCAAAATAAGAGTCACAAAGGTCCATGTACACTTTATGTGCTAGAGAAGATTCAGATTTCACAGCCATTCAATTCTAAGACAGAGCCTTTAACCTTCCTAGGTTTTTCTGTATTCATGGCACTCTGGGGAGATTTGCTGGTAAGGACTTTTGTTATTCTGCTGGCTTCAAATAATTCAAAAATCTCTCCCAAAAGATTAAAAGGGAAGAAAAACTCAGCAGAACAAATTCTGCTTCCATCAATATCAATGTAGTAAAAGTTATTATTATTTTTTAATCTGATCCTAGAAGTGAGCTCTCAGAAACAAGATAGGGCCTACTGGGTTAATCTCACTTGGCTTCCAATCTTGGTGTGATTTTTCTTGTTGTAATTTATTGCACTGATGTATGAAGCAGGCTGACAAATAGTTTTGGAAATTGGAGAGAGGTGGTATCTGGTTGGTGAAACTTGGACCTATCTTATTCTGAACCCTTAAAAATGCTCTCTTCCCAAAAATACAGAGCTTGATAATTGTAGTACTGTTTTTATTCTGATATATTATATGTATGTGTGTGTGTGTATATATATATTTATATAATTTTTCAGCCCTAAAAATTGTTTTAAGTTGCATGCTAATATACTACAATGCCTTCTTTCCTTTTAAAAGAATATTTTCATAACTTAGATAATTTTTTTTCTTAAATCCACTTCTTACTAAAAATCAATGACCAGATCAAAATCTGAACCACAAGTAGCAATTTGGGGAACACAGACAGAAAACTGGATCCTTTGCTTTAAAGCACAATCAGAAGGAAACACATCGCAGATTAATCTTCCTCTGCCTTCTCATTTCTTAATAATTCAGATCTAAGTAGGCATGCAAAGGGAGAATCAATCTATTAAAATCAACTTTTCTGCATGTAGACATCTAGTTGGACCAGCACCATTTGCTGAAGATGCTGTCTTTTTTCCATTGAATGGTTTTGGCTTCTTTGTAAAACATCAAGTATACATAGGTGTGTGGGTTTATTTCTGGGTCTTCTGTTCTGTTCTATTGTTCCGCTAATCTGTTTCTATGCCCATACCATGCAGTTTTTATTACTATTGCTCTGTAGTACAGCTTGAGATCAGGGATTAAGATGCCTCCAGACGATCTGTTGTTGTACAAGAACATTTTGGAAATTCTGGGTTTTTTGTTTCTCCATGTGAAGTTGATAATTTTTCTCTCAAGGTCTATAAAGAATTGTGTTGGTATTTTGATTGGAATTGCATGGAATCTGTAGATTGCTTTTTTGCAGAGCAGCCATTTTCACTATGTTAATGCTGCCGATCCATGAGCACAGGAGATCTTTCCATCTTCTGATATCTTCTTCAATTTCTTTTTTCAGAGACTTGAAGTTTTTCTCAAACATGTCTTTCACTTGCTTGGTTAGAGTCACACCAAGGTACTTTATGTTGTTTGTGGCTATTGTGAAGGGTGTTGTTTCCCTAATTTCTTTTTCAACCCTCTTGTCTTTGGTATACAGGAGGGCTTCTGATTTTTTTTTTTTTTTTAGTTAATTTTGTATCCAGCCACTTTGCTGAAGGTGTTTATCAGCTGAAGGAGTTCTCCAGTTGATATAGACCTATAAGATAGGATAAACATACTGAAATCTATACACCTAAAGAAGAAAAAAAGAAAGAGGACCTGGGGTAAGATGATCAATCCTCACTTAGAAAGACAAACGGGATGGACATTGGATGTAGGAGAAAACAAGAAACAGGACAGGAGCCTACCACAGAGGGCCTCTGAAAGACTCTACCTAGCAGTGAATCAAAGCAGATACTAAGACTCATAACCAAACCTTCGGTAGAGTGCAGGGAATCATAAAAAAGGGGGGGTGGTTAATATGACCTGGATAGGACAGGAACTCCACAAGGACCAAATATATCTGGGCACAGGGGTCTTCTATGAGACTGTTTCTCCAAACAAGGACCATGTATGGATATAATATAGAACCTCTGCTCTGATGTAGCCTGTGGTAGCTCAGTATCAAAGTGGGTTTCCCTAGTAAGGGGAACAGGGACTATTCAGAAATAGTGAACTCAAAGGTGGGCTCTTTGACACTCTCCCTCCGAGGGAGGAGCAGCCCTGCTAGGCCACATAGGAGTACTTTGCAGCCAGTCCTGAAGATACCTGATAAACCAGGGTCAGATGAAAGGGGAAGAGGTCCTCCCCTATCAGTGGACTTGGAAAGGGGCAGGGAGGAGATGAGGGAGGGAGGGTGGGATTGGGAGGGAATGAGGGAGTGGAATACAGCTGAGATACAAAGTTAATAAACTGTAACTAATATTAAAAAATTAAAAAATATATTTACTTGAAAAAAATCAACTTTTCCCTTTAGGCCTAAAGATATATATGCAGCTGCAGGCAGCAAATATTCCTCAAAATTAAATTGCACATTCTAAAGAGTTAAGAATTAAGTTTTTACTTGTCATCATTTCATAAAGTTGGTAGTTTTGTAAGGGGATTAAGACAAATATGAAAATAATGACTTAGGACACAAAGTACTTTGTTAGGAAAGGATAAGCTTTCTGTGAGCAGTGCCCTGTTGGATGTAGGTCTATGGTGCTTCCCTCCCAGAGCCATCCTCACTCTGGGATGCAGACACTTAAGAGCATTGTTTTAGAATCTAGTCACACGCAAAGTTACACATGAGAAGGGTGGTCTCTGCCTTCCTGTTTCAGTGGGAGAGGCAGAAGTTTCTGGGCTTCTATTGCATGGAAGTTTGTCTGTGGAACTTGTTCTGTTGTATATTTCAAAATAACTTGAATAAGGATTTTTGAATAGTTTCATTTCAAATAAAGTACAAATATTTGAAGTGATGGCTAAATACAGTGCTTTAATGATTTTACACATACATGTACACACACATATATAATGTGTAAAAATCTACCATAAAACATAAGAAATTACTATTTGTCAGTAAAAATGAAAAATAAACTAGTAATTTAAAAACAGTGTTGCAAAGTTCAAAATTTTAATTCTTACAAATTTGTTCTATGAACCATCATCAGGGGATAAAATATCTTGGACAGGCCCTATTTTCACAGGAAGTACCTAATGTTAAATGGTCTGTAGTGAAACAAGCTTGCCATTTCCTCTTCATGTTGTGATTTTCTTTTTGTGTTTCTTTTCAGTGACTGTTGGTGGTTATGTCCAAGGCAGAAACAGAAAACCTAGTGACTTATTTCCAGCAAGTCCTTGACTTATGGAGCTCTGTCAGTAGGATGATCTATAGTGCATTGTGTTTTGATGGCACATTTTACAGTATGCTGATGAAATGAATGATGAAGCTTGATAAAAGATCTGAAAGGACCAATCACTCACATGCAGTTAGGAGCTTAAAATCTTCCTCATGGAGAAGCTGCTATTAGACAAATTAAGAGTCAAAAAAAAAAAAAAAGAAAAAGAACAATTAAGACTCAAACATATTTCTATTTGCGCTAATGGAATGCCAAAATTGCTGTTATTTCATGTACACTTTTTTTCACCATGAGAATCCAAGCTTGATTTTACTAGACTGTCTGTGATTTTTGTGTGTCTACTATTTCTTGACTCCATAAATTTTGCATGACTTTGTATGATCTC
This sequence comes from Meriones unguiculatus, assembly GCF_030254825.1. NCBI lineage: Eukaryota > Metazoa > Chordata > Mammalia > Rodentia > Muridae > Meriones > Meriones unguiculatus. The sequence continues at coordinate 121,568,647 of NC_083358.1, forward strand.
ATTTTCATCTTTAAGCATAATTTTACTTTTTCTTCTTTATTTTGCCTCTTCTGTGTTTCATGTTTGTTGGTAAAATGAGGACAGACTGCAAATAGGTCTCATTTTTTTTCATTTTGGATTATAACATATACTTCATTTGTAAAAATGGAAAAATTCTCAAATCTTGATATTATAGTGTAACAACTGACATATATTTGTAGGAAAGAAAGTACTAGACACTTAAGACCCTGGATTGAAGATGGAGTGTGGTGGATAGCCACACTATCACTCCTGGCACCGTGTCTATGCAAATGAAGACTGCAATTAGCTCGAATGCCCAGTGATCCGACTGCCTGGCAAGGGCATTGCTTTCTTCAACTTGCAACACAAGCTAGTCCACTTTTCCCAGACTAATTTGAGGAGTGAAACCTGGAGTCACTCTCAGGCTACTTACTATGCAAACTACTTCACCAAGTTTAGCTCGCAACTAGTCTCTGTGTATAATGGAAACAGTCAGTAATTATTCGTCTATGATCAAAAACTTGCCACAAACAGAAATAAGGACATGACTAGAAAAGTGTTTCAGAATATATTAATCAATATGAAAGGTGGGAAAGGGCAGACAATGTAAGGAAAACATATGAGAACAAAACTTTTTCATTAGTTTTTCCAAATGTACTGAGATACAATAAATATTTTCAACTTATTAAGTTATTTAATATTCTACAACATATAAAACGTTTTGTTAGTAGTTTTAATTAATTGGGGTTGAGTAAATATTCTCTTCTTTTATTGCCCAAGAGGTATCTGCTTGGGCCATCTCTGTTCATCACAGTCACTGCACATTGTGTAAATTCAGGAAGTAAAACCTTTCCTCCTAAGGGACCATTGCTTTAGCAATACTTATCAACACAATGCTATAACAGATTACATATAGAATAAACTTACAACCTCGATGAATCTGGTGACATAATTCATTATATAAACCTAACTATAACTTTTAATGATGTATGTATGTGTGTGTGTGTGTGTATGTATGTATGTATGTGTATTGTACAAAAAGTAAGAAAATCATTTTATAAAAGGCAGATACAGAGCCAGCAGGAGAGGGTAAAGCTACCTGCTACCAATCCTGGCCACCTAAGTGTCAATGTCCCAGAGTCACATGGTAGGAGAGAACTGACTCCCAGATGTTGTTCTCTGATGGCCACATGTACACCTTGGCATGTGGAGCCTCTTCCCAAACAAATCAATAAATGCAACAAAAATATTAAAAAGGACAAATATAAAATCATTCCAAAAATATTCTTTGGGTGCTAAATGCCCAATTTCTGCTTGTAAAAATGTGCACTTTGTATCTTATGCCTTTCTTGGTTCTTTACATTCAGGTTGGCTCAACTGTGCTTGCTATCCATACTTAATGCTCCTGGTACCTATATTCATAGCAACTGCAAATACACATAGAATGTGCTACTTTCTCAGGAACTATTCAAAATATGCAAAAGTCATTTAATTGTTAAATTTTTAAAAAAGGAGTGGTGGGCTATATAATATTTATTACCAACCCTAAGATTATCATGACAGTATTATCTAACCCTTTATCACAAATAATAAGACACTGTTAGATTTTATAATTGCCTTATTTACTTTGGGCCAGGCAGATATTTCACCTATGCTGTCTCAATAACCTTACCATCCACCTCCCAGCCCCCATCCAATGCCATCTATCTTTATCATCCTCATCTGGCCTACCTTCCATCAATAATTCCATTATACTTGCTTGCATGCTTCATCTGAGCATTTTCAAGCCATTATTGGAGTCCTTCCTTCCAGCCCAGGTGGCTCCTTCTCCACCTAACCCATCATGGTGTTCTTCTTCCTCATCTCTTACTGTCTGTCTCTTTCCTGAGATTCCCCTTTCTTCTAAAGGAACTTTAGCCCCTCCTACCCCATTCTTCCCTGCCCAGGTATAAGCTGTTTAATCAGCTAATTAGGTAGGTTTACACAACAAGAATAGGTGTACCCAGATCTTGAGAGCCAGTAACACACATCAAATCAACCTCCAATACTTAATCCTCATAATGATTTAACTCTGTTGTGTGGATTCTGGCACTATCAATATTTTTCAGTCATCCAGATACTTTTCCACCTACTTCTGACTGTTAGATCCAGGCTGTGAAGCCAAGCAAAGTGCACACCTTCAACAGCTGTCTGTGTTGCCCTTTGTTTACAAAGTTTCTCCTCCACCAGCTAATGTGTAGCAAGTTCCTACTAAGAGCCTGTCACATTTTAGGCACAAATACAAAGTGAAAACAGTCCAGGCCCTGATCACAGGGCAGAGTTAATTTACCATGACTCATTTCAGATTGCAAGGGTTTTTTGCTCTCCAAACCAATAAATAATGTCTAGCCCCATAGTTCAATCACTTCCCTGGGAGCATCAGCAAACTTTGTCTAATAACAGAACTATGCTTAGCTGGTATCTCAACTCCTTTCCTGCTTCCAGACAATTCTACAGCTCTAGTGACAAGATAGTCTAGTAATATGGAAGTCCAACGCAAACTGTCATTCTTCAGTATCGACTAAGTGAAATCCAGTAAGACAGACATTTCATGCCACTGACAGTCTGCCTTCTGTCCTTTCTTTCTGTGCTAGAGTCTCCACATGGCTAATTCTTTCCCCTAAGTTTTTATTATCTTTGTTATATAGAAGACACTGTGGCAAAACTTCAATTAAAAAGCTGTATTTCTGAATGGGTGTGTACATGTGCCTGTAACTTGAACAACAGTAAATAAATTCTTTTTTATTTGTTGAAGTCTTTCTGGAGAAACTTGGGACTCTTCTAATTTTGTCCTAAGGAAAATTTCCAAAGGCATGCTGGAACACATAAGCACAGCAACCACTGATATGCAACTGTTTTCTTGTCATTTCTTTTTGAATGGCACTTGGGCTTCCATTCCAAAGCCTTGGGATAGTCTCCTGATACAAAGCCAGTGAGATGCTTCAGTGGGTAAAGGTGCTGACCCCAATCCTAAGAGCTTGCACTTGATTGCTTGAACCATTAAGTTAGGCAGAATATAACTCCATTTTAAAATAAAGATTTTGACTGGGAACTGAATTCAGGTACCAGGAAATATCACAGAATGTACACCTGGCAGAAAACAAAGTTAACTCTCCTAGCAACAGCCTCCAGGAAATATAACAGAATAAATGTCATAAAAAAATAGAGACAAACTCCCTGGCAATAATCATTGGGAATCAGTTGGAAATGGGGTGGGAAAATTCTCCCCAATGTTTCAGATATGGTTTAGAAAAATAGCCATTGTGATTATATGCCTTAGCCATTGTGATTGTGTGCCTCAGAAAAGGTCACCCCGCCCTGCTAAACTTCACCCAATTCTGTAATGCCAAGGCTTGTGCCCTCCTGCTTGCTGCCATGGAAACCCCCTGCTCACAGACTTTCCCTCTAAAAATCCTGTTCCCTCAGAGCTTGGGGTCCCACTTCTCTACTGCTGCATCAGTGAGACTTGGGTCCCGAGTTCGATTGCTCTCGTAATAAAGCTCCCTTGCTATTGCATCGAGTCGTCTCCTGGTGGTCTCTGAGGGTCCCGTGAACCTGGCATAACACCATGTGCTGGAAGGAGCTACAACGATGTGCATGCAAGTGCACACAAACATTGCAGGCACATGCATGCACAAACAAACGCATTCATACATGCATACATACACAGGCACATATGCATACAAATAAATAAACATAATAAAAAACATAAAACCTTTTGGTACTCCACTATACATGTTGCCCAAGGACACTGAAGTGAAGGCACAGAGCTTCAGGGATTATCTAGCTCCATAGGACTATATTATACACCGATTAAATCTAAAAGCATGATCAGGGCACCATTTATTTACATGTCCCTAAATTACCATATGCCAAATTAGTTTCTCCTTGTGTTTTGGTTCCATTTCATTTTACGATAAGATGCCCATAGTGTTTATTAGCCTGTAAACTGTGACTCTATTTAGAAGTCTACTTCCAATTAAAGGCAATTAAAGATTATTTTTTCCATTTTCTACTTTTCTATATGACATTTTCCCATTTGAATTATCTATTATTTTCTCTTAATCAGGTTTAACACATCAAAATTTATCTGCATTTTTCATTTGTCATTTGTCTTCCCTTCTTTATGCTGCTAAAATATAGTATAGCTAAACTTTGAAAAAAATTACACTTTTATGAATAAGAAAAAATAAAACTAGATAGAAATCTCTATAGAGCCACAGAAGGTAACAGAAAAAGATCTTATAAACTTAAGAGCTTGAAAAATGTTATCAAGTGTCATTCTTTAATGGCAGGAGCCAGAGAACTCACAATTATCGTTTACTTCTTTATTCTGAAGCCATATTCAGTAATGGCCAAAAATAGTAACTTATTGTTAGGGAATCACCTCTTTAACCTGCTAGTTCAGTTATCAGTTTCTGGAAGGTGCTGATGCAGCCAAGGTCGTGGATTGTGAAAGAAACAAGGTGTCTGCTGTGCTGGTGTCTACAAACATTTGCCAGCCTGTTTCTGACAGTGCTGGGAGACCGTCGGGATAAGCAGCACTACTACTATGTGGACAGCTGGATTTTCAAAGGTCTCAGTGACCTGCCAAAGGTCTCAACATTCATAAACTGTGGTAAAACCTAACTCTACTGACACCAGTGTCCTCCACACAGCAAATATGCTTCATTTGGGTAAATTCATTTGGAGAAATAGTAAAATGATTATGACAACTCATTAACCTACTAATTATACCTGTATTTAGAAACTTCTGACATTTGGGTTCAAATCATAATAGGCTATGTGCTAGCTGGCAAATAAGTTAAGAGAAAAAAAATCATACTCTAAAAGAAAACCAACAGAGCCAACTAACCAGGGCCCAGAGTGGCTTGCTGAGGCTGAAGCATCAATCAAGGACCATGCAAGGACTGGACCTAAGCCCCCTACACAAAGGGAGCATATGGAAAGCTTAGCCTTCATGTGGGTCCTCAAGTAAGGAAAGCCAGGACTGCACCTGACACAGACATTCCTGCCAGCTTTTTAATCACTTCTTCCTGGCAGGGCTGCTTTGCCAGGCCACTGGGAAGAGAACACACTCAGTCCTGATGCTACTTGATGAGCTGAGGTAGATGGGAAAGGAACTCCCCTTTTCTGAGGAAGAGGGAAGGAGAGCTGAAGGGAAGGGGGACTGGGAGGCAAGGAGGAATGATGCTATAACTAAGATGTAAAGTAGGTATAAACATAAAATAAAATAAAATAATAAAAAAGAAAAACATGCAGAAGTCAAATGCATATTACTTTTACAATAAGATGAAGAAGAGTTGTCAAGAACCCATACACAATCTCCTCCAAACGAGAATGACACAGTGAGAAATGAAATGAGGAGAACATTGGAGTTGGGCTTACTGGTGTGTTTTAGGCAGATATGACATTCATCACACTTTGGCAGCCACCCTTCACTCTTCAGAGGTGGTAATATTATATTGCCATTTTTTTCAAGTACCCACTGTCTCTTTTGTGAAAAGATCAGCAAAAGAGAAATAAACAATGGCATTTGCATCCTAAGAAAATTATTTTCTAAGCATAGCTATTCAGTGGAAACGGTTAGAAATGGCCCTAGGTATGAAACTCACTACTGTACAGTTTGGTACAGGCTGCACCTGAGTGGGAACTAAAGGACGGCTGAGGACATTCACGGAAGAGAACTAAGGGCAGAACGTTCTGCCTCAGCGCCAGATAAATGACCCAGAAGTACCAAAAAGCCAAGCCGGGCTGCCCCCACGATGGTGCAGATGGCCAAGGCATGCTGTACTAGCAGATCTACAAGCACTGGGAAGTGCAAGGGAAGAACAGAACACTGAAAATTAAGCACTTTAAAGACATTGTTTATAAACTGTAACTAATATTAAAAAATAAAAGTTTAATAAAAGAATAAAAAAGACATTTTCAATAGTTTTCACAGTAGGGTTAAAATCTTCACTGGAGTCAGGCAAGTCAGCAAAACTCCAAAACCAGATAAACAACACCTCCAAACTTTCCTCCAGGAAAACGGGATGAAATTCTTGTGCATAGATGACAGTAACAGACAAGTGGTGAAAGACTCCAAGTTAACTTTCCAAACAGTCAGGCAAAGACAAGCTTGGGGTGGGGTGGGGTGGGAAGTGCTCTATCACACTGCAGCACAGCTGTGGTGAGTGAGCAACCTGGGCGGGATCCCCTCAGTCACAGGTAAGAGGGGGTGTCTTAGTCCCATTTTATGGGATGTTGCTGGGGACTCCGTTGTGGGTTATTAATAGTTATTATTGAGTTATCTTTTAGGAAAGCAGCGGTCATTCCTAAACAACTGTATAACCAAATCACCACACAGAGACTGGGATTTACTTAATTAACCTAGAGCACAATACTGGGCAATAGTTACTCCATTCTAAACTGCCAAGCCCACAATTTCCTACCATTCAGGTTTCACCAATTATACTTGCTTTTAGTCATTTCTTAGGTCCAGTCCCACCTCTCCACATGGCTCCAAGTCTTCTCATATGGATTCTCTTCCTCCCTCTTTCCATCCTTCCTCTTCCTCCCACTCAGGACCAGGATGTCCCACCCTGTCCTCTCCATTGCTCAGCATTGTGGCTGGTTGTTTTAATTGACAGTATAGAGAACAAATGGTAGTATGTTTACACAAACTTGAGACAGATGATGCTTATTCTAAGCATCACAATGCAATGTCCTGATTGATACCAGATAGTGTGGGAGAGAAATCAGCATTTGAATGAACAAGTGTAAATTGTATACATTCCACAAGAACATTATACCAACACGACTCCATACCTAATGTTGCTACCTGACTTCTTGGTGTCTTTTAAAGTAGAAAAGAAACCTTATAGTTTGCTTGTCCCTCTCAGACCTAGCCATTTGCAGCTCACTATCACATCCAAATGTTTGCATAAGACATTTCAAGCCACTCTGTCAGGTACAAGTATCAGAATCTAATTGCTACGGGGTGGGAAAATTTGCTTCTACTTTTAGCTTTTATAGCTCTACAGAAATGAGAAAAAATTGGTATCTGTTAGGATAGGTATGGAAAATACATATAAGAAATTCAAAATATTGATACTAAAATATTTTGAAAAAATACAATGAATCAAATGAAAGTGAAATCTTAATTGATGCCAGGGATTAAAAGTAGCTTTCTAGACAGAAAAGATGAGAATATATACAGAGAAAGTAATAGAATATTTTAGCATGTAAATACAAAGAGTAGTCTATTTTTTGAATAGTAATTTTCAGCAGGGAGTAGAACTACATCCATAAAGATATGACATAAATAGTTTGAGAAACAGAAATCCAAATCATAAGGGATAGTAACAGGAAACATTTTTACATAAGTAACTTCAAAAATCTTATTTTCGTGTACCTGTCACAAACAAAAGGAAACAAAAATCAAGCAAACTTCAGGGACTCCTCCACCCAGCTGAGCTTACCTCCTATCAGCACATGTGGACCTGCTTAGTACTGGAGGTTGAAACTACGCAAATAAAGATTTCATGTACTTAGGAAATACTCATAAAGACTCAAAATTATTTCTGTCATGAATTTGGATGTGTTTGAAAATTGTAATGAAGATAGATAATAATCTTAGATAAAAGTAAGGCAAGGGTAAGAAATGGCACATGTGAGTGTCTGTGTGTGAGTGTATGAGTGTATGTGTGAATATGTGTGTTTGAGTATGAGTGTATGTCTCTTTCTGTATGTAGTGTGAATGTGTACATGTTGTATGTGAGTGTGTGTGGTGTGTGTGTGAGCAAATGTGTATGTAGCATGTGTGTGTGTGTGTGTGTGTGGTACAAGCGTGTGTGGTGTGAGAGCATATGTAGTGTGTATGTTTGTGTAGGGGAGAGAGTGTGTGTATGAGAGAGAGAAAAAGAGGAAGAGAGAGAGGGGAACTGAGTAAGTATATGGTCTGAGCCTCTAAGTTTGAGGTTATTTATTGCACAGTAGCATATAACCAATGCAGTCAAGGATACAAGCTGGAGAATAAGAACACATCTTCTTTAGGAGGCCATGAGATGTACTGCTTGGAAAAGTAACAATTGAGACTGAAAAGAGGCAATGACTAAAGGGGAAATAGTTAACAATTTTACAGAATAAAAGGAACATGTACATACTCAGCTTGAGGAAACATGATTTGCACTAAGACCAGCAAACACACATCCACAAGAGGCTATGTTAAGGTTATTTGTTGTTTTTTTTTATAATATTTGTTGCTTTCAGTTTCTCTCTTAACCCAGCTATTACCCAAATAATTGAGACTCTATTTATTTGTTTAATAAGCTTCACAACACAATAACCGAGCAGTTATTACTCTATTCTTAACCCTCTAAGCTAATCTGGTTTCCTTCCAGTGTACATCCCAGAATACTTGCACTTTGTAGCTTTCCTTGCTCCAACTGCTCTCTCCTGATGTTTCCTGAACCTCTATCATGGCCGAATCCCTTACTCCCTCCTTTAACTACTTCTCCCCTGGCTGGAGGAACTCCAGCCCTATTCTCTCCCCTGCTCAGCAATTGGCGGTAAGCTGCTTTTTTTGGCAAATCAGGGGACAACTGGGTAGCAGTGTTTACCCAACATTGAGACAGAAGATTCTCAGAACAAGAATTGCAAGCAGGTATGGAGGGAGGAATACAGAAATCAGCATTTGAATTACGTGATAACCTTATGCTTACATCTCCCCTTTTTAGTGTAATAAAAGGCCCTTTCTCTTACAATAACAAACTATATGTAATAATAACAATTATGAAAATTATTAGGTAAGGTTTACATTTGCATCTTTGACACCCTTGAATAAAGTATTTTGTTATTTATCAAAGTTTATCATCCTAAGCAATTTAAGTTTAACTGTGAGACTATAGCTATCTACTCTTCAACCTCATCAGAGACTTAAGAATGGATATATTTTACCTAAATATGTAAGAATTGCAGGCAAGCAGCTTCCAAAAGTATATAAATTACAGAGATATTTGGCTGCATGGACAGTTCCCCCAAACTCTCTGTAATGTTGGAGAATCATCTTCAGCCTTTGGCTCAGAGCATCTGCCAGGCTTTTCTGTGAAGCAGGAATTATAAAGGACTTGCCTACAATGTCCTTACAAAGCTCAGCAATTAACTTTTCTGGATCCAGTTTGTTCAGTTGGGACAATATTCTGTTTAAAATTGATGCAAGGGCATTTTTTCTCCCAGTGGCTAGCTCTTTAAAGTAGAACGGGGGTGCTGCCAGGAGCAGAACTCTCTCATTGTCAAATAAGCTTTAAGTTAATAAAATCTTTAAATGTCATATTCTGTCAATATGTGAGGTCTTTGGAGACCATTTATCTATCTGGACTGTTTGTTTTTAGCTATTTTTTACCTGTCAATCTGGGAAACATTTTTGTAATTAACTAAACTAGTATCTAACATGACCAAGAGTGTGATTGACTGCTAACATGTATTTCTTAATTATTCTAAACAGTTGGTAATAAGAGCTTTTAAAAAAAATTAGAATTAAAAATTGCAGTTCTAATAATTACAAAGGTACAATATCTTAGCACATTGTAACAAAATATAATCTTAAAATCTGTGTTAATATTAAAAAATCTATACCAATATAAGATTTCTGGCTTATTAATGCTCTTTGGTCTAAAAGTAGATTTAATAATCTATCTTTTATGTGTCATTCCAATATACAACTAATCCCTCTAAAACAATAACAAACATCTATCATTCAAGGAATGACCAAAAACCATCCACCACTTCTTGGAAATATGGTATTTTTTTCTTAAATTGCTTCCTGCTGATTTTTGAGGGCCCAAGAAAATTGGGAGATTGTTTAGTCTTAAGAAAGCTATCTGTCAATTCTGTCACACTGAGAAATTGTCACACAATTTGCTGTCAATTCTCTGCACACTGAGAAAGTTCAGAGCTTATCTGAATTCCTGACTGGAACCATTTGTGATGCTAGGTGTTTTAAAATTGTCCTGGATGTAGATTTTTGAAGAAACAGTGTCACAAAGACCATCTCTGAGGTAGGATCACATAGGATACTTGTCTTATCCTTTTTTGGTGTCTAGTCATCTTACGCTGCAAAATATTAAACTATCAAATTTTTTTATAAATTTTATAAATTTTTGTATTAATATATGTATTGGCTGTGCACTGAGACAGAGAAATGGCTAGAGGCCAGTAAAAAAGTACAATCAACAAAAGGCAAAGCAATATGGAATCTCCAGAACTCAGTTATCCAGGGAGAAATAGCCCTGGACACCCTAACATAAGTGAAATTCAAGAAGATGACCTTACATCTATGCTTATGAAGAGGTTAATGGAGGAAGCATATAAAAATGTGTAAAGATTTAGGGAAAGATATACTAAAACAGATTATGGCCATCCATAAAGAAATACAGGAAGATGCAGCCAAACAGTTTGTGGCTTTCATAGAGGAAATGTTTAAATCACTGAAAGAAATAAAAGAAATAGAGGAATATTCAAAGAATGTCCAGGTGAAGGAATTGAAGGAAAATACAGTCAGACAGGTGAAGAAAATGAACAAAATGATCCAAGATATGAAGATAGAATTGGAAAAATTAAAGAAAACACAAATGGAGGAAATCATGAGAAGGAGAATCTAGAAAAGAAAACAGGAAATAAAAAGGTAAGCATATGGGGGCTGGAGAGATGGCTCAGAGGTTAAGAGCACTGGCTGCTCTTGCAAAGGTCCTGAGTTCAATTCCCAGCAACCACATGGTGGCTCACAACCATCTGTAATCTGGTGACCTCTTCAGGTGCGCAGGTGTACATTCAGGCAGAACAATGTATACATAATAAATAAATAAACAAATAAATAAATAAATAAATAAATATTTTAAAAAAAAGGTAAGCATAACCAACAGACTATAAGAGATGGAAGAAAGAATCTCAGGTGTGGAAGGTACAATGGAAGAAATCGATGTATCCGCCAAAGAAAATAATAAATCTAAAAAATTCCTGACATAAACCATGCAAGAAATCCAAGACAACATAAAGAGACAAAATGTAAGAATAATAGGAATAGAGGAAAAAGAAGAGTCCCTCCTCCAAGGCCCAGAAAATGTTTTCAACAAAATCATTGAAGAAAATTTCCCCAACCTAAAGGAGAGGCCTATAAGAATACAAGAGGCCTACAGAACACTAATAAATTAGACCAGAAAAGAAAATCCTCCTGTCACAAAATAATCAAAACAGTAAGTCTACAGAACAAAGAAAAAATATTAAAAGCTGCAAGGGAAAAAGGCCAAGTAACATATAATGGCAAACCCATTAGAATGACACCTGGCTTCTCAACAGAAACTAGGAAAGCTGGAAGGGCCTGGACATGTATTATACAGACCTTAAGAGAACACAGATGTCAGCCTAGCCAAACTAGGCTGTACCCAGCAAAACTCTCACTCCTCAAAGACAGAGAAAACAAGATATTCAACAACAAAAACAAATTTCAACAATACCTACACACAAATCCAGTGTTACAGAAAATACTAGAAGGAAAAATACAACCCAAGAAAACTAACTAATTTCAAGAAAACACAGGAAATAAATAACCTCACTACAGCAAAACAAAAAGTAGCCAAACACACAAACACACTACCATGGCCAACATCAATATCAAGAAATCTAACAGCCACTGGCCATTAATCTCCCTCAAAATAAATGGACTCAATTCTCCAATAAAAAGACACAGACTAATAGGATGGATGCGTAAACAAGACCCAACAGTCTGTTGCATACAAGAAACATACCTAAGTCACAAAGATAGACATTACTGAAGAGTAAAGGGCTGCAGGACAGTTTTCCAAGCAAATGGACCCAAGAAGCAAGCAGGAGTAGCCATTTTAATGTCTAATAAAATAGACTTTCAACCAAAATTAATCAAAAGACATAGAGAAGACTTCATATGCATCAAGGGAAAAATCCACCATGAAGATATCACAATCCTGAAAATTTACACCCCAAATGCAAGGGCACCCACATTTGTAAAGGAAACATTAATAAAATTTAAACCACACATAGATCCCCACACATTAATAGTGGGAGACTTCAACACCCCACTCTCAACAAAGGACAGGTCAACAAAACAGAAATTAAACAAAGAAGCAATAACTCTGACAGAAGTCATGAATCAAATGGACCTCACAGACATCTGCAGAGCCTTTCACCCAAACACAGAAGAATTTACCTTCTTCTCAGCACCTCATGGAACCTTCTCCAAAATAGACCATATAGTTGGTCACAAAGCAAGACTCAACAGATACAAGAAGATTGAAATAATCCCTTGTATCCTATCTGATCACCATGGACTAAAGCTGGACCTCAATGACAAAAGTAGCAAAAGGCCTAAACACACATGGAAACTGAACAACTTGCTACTAAATGACAGCTGGGTCAGAGAAGAAATAAAGAAAGAAATTAAAGTCTTCCTAGAATTCAATGAAAATGAAGGTCCAACATACCCAACCTTATGGGACACAATGAAAGCAGTGCTAAGAGGAAAGTTCATAGCCCTAAGTGCCTTCAAGAAGAAATTCGAAACTTCTCATTCAAGCAACTTAATGGCTCACTTAAAAACCCTAGGAAAAAAAGAGAAGCAGACACAACAAAGAGGAGTAGATGGCTGGAAATAATCAAGCGCAGGGCTGAAATCAATATATTAGAAACAAATAAAACAATTTAAAGAATCAATGAAACTAAAAGCTGGTTCTTTGAGAAAATCAACAAGATAGACAAACCCTTAGCCAAACTAACTAAAGGGCAGAGAAGCACTATCCAAATCAACAAAATCAGAAATGAAAAGGGGGACATAACCACAGACACTGAAGAAACCCAAACAATCATTAGGTCTTACTTCAAAAGCCTAAATGCCACAAATTTGAAAATCTTAATGAAATGGACAATTTTCTTAACCGATTCTACATGCCAAAGCTGAATCAAGACCAGGTAAATCAATAATTAAATAGTTCTATATCCCCTAAGGAAATAGAAGCTGTCATCAAAACTCTCCATTCAAAAACATAGCCCAAGGCCAGATGGTTTCAGCACAGAATTCTACCAGACCTTCAAAGAAGAGCTAACACCAATACTCTGAAAACTATTTCACAAAACAGAAAGAGAAGGAACATTACCAAACTCATTCTATGAAACCACAGTCACCTTGGTACCTAAACCTCAACAAAGAAAGAGAATTTCAGGCCAATCTCCCTCATGAACATCAATGCAAAGATACTTGCAAACTGAATCCAAGAACACATCAAATATATCATCCACTACAACCAAGTAGGCTCCATTCCACATATGCAGGGGTGGTTCAATATAGGGAAATCCATCAGTGTGATCCACCACATAAACAAACTGAAGGAGAAAAACCACATGATCATCTCCTTAGGTGCTGAAAAGGCATTTGACAAAATCCAACATCCATTCTTGTTTAAAGTCTTGGAGAGATCAGGAATAAAAGGCATATAACTGAACATAGTAAAGGCAATATACAGCAAGCCTATAGCCAATATCAAACTCAGTGGAGAGAAACTTAAATCAATCCCACTGAAATCAAGTATAAGTCAAAGCTGCCCACTCTCTCCATATCTCTTCAACATTGTTCTTGAAATCCTTGCTAGAGCAATAGGACAATTGAAGGAGATCAAGGGGATACAAATTAGAAAGGAAGAAGTCAAAGTATCACTACTTGCAGATGATATGATAGTATACCTGAGTGACCCAAAAAATTCTATCAGGGAACTCCTACAGCTGATTAACACCTTCAGCAAAGTGGCTGTATATAAAATTAACTCAAAAAAATCAATAGCCTTCCTGTATACAAAAAACAAAAAAGCAGAGAAAGTAATTAGGGAAACAACACCCTTCACAATAGCCACAAAGGACATAAAGTACCTTGGTGTGAACCTAACCAAGCAAGTCAAAGACCTGTATGAAAAAAATTTCCAGTCTCTGAAGAAGTATTAGAAGAAGATATCAGAAGATGGAATGATCTCCCATGTTCATGGCTTGACAGGATTAACATAGTAAAAATGGCTATCTTACCAAAAGCAATCTACAGATTCAGTGCAGTTCCCATCAAATTACCAACACAATTCTTTACAGACATTCAAAGAAAAATTCTTACCTTCATATGGAACAAGAAAAAGAAACCAAGGATTGTTAAAACCATTCTCTATAGTAAAAGATCTTCTGGAGGTATCCCCATCCCTGATCTCAAGCTGTACTATAGAGCAACAATACTAAAAACTGCATGATACTGGCATAGAAACTGACTGGTGGATCAATGGAAGTGAACAGAAGACCCAGAAATAAATCCACTCACTTATGGACACCTGACTTTTGACAAAGATGCCAAAACCATCCACTGGAAAAAAGACAGCATCTTCAAAAAATGGTGCTGGTCCAACTGGATGTCTACATGTAGAAAAATGCAAATATATCCATACTTATAATCCCGCACAAAACTAAAGTCCAAATGTATCAAACACCTTAATGTAAAACCAGACACACTAAACCACTTAGAAGAAAAAGTGGGAAGAGCCTGGAATGCATTGGCACAGGAGACAACTTCCTGAACAGAATACCAACAGCACAGGCTCTAAGAGCAACAATCAATAAATGGGACCTCATGAAATTGAAAATCTTCTGTAAAGCAAAGGACACTGTTGTCAGAACAAAACGACTGCCTACAGATTAGGAAAGGATCTTCACCATCCCTATATTTCACAGAAGACTAATATCCATTATATATAAAGAAATCAAGAACCTAAACAGCAACAAATCAAGTAATCCAATTAAAAAATGGAGCACAGAGTTAAACAGAGAATTCTCAATAGAGGAATATAGAATGGCAGAGAAATACTTAAAGAAATGTTCAATGTCCTTAGTCATAAGGGAAATGCAAATCAAAATGACCCTAAGATTTCATCTTATACCCAATGTAAACTTGTACAACTACTTTGGAAAGCAATCTGGCACTTCCTCAGACATAGAAATAGCGCTTCCTCAAGATCCAGCTATACCACTCCTAGGCATATATCCAAAAGATTCTCAAGTACACAATAAGGACATTTGCTCAATCATGTTTGTAGCAGCTTTATTTGTAATAGCCAGAAGCTTGAAACAGCCCAGATGCCCCTCAACCGAAAAATGGATACAGAAATGTGGTACATCTATACAATGGAATATTACTCAGCAATAAAAAAACAAGGAAATCATGAAATATGCAGGTAAATGGTGGGGTCTGAAAAAGATCATCCTGAGTGAGCTATCCCAGAAGCAGAAAGATACACAGGGTATATACTCACTCATATAGACATATAATACAGGATAAACATACTAAAATCTCTACACCTAAAAAACTAATCAAGAGGGAGGACTCTTGCTAAAAAGTTCAACCCCTATCCAGAAATGCAAAGAGGCTGGACATCAGAAGAAGGAAAAAAGAGGGAACATATCAGGAGCCTGCCACAGAGGACCTCTGAAAGGCTCTGCCCTGCAGACTATCAATGCAGATGCTGAGACTTATGGGCAACCTTTGGGCATAGTGCAGGGAATCTTAGGAAAGAAGTGAGAAACAGTAAGATCTGGATAGGACAGGAACTCCACAAGGAGAGCAAGAAAACCAAAAAATCTGAGCACAGGGGTCTTTCCTGAGACTGATACTCCAACCAAGCACTATGCATGGTGATAACCTAAGACCCCTGCACAGATGTAACCCATGGCAGTTCAGTATTCAAATGGGTTCCATTGTAATAGGAACAGGGACTGTCTCTGACATGAACTGATTGGCCTGCTCTTTAATTACCTCCTCCTGAGGGGGAAGCAGCATTACCAGGCCACAGAAGAAGACAATGCAGCCACTCCTGATGAGACCTAATTGACTAGAAACAGAAGGAAGGAAAAGAAGTCCTTCCCCTCTCAGTGGACTTGAGGAGGGACATGCGTGCAGAAGGGGGAGGAAGGGAGGGATTGGGACTGGAGGAGGGAGGGAACCACAGGGGGAATACAAAGTGAATAAAGTATAATTAATAAAAAATTTAAAAAGTTATAAAAATAAAATAAATTAAAAAAATAAATGTTGTGTTCCAATGGATATACATGCTGAAGAACCATTAGCCAGAATTTGCAAAAGGCATCTCCAAGACAGTCATAATCTCAACCAAATGGTTAACCTTAGCATCATATTCTTCAGAATTTAAGGTCCTTTGGAATTCTGAATATGAACCTATAGCGTGGTTTCTGTTCTCTAAACTCTGTAAAAAAGAGAACACAAGTATCTGTCTGACCTTGTTCCAAGGCAACACCAAGGAGGATCTGTATTTCTACTTTAGCATATAAACCTTCATCCTGTAATTGAACTTTGACAATGTGTATACAATATCTAGTCTCTCCATGATGGCCTATTGCTGAAGTCTTTTTACCCACACCTCAATGGGCTGCCATTCTGCAATTTCTTTAAGACTTTGTGGAATTTCCTGATCTGGAACTAACTCTTTTGGTGCTATTGTTACTTCCAAATCTCTGAAGGTTCTCTATTTTGATTCAAAGATTCCTCCAATCTCTGTTTCATGACATTTAATTTAGCATCTAATTGCTCAGTATCTTTTTTCTCCAACTCTGTCTTATTCTGTATATCTCAAGGATATACAAAACTGAAATCATCACTGAAAATATTATTTGTATGCTAAGAGAAACATATTCAAATGGAATCTAGAAGCACAGTGTCTTCCTCCATTTTTAATGTAGAAAATAATTTTTTTCTTTAATCTTTTTTTCATTTTTTTAAAAATTTTTCATCAATTACACTTTATTCATTCTGCATCCCCCCCATAAGCCACTCCCTCCTCCCCTCCCAATCCCACCCTCTCTCCTCCCTCTGCTTGCATGCCACTCCCCAAGTCCACTGATAGGGGAGGTTCTCCTCTCCTTTCTGATCTTAGTCTATCAGTTCACATCAAAAGTAGCTGCACTGTCCTCTACTATGGCCGGGTAAGGCTGCTCCCCCCCAGGGGGAGGTGATCAAAGAGCAGGCCAATCGGATTATGTCAGAGGCAGTCCCTCTTCACATTACTATGGAACCCAATTGGACTCTGAACTGCCCTGGGCTACATCTGTGCAGGGGTTCTGGGTTAACTCTATGAATAGTCCTTGGTTGGAGTATGAGTCTCTGGGAGGTTCCCTGTGTTCAAATTTTCTTGTTCTGTTGCTCTCCTTGTGGAGACCCTGTCCTCTCCAGCTCTTACTATTTCCCAGTTCTTACATAAAATTCCATTCACTCTGCCCAACAGTTGGCCATCAGGCTCAGCATCTGCTTTGATAGTCTGTAGGGCAGAGGCTTTCAGAGGCCCTCTGTGGTAGGTTCCTAGGTTGTTTCCTGTTTTCTTCTTCTTCTGATGTCCATCCTCTTTACCTTTTGGATGGGGATTGGACATTTTAGTTAGGGTCCTCTCTCTTGCTTAGTTTCTTTAGATGCACAGGTTTTAGTGGGTTTGTCCTATGTTGTATGTCTAAAACCTCTTCCTAAGGACTTTATTTTCTTAAACCCAGCTTCCCAGCTAGACCTTACCAGTTCAGATGCTTGAGGCATCTCAGTCTGTCCCTGGCTCCTGCTTTCAGGGAGAGGCTTTTTCTCCCCTGCTTCCTTTACTGGACTTGACCCCTCCCCAAGTTGGGAAGTTATTCAGTCCAAAAGTGTTTACTCCTCTGGCCTGCAGGAGTCATGCCTGTAAGAGCCCCTTCTCAAAAGGATTTAGCTTCCTGCCTTGGCAAGGAAAGTCTGGACTTGAGAAGCTTGCTTGTCTTAAAAAAACAAACAAACAAAAAAACAAACAAACAAAAAAAAACACTTTTTTTTTTTCTTAACAAGGGCTTGCTGTTGTTTTTTGTTTCTTTGTTTTTTGTTTTGTTAGGTTTGGTTGGTTTGGTTTTATTTATTTATTTTTTCTTCAACAGCCTGGAGGACTTGCTGCTCTGATCAGGAAGCTGTGAGATCCTGCTTTAGAAACTGTGGCTGCTCTCTTGATGAACAGAACTGAAAACTACTCTGTAGTTTTATTTTACAAATAAGTGTGGGCCCACTTGGTATCCAAAATGTTAAAGTTATTTTTATAAAACTGTGTTTGTTTTTCTTAATTCCTCTCTTAACCCTACTATCACTCAAATAATTGAGACTATTATATTTGTTTAATAATAAGCATCAAAACACAATAACTGAATAGTTATTACTCCATTCTTAACCCTCTAAGCTAATCTGGTTTCCTCCCAGTGTACATCTCAAGATGTAGCTTTGTAGCTTTCCTTGGTCCAGCTCCTCTTTCCTGATGATTCCTGGATAGAACTCTTCTGTGGTTCAATCCTCTCCAAATTCTTCTAAATCCTCCTCCCTTAGCTGGCTGGAAGTCCAGCCTTGTTCTTTCCCTTGCTCAGTAACTGACTGTAAGCTGCTTTACTGGCATGTCAGGGGACAATTGGGCAGCAGTATTTACACAACATTTAGAGAGGAGATTCTCAGAAATCAGCATTTGAATTACACAATAACCTTATGCCTACAGGTCCATCCTAGTGAGACCACAGAGCATCAGGTACCAAGGGTTAAAGGTGAGTAAAGAACAAAGGCTGCCTTGAGAGTGTGATTTAAGGCAGACTTCTCTTCAGCAGCAAAGGAACCAGAGGAGACACAGCAATATCTTTAGAACTCGGAAGGGAGAGAGCTATCAACCTATAACTCTACATTTAGAGAAACTATCAACTGGTATGAAGGTAAGTGAAAAAAGAGAGTATCTTAGAAGTGAAGACAGAATGTTTATCGTTTATAAGCCAAAGGATGCACTTCAGTATCAGAGCCTTCCCAAAACGGAAAGGAACTGAGAACTTGACCAGTGCTGATCTGAGATGGTGAGAGGGACACAGTAGTTCAGATGAACAGGAAGGATGGCATGAAGTTAATATATCTTTTGTGATCACTTCAGTAGCACGATGGTTGAAGATGCCCTCCATGGAGACTATGGTTAAAGCCAGAGCAGCAAAACCCACAGCTGATCTGAAACTGGATAGGACAATTAGCTGACCACAATTAAGTAGAAGGGTTACTGAGTATGGAGACCAAGATGCTGCTATTGTGAACCCATAACAAATTTCAGCAAAAACATTGTCCCTTTAGTCCAAGTGAAAGTAAAAGCTGAAAGACATATTGTTAGATTTGGGTTTTACATCATAACTCAAAATGATTTTCTATCACTAGAAGCCAGAATTTCAGAGATGCATGGGTTATAGGAAAAGAGGTAGGGAACACAGAAGAGGATAAGCATAAACACTGAGTTCCATGCCATCCCATGCTTTTCCAACAGGAGTGTTCAACTGTCATCTGACATATTCTGGGGAGGATTTTAATCGGAGGCCTTTTGGGAAAGATATATGAGGCCCTGTCATTAAGAAGAACCCAATTTAGCTGCAGCAGTGGTCACAAATGTAAGGCACAAGGACTGTTTATAAAACTGGAAATCATATCAAAACAGTCCTCACTGTACAATTTTGAAATTTTATGACATTAAGAGCAGGACTGTCATTGTGCTATTTCTCATGGCACTGAGATTGACACCTCAGGTCACCTGGCACACAGTTAAAGGGACTCACGAGAGTCCTTAGTTTTCACTCTGCTTTCTTGCCTTTCTGTTGTACAGTAGAAATCCTTGAATGTCCAGCTTTGTTGGTCCCCTGCATTCTACTGGTCAAAGCTGAGTTACCCTCAGCACACAGCCCAGATTCTGCAAGAAGAATGAGTTGCAGCAATTGAAGATGGCATTTCCATATGATTTGTTGCTGGTTCATGAGCCAAAATATTGTGGCTCCAGAGTGAAATATAACAATAATTTAATTTTATTTCTTTTGGCAAGCAAATGTGTAAATTTCTCAATAATTTCTTTTCATAGCATTTATATAGGTTTTCTCCAGAAAAGGTGGTTACTGTCAAGCAAGAATTAATAATCGTATTTCTCTTTGCATACACAGTGTCTTTCAAAAATATATGTTGTTATGTGTCTGCCCTCTTTAAGAATTCTAGTCCTGTTTAATCTTTTATGGTCCTATAAAGAAGCATCACACATGTGAGCAACCTTCAACTTGTGGGTGATATCTCTGAAGCTCCCCACAGATAAACAAAGGGAGTAACACAGAAAGACAAATAAGAAGGTACTATGACCATTTAGTGACTTGTGACAGAGACAAATTATTTCTGCATCTATATGGTAAATACTATTAAATTTGATTTCTTTTTGGCTGTTTGGAGAGGCAGCTGAAGTTAAGGCTTATACTACAGACCCAAAGTGACATTTGTCTTAGTTTATTTTCCAAGTCTGATAAAAATAACCTTACCAAAAATAACACAAGGAGAAACTGTTTATTTTGGCTTACAGTTCAAGGATACAGTGAATCATCCTAGGAAAATTCTAGCATAAGGAATATGAGGCAGCTACTTTCATTCATTCACAGTCTGAGGACTGGGGCTTTACTAGATCCTACCTTTCTGTGCAGCCAAAGGCCCAGGCTCAGAGAAGGATACTGCCTTCCTTTAGGGTAGTCCTTTTCACCTGAACAACCTTAACAAAGATACTCCCTCCCAAGCATGCTTACAGGCTAGCATAACTTAAATAATGCCACACAAGTATGCTTGGAGAAGCTTGCCTTTTAGGGGATCCAAAGTTTGTCAAGTTGACATTTAACACTGCTCATGTACATAGGAGTCAAATAATCATCCCATTTTGGGATTTTTTTAAATAGTAAAATATTAGACAATATTAGACAATTGGGCTTGATTGAGAAGGATCTGTCACTCATTAGAAGATTTTTCCAATTTGCCCAGTCATGACATATATGTGCCTACCTGCTTAAGAAACAGCTGTCAACAATTAAGAAACAGAAAGAGAGGGGTAAAGGAATGGAGCCCACCATCTAGATTCAAGGCAGGAATAACTATGTACTCTACAAACTGTCATGAAACAAGCAAAATAACAGGTAGAAACAAATGTATTCCCAAATGCATGATTCAAGCAAAGACTAAGTCAAAAAGACAGAACAGGACAGAACAAGACCACAGTGACACATTTATTAAGACATGATAGATTCTCAGACAGGTTAATGGCATGAAAAAGTTCATATCATTAGTAAATATCTAGAGCTAGACTGTGCAGACCCAGATCAAGCTGGGACTATCAAAGGCAGCTAATGGACTCACAGGCAGAGAGGCACCTGGGAAATAAGAGCTGACTGCTAGGCAGTGCAAGACTCACACATTCAGGGTGAAAACTGCAGTCACCTCCTTATGAATGGAAATTAACTTATTGAATAAACTCAGCATATATGTAGCTGGACCCCAGATTTTGACCCCTCAGAGTCAAATCTTTATCCATAAGTGTTCTCAGCAGGGGACCTCTCTTTTAGTTACTGTGATATTCAATTAAATTTCTGTTAATCTGCCAGTATGTTTTATTCTACTGCCTTGGAATTCACTGAGTCAATTTTGATGGAATAGTTGTTTTCATTTTACAACAATGCTATACATTGTCATCAAGAATGTTTTTCTGTCAGAGGTTGTTAATTTAAGATTTCTACTGTTTAAATTAGGTTTTTTGTCGTTTTAATTCAAAGAACATATAAGATACTTCATTTCACATGGAATGTTATACTGCTCAACAGACATTGGTTTTGCCTATACACTAGAATCACAAAAGAATTTGTGGGGCTGAGGATTTGGCTCACTAATTAAAGGCACTGACATACAAGCATGGGAATCCAGATTCAAATCCCCAGAGCCCACATAAAAGCCAGACACAATAGCACCCATGTGTTAACTCAGTGCTCCTGTTGGAAGATGGAAAAGGATAATCTCCAGAAGTTCGTGGGTCAGCAGCTTGATTTCCCCAGTGGACAAACAACAGAGACCCTGTTCAAACAAAACAAAGTACAGGGATTAACATCAGAGGTATCAGAGGTTCTCTCTCTCTCTCTCTCTCTCACACACACACACACAAAGAAGTGTCCTTGCTCTACATAAGAGTCTGAGTATTAGAACACTAAACACGTGGTCATCCTATGGTAGACAGGACAACCACTGAACATTCTTGCCTAGCTCATCAACATGCACAGCCTCACTTATTTCTCACATGATTTTGTAACAAGACTGCTTGGCACTCACATTGTTAAGCAGCATTTTTCAAGAATAAAATATATTATTATAAACTACTATACAACAGATAACCCTGCAGTCTATCTATCAATGTCATTGAAAATTTCTTCCTTTAATCAATCTCTCCAACTAAATCTTCCTTCCCAATTCCCCCAGACCTTATTATCCTCTACTATCCTATTTTACTTCCTAATTCTCTGGGATCATTTTTTCTTTGTAAATTATACATATGAATAGGCTCACGCAGTGTTTAGTTTTTGTTCTTGGATGAATAAATATAATTCAGTCATCCCCGAGTCAATGATTCTCTTAGGTTTCTTAAACTAGAAGTTCTGTAAGTCCTTCTTAATTACTAGGCAAATACTGAACCTGGGAGGTTCCAGGTGCACATGAGTGTAGAATTCAGAGTTCTAACTGGGGGCCAAATGGAGGAAGACAGCACTATGCCATTTAGCTTGACGTTATAAATATTTCATGCAGCTGTTAATGGCAGCAGTTCCAAATGTTGACCTCTCTTTACTGTGGTTCTATCAAGATGAACCTTTTGGAATCCATGACAGAAATGCAGTAGAGGGCTCTTTTTGAAAGAAAAGGGAGAAAGGACTCACACAAAAGCAGGCCATAAAGGCACAAGTGTTTGTTACTCCTGGAAGGGTGGTGTGTTTCTATGGAATTTTGTTTTGTGTTGTGTGCTGATAATACACATTTTCATCTTACTGCATTTCTCATTGAAGGTCTAGTAACAAACTGTCAAAACCCCAAACTGTAAGGACATTTATAGAGTTCAAGCTCAGGATATACCAGCTCTTCTCATATAAAGCAGGCTTTGGACAAATGCTTATTATCAAAGTGGGTTAACACACAAAATAAAGTAATATGCCTTTGAAAGTTTATTTCATCAACTTGTGACGTGGTTAAAAATGATAAGGTCAGCTCTTTTTCATGGTGCCTCCTAGGCGGCTGGCTGTGTCGAGATGAAGCTGAGTATCTCCTTCCCTGCTGTCAGAAACTCACTGTATATGCCAATCTGAGTGTTCTCGACTTGGTTATTATAAATAAAGGAGAGAAGGATATTCCTGGACTGACAGACACTACTGTGTCTCATCAACTAGGACCTAAAAGAGCTAGTAGAATCTGAAAGCTCTTTAATCTTGCTAAAAAAGATGATGTCTGCCAATATGTTGTCAGAAATCCCTTAAACAAAGAAGGTAAGGAGCCAAGGACCAAAGCTCCCAAGATTCAGTGTCTTGTCACTCCACGTGTCCTGCAATACAAACGCCAACGTGTTGCTCTGAAAAAACAACCTACTAAGAAAAGCAAGGAGGAGGCTGCAGAATATGCTAAACTTTTGGCTAAGAGAATGAAGGAAGCCAAAGAAAACCGACAAGAACACATTGCCAAGAGATGTAGGCTGTCCTTGATGAGAGCTTCTACTTTTAAGTCTGAGTCCAGTCAAAAATAAACCTTTAAGAGTAACACATGGGCTGGCTCTTTGACCCCCCCTCCCAAGGGAGGAGCAGCCTTGCCAGAACACAGAGGAGGACATTGCAGCCAGTCCCGATGAGACCTGATAAGCTAGAGTCAGATGGAAGGAAAGGTAGACCTCCCTTATTAGTGGACTTGGAGAGGAGCAAGGGAGGAGATGAGGGAGATTGAGATTGGGAGGGATGGAGGGAGGGGCTACAGCTGGAATGCAAAGTGAATAAAATGTAATTAATGTAAAAAACTAAAAATTTAATAAAAAAGAAAAAAAATAGTAACACATAAATGATCATACCTTTAATCCTCCCCCACCCAAAAAGATGAGGTCAGTGATGCTTGAATCTTGAAACTCTGGTAGACTTGGTCTCTTTTGTTCTGTTCTCACCCAGAAAAGCAACGAGCAAGTGATAGAGAATCAAATAGAGGGAATAGGATGGAATCTGGAAGTGACTTGCTGAAGAAGAGAGGGAACATCACAGATCTTCAGAAAGGAGGGCTTAGAAAACTTAGAGTACTTGAAAATACTGGAAGTGTCCAATGAGTGTAGAGAAAAGGAGTTTCATGGTGACCAACCCATTTTAATCTAGATTCATCTCAGCATACTGAGTAATTCCAGTTTAGTAAAGATGTTATGTTTTTTCTCAATTTACAGTATATTAATAAGATGGCTATATGAGAAAAAGTTTATTTCATGTAACCTCACAGAACTGGTAAGACACTGCTTCTCTTTATTGTCATTACTATCAGTTCCCATGAAGTAACCTGAACTGAGAGAAACTTGTCATACATGGGATAAAATTAATGTCTCCTGCCAATGAGTATGACCAGCAACTTTAAAGCAAATGGTCAAAAGTACCAGCTGAGATTTCTGTGCTCATCTACTCTGGCTGCCATGACAGTGTGTCCCATGCTGGGTGGCTTAAGCACTAGACAGACATCAGTTACAGTTCTGGAGCGTGGTGTGTAAGCCACAGGCAAGACTGGTTCTCAGTGAGGCCTTTGTTTCTAGCACACAGACCACTACATGTTTGCTGTGCTCACACAAGAGCTTTCCCTTGTGTCCTGTACAGAAAACCATTGTCTCTCACTGTTCTTCTAGGAACACTTTTGAAAACTTTACTTAATCTTAGTTAGCTTTCTAACGGATCTGTGTTATGTAACTGCTCAGGAGGCATGTGAACGAATGTTTATTCATACCAGGTAGAACACCGATGACAGACCAAAGAAATAGTCACACCCAAGTACAGTGTAGTGACCCAGCAAAGTTTACTTACAGAAATACTGGAGAGGTGTCACTTATTAACATAACATGGGTGATTCAAAGGCACGACACCAGAAACCCACTGAACATGGCATGATTTATAACACTGCTTCCTGGAGCTCACATAAGTGGCCTTCAGGTAGCTTGGTTTGTCAGTCTCCCCTTCAGTGATAGTTCCTGCTTTGAGGATAAACCTTATATATATATTTTTTTAACATTTCAGGGCTTTCCTGAGTCTTGTATGCTTTGGCATGAGGGTGTGGCAGTTGTCTAGGGGATTGCCAAGTTTGTTCCCTAGCATGTATGAAGAACTGAATGACCAGGAGCAACAGAACACCAAGTTAGAGAGAAAAGTAACAATTTTATATATTCAATGGCAACTCACTGATGCCCACTGTCTATCGCCCTCCTGAGTGGTTAGAAAGTCAGGCCAAGCATCTGGCCTATGAGACAAGGGCATAACAGCATCCAGACTCGTTTCCAAGACTCTAACAACCGAGAAAGGTTTACTAGAGGGCCAATCTTGTTGGCTTTTCTCAACTAGATCTTCAGAATACTAACTGGGGAAAAAAAGTTGTGGTATCGGCTGGTTCTTTTGCACTTTACAACCTACTAGCACTGGTGTGTTTGAGGCAAATTCAAATGTAAGTGACCTGTTCAAATGCCCATACCCCATTAGGTATCTCATGTTGTACAAGTGGGATGCTCTCAGACCCTAGTGTATTAGGGTGATGGGAGGAGGGCAAGAAAATGACATTGCCAGCAATTTATTATGACATGAGCTGTGATCATCCATAGATGTAGATATAAAAGCACAAACTTTTTAAATTTAAATTTATTTTTTATAATTTATACACTTTGCATCCCAATTTTAGCCCCCTCCCTCATATCCTCCCAGTCCACCCTCCCTCCCTCTTCTCCTCTATTCCCCTCCTCTAGTTCTCAGAAAGTGGGAGGCCTTCTCATCTACTGTCTGACCCCAGCCTATCAAGTCTCATTAGGACTGCTTGCCTCTGTGCCTGGCAAGCCCACTCCCTCCCACCAGGGGAGGTGATTAAAGAGCTGGCATCAGAGTCCATGTCAGAGACATCCTCTGCACCCTTTACTAGGGTGCTCATTTAGAGACCGAGCTGCCTAATTCTATATCTGAGCAGGGGTTCTAGGTCCTCTCCATGCATGGTCCTTGGTTGGTGCATCATTCTCTGCAGGCTACCATGGGCTCAGAATTGTTGGCTCTCTTGAAAATCTAAATCTCAAATTTTGTCCCATACTTGTAGATCATCGCTGCCCTTATTCTCAGGTATTCTCCCCAACACCTACTTGTTAACCTAATGGAACAGATTTCCACTTGCTTTGTAACCATACCACCTACAGTCTAAGGTGCATTGCAGATATTTCTGTAGGTTTTGATTTTATTTTAATTCTCCTCCAAGGACATCTCACTCATCAGTATTTTATATATACACTTTACACTCATGAACTATAAACACTCTCTTCCAAAGTCCTTCATTCAACTTCAGATTTGATTGCTAATGCTTTGGGGGATTTGAGTTCATATAAATAAGGTTTCACATCTTTTTATTAATAGCATCTAGTTTTTTAATATCATGAATGTGACTGAGCAGAGCAGGGACTCACTATGACTACCGCTAAAGAGGTAGGGATAGTATCCAACTCATTGTAAGAACCTGTATTTGCTCACTGTGCAGGTGGTAAATAACAGGCTTTGTGTTATTATTGTTTATTCAGAAGGAGATGGTGGGTGGGGTATCTTAATGGGACAGAGGAATGTTGTGAGGGAGGATTGTATGAATGTCAATCCCAGCATGCAAAAGAAGAGAAAAAAAAAAAGAAAAACCGAGAGAAATGAAGTCTTATTACCAATCATTATTATAGTGTGACAACCAAAGTAAAAAAAAAAAAAAACAAAAAAAAAAAACAAAACTATGGTTTCATTAGTAAAAATTCCTGTTGATTATTAGCTATTACCTCATTTGCTTACCCCTTTAAGACAAATTCTTTACCTAATTATAATAAGAGCAAATGAATATTCTGCTCATCACTTTCCATGTAAGTTCCCTTTGGTTTTCACAGATATTCCTAAAGTAACCATGGGACCTGTGGGACACTACTTCCCTCTCTGCTGCATCATCAGCTTTCTGTTCAATACTTTCCTGGTGTTGCTGGATAAATCTTTGATGCATGGTTGAATGAGTGAAGAAACTAATGCATGGAGAATTTGATTTTTCCCAAAAAGCACACACTGAATAGGTCAATTGGTAAGAATACAAGCCCTACATTTCATCTGAATTTAGACTCAGAGACACAGGCATCTTGTTTAATAGAAAAAAAATAACAAGATGCGACACTGTGCCTCTGTCAACCACTGGAGAAAGTTACAAAATAATATCTAAGACAATGCTTTTGTTATTTTTGGGGGGGGAGTTGTTGTTGTTGTTTAAAACAAAAACACTTGAAGCACTGTTTTTATTCCATCATAATGGAAACAAAGAAATCTCATATAGTAGTATTCATTATTTCATACTATATTGGAGTGTCAGAATACTTAATTTATACCTGATAAAACAGGGTCAGATAAAAGGGGAGGAGTTCCCACTGCCAGCATTTCTCAGTTGCCTATGGTTTTTATATAGGGTGAGTCCTCATGGGTTGCTCCCTGTCCATTTTGGCATGTCGCTGAAGAAGTTTTAATATTCCATATGTGAAAGTCTAACTCCAGAGTCCAAGGCAAAAATCTGTAGTTAAAGGTACTGCTCATGTGAACATTGTCTTTGTTCAGTAGTCTTTCCCATCCTGGATGATCTTTACTTACTTAGCCTTTTACTTTGAATTTTGTTTTAATTCCTTTACCAGTTTTGCAAGCAGATGTCAATGAAAACAAAAACTTTTAACAAGGTTTCTGTCTTATGAAGTGTATGAAGTGACCATGTTCTAAATGTCCTGTATTCTACTGCCATGAGCTATCATCTAATGTGAACACTTCTGCTCTGCAGTTGTCATAGCTTTCCTCCATCACAGAAGGAACTTTCCCCAATTAGTCAGCTTTCCCAGCCAATATGGAGTTTGAGACAGATAGGGGCCTCTAGTTAGGGAGAGCTAGCTGTTCTGGCTAGAGTCAATTCCAGAGCAGAATGCATTCAAAATGGTTTATTTTATTTTCTCTCTACAGTTGTTCACAAAACTGTTCTCGAAAGAACATTTCAATGGAAGGCCACCAGTGTGCACCATTGGTTTACAATGTGGAATTACAGCACATGGGCTTGATGCTAATCTCTTCTGGTTGCTAGAACGTTTCAACACTTCCTATGCAAACGAGGTATAGTTGGAAGAAGGATGAAAATTTACAGAGACCATGCATGACAGTTGAGGCTGCTTACCAAGCATACATGTACACATATATACACACATCAAGGAAAAAATACTGGTGAAAATATTTTCTTACTATTGAAAATATTATAATACTGTAAAAGGAAAATCAGTTTAAAATACAAAAAAAAAAAAAAATGGAACCTGAAAATGGTGAGAAGGATGCTAAATCCTGCTTTGCTCAGAAGCCCTCTCTCCATCTGAGAAAAACAAAATGTCTGTGTACAGAATGTTTGTTCACACCCCTGTCCAAAGTCATATGTTAAAGCTTAATGATGCACCGTGTAGTAGCGTCAGGGGTTCAGACCTTGAGATTGGTGGCTTTATAAGAGAAATCTTTTTAAGGAAGGTCCCAGTCCCTTGTACTGCATGAGGACACAGGAAAACACAATTATATATAAATGGGTGCCCTCATCACTATTTGCAGATGATATGATAGTATACATGAGCAACCCCAAAAATTATCAACCAGAGAACTCCTTCAGCTGATAAACACCTTCAGCAAAGTGGCAGGATACAAAATCAACTCAAAAAAATCAGAAGCTCTCCTGTATAACAAAGACAAAAAGGCTGAGAAAGAAATTAGGGAAACAACACGCTTCACAATAGCCACTAATAACATAAAGTACCTTGGTGTGACTCTAACCAAGCAAGTGAAAGACCTGTTTGAAAAAAACTTCAAGTCTCTGAAGAAAGAAATTGAAGAAGATATCAGAAGATGGAAAGATCTCCCATGCTCATGGATTGGTAGGATTAACATTGTGAAAATGGCCATACTGCCAAAAGCAATCTACAGATTCAATGCAATTCCCATCAAAATACCAACTCAATTCTTTACAGACCTTGAAAAAAAGATTCTCAGCTTCATATGGAGAAACAAAAAACCCAGAATCTCCAAAACGATCATGTACAACAACAGATCATCTGGAGGTATCTCCATCCCTGATCTCAAGCTGTACTACAGGGCAACAGTAATAAAAACTGCATGGTATTGGCATAGAAACAGAAAGGAGGATCAATGGAACCACATAGAAGACCCAGAAATAAACCCACACACCTATGAATACTCGATATTTGACAAAGAAGCCAAATCCATTCAATGGAAAAAAGACAGCATCTTCAACAAATGGTGCTGGACCAACTGGATGTCTACATGCAGAAAAATGAAAATAGATCCATATTTATCACCCTGCACAAAACTAAAGTCAAAGTGGATCAAGGACCTCAACATAAAACCAGATACTCTAAATCAACTGGAAAAAAACGTGGGGAACAGCCTAGAACTCATTGACACAGGAGACAACGTCCTGAACAGAACTCCAACAGCACAGGCTTTAAGAGCAACAATCAATAAATGGGACCTCATGAAACTGAAAAGTTTCTGTAAAGCAAAGGACACTGTCATCAAAAAAAAAAAAAAAAACGATAGCCTACAGATTGGGAAAGAATCTTCACTAACCCTTTATCTGACAGAGGACTAATATCCAGTATATACAAAGAACTAAAGAAGCTGAAAAGCAGCAAACCAACTAATCCAATTAAAAAATGGGGAACAGAGCTAAACAGAGAATTCTCGATAGAGGAATATCAAATGGCAGAGAAACACTTAAAGAAATGCTCATACTCATTAGCCATCAGGGAAATGCAAATCAAAACGACCCTGAGATATCACCTTACACCCATCAGAATGGCCAAGATGAAAAACTCAAGTGACAACACATGCTGGAGAGGTTGTGGAGAAAGGGGAACCCTCCTTCACTGCTGGTGGGAATGTAAACTGGTACAACCACTCTGGAAAGCTATCTGGCGCTTTCTAAGACAACTAGGAATAGTGCTTCCTCAAGACCCAGCTATACCACTGCTAGGTATATACCCAAAGTTTGCTCAAGTACACAAAAGGGATACTTGCTCAACCATGTTTATAGCAGCTTTATTTGTAATAGCCAGAACCTGGAAACAACCCAGATGTCCATCAACGGAGGAATGGGTACAGAAATTGTGGTATTTTTACACAATGGAATACTACTCAGCAATCAAAAAGGAGGAAATCATGAAATTTGCAAGCAAATGGTGGGATCTAAAAAAGATCATTCTGAGTGAAATATCCCAGAAGGAGAAAGACAAACACGGTATATACTCACTTACATAGGCCTATAAGATATGATAAACATAATGAAATCTATACACCTAAAAAAGATAATCAAGAGAGCAGACATGGGGTAAGATGATCAATCCTCGTTTAGAAAGACAGATGGGATGTGCATTGAACGTATGACAGGAGTCTACTGAGCTCATCTGAAGGACTCTAACTAGCAGTGTTTTCAAAGCAAAGACTCACGACCAAACCTTTGGCAGAGTACAGGGAATCATAAGAAAGAAAGGGAGTTAGTCTGATGGGGAAAGGATAGGAGCTCCACAAGGACCAAATATATCTGGGCACAGGGTCTTTTCTGAGACTGACATTCAACCAAGGACCATGTATGGATATAACCTAGAACCTCCGCTCAGATGTAGCCTGTGGTAGCTCAGTAACCAATTGGTTTCCCAAAGTGAGGGGAACAAGGACTATTTCTAACAGAAACTCAATGACTGGCTCTTTGACCTCCCCACCCCCCAAGGGAGGAGCAGTCCTGTTAGGCCACAGAGGAGGGCTTTGCAGCCAGTCCTGAAGATACCTGATAAAACAGGATCAGATGAATGGGGAGGAGGTCCCCCCCTATCAGTGGACTTTGAAAGGGGCAAGGTGGAGATGAGGGAGGGAGGAAGGGCCTGGGAGGGAATGAGGGATCGGGACATGGCTGGGATACAGTGTTAATAAAATGTAACTGATAAGAAAAAAATAAAATTCAAAAAAAAAAAGAAAGAGATAAGGAAAAAAAATAAATGTGTGCCCTCAACAAACTGAATCAGGCAGCACCCGACCTTCAACTTTCCAGCCTACAGAACTGAAAAGGTCTTAGTAGGACACCTGCTCCTGATATTGGAGATTCTAATAAGAATCTTGCAACTGGTGTCCCCAAAGATTTGCCTTCAGGGTAAGATTGAGCCATAAATTACTTCTTATGGAGTAAGAAGGAACTAGAAATAAGTCTGTTTCTTCTCCTACCAAACCTTAGAAGTGCAGAAAATTTACACTGCCGTTAGGCATAGTAGGATGGCTGTATATTAAGAAAATGATCTTGAGATGTAGCTCATACATCTACTTCTCACATTATTATTCCTGGTTTTATCAACAGTGTTTGCAAAAAATCAAAACTATAACTTTAAAACTGTCCTGCTAATGGTACCTTAAACACCTGAAAGGAAAAGAATGAAAATTACTTTTGGAGAAAAGACACGTATCCTAAGCCTGAAAATCTCTGTAGATAATTTTCTGCAAAGACAATGAGAAGTGTACAATTAACAGTAGCCAAACCATGCAGGGAAATGAGTTGCTATGAGCAATAAAAAGCATTAGCAGTGAGCACAAGAAAGAAAAGACCATAAATATTACCATTATCAAGCTTCTTATCAAATATTACATTTGGTATTCATAAACAAAAACAACAGAGTGTCATATCTATCTATCTATGTTTGCATATATGATTTGCATATACTTCTTCAATATAAACAAGAAATGGAGTCTGAGTAGTTAAGGAACTGTACAAAGTTCATAGTGAAGAAGAGGGCAGAGTATGAAGACAGGGATACAGGGAGTAGGGGTAGTTTGCAACTTTCTTGAGAAGACATATACCCATGGCTTTGTTTTCATTGAGAGAAAACAAAGAGAAAGAGTACAGGAGGGAAGGGTAACCAATTGAGCATAATTTTCTGAAAAGTTGGAACAGTGAGGAATGCGCCCTCCATTGGAGTCCACCCCTCCTGTACAATTCAGAAGCAGATATACTGATTGCCTTTGCTCTGGAAAGATCTTTTTCAGGGCTGCTTAAGTGGGAATCAGTCTGAGAGACAGATAGCAGCCCACTAAGTAGTGAAGGACAGGTTTGTTTCACTGCTCAGAGTATGAATATAGTATCTCTCTATGGTAAATATCAGGCATTTTTACTTCCTATTGTAAGAGATTCCCACCATAAATTCTGAGTTTTTAAAAATATTAGATATTTAGAAAATGCATTTTAATTAAAATATAATTACATCATCCCATCCCCTTCCATTTCCTCCCTTCAACCTCTGCCACTCTGCCATGTCCCCCTACCCCTGCTCCTCTCCAATTCATTGCTCTTTTTCGTGTTTGTGTGTGTGTGTGTGTGTGTGAGTGAGTGTGTGTGTGTTCGAACATATAAGTGCAATATTCCCAGTCCATTTAGTATGGACTTGTATGCAAATGATTTTAGGACTTTAAGGACTGACTATTTGACATTGGATAACCTATTAGGGAGATTATTTCTGGGAAAGACTGTTCCCCTTACACTCAGCATGCCTTTGCTGCCTATAGTTCTTTACCTAAGGGCAGGGTCTAGTGTGATTTCTTCTTTCCAAGCAATGTGATTCTGGCATTTCCTGTCCCTTTAGCATTGCTCTGTCGGGTGGAGTTCAGTGGCTCTCTGAATGGTGTTCCTTTTGTGAATGCTTGTCCTTTGTGTCTGATCCAGGTATCCATGCCTTCTGCCACTATGTGCAGAAGGACAGCAGATTAGATGCAGGGCCCAAAGCCTGAGGTTTGAGGATCTCTGCTCTTACAGGCAGCATGCCACCACAAGGCCTATGATATTCTGCTGCCCATTGGCAGTGTGTTGTTTTATACAGATTGGGTGAAATTTAATCCTGATAAATTCCATTGAAATTCTTGGGAGCAGGTGAGCAACATGAAAGCCTTGTGACCTCCATCCACACTGCACTATTAATTAGATTGCCTATCTCAACTAATTGTAGAAAGAAACACCCAATACATTATGAAAAAGAAATACACTGCTGAACAAAATTCAATACAAAATATTTTACAATTTTCTCAGCACAGTACAGAAGCAATTAATCTATATTACTCTAGTTCATGGGCAGGGGTACATTGGTCCTTGATGAGCTCTAATGAAGCTGCCAAGTTTACTATATTACCATAACATATATTGATCAGCCAGATTTTTCAGAAATGGTGTGCTTGTGATATCTTAAAAATGACCTGTATGGAATCTTGGAAAGAAAATGCTAAAATTAATTTAGTTTTGGCAGAAAGATGTTCAAGATGACAGAATGAGGACTCCTCTCTTCTAATGGCCAAGGTTATGGAAACAGTAACCTCCCAGCACATAGCTATCTTGTGTTTGACAATGACCTACTGAGATCATTCACATCAAGAGTGTGTTCACTGTTACTTCTGGCTATATGTTCTATGGAGGAACAAAAACCAAACAAACAAGCAAAAAATAAAAAAAAAAAAACAACTCAATTCACTTCACTGGGAAACAAACGATCCAAATTAAAAGCTCCTGTAGGTTTCAAACAGCAGAAGCACCTAATTTTAAAAGGACTCTGAGGAGACATTTCTCTTTCTGAGTGGACATGAAGTGTGAGTAATTATTAAACTCATAAACTAGCTATAATTGGGAAGATTGTTAAACAGATTTAATCTCTGTAGCCAAGCCCAGTGCAGGTTCTCAATGGGAGCAAGGAAGCCTTGAGGCAGTCTTCAGATGAGAGCGTTGGGGGGACTAGCCAGGGAGAGTCGTCTGGGTCTTTTTCACTATAGCATCTGCTCACTTCATTTTCCTAGTTTCTCTTCATTTGCTTCATTTCCTTTTCTTACCAAAGTTGATTATCCATATTCTCATAGTCCTGATTATACATGAGTCTGTTTTACTTGTCTGAATTACTGTCTTTCTCTTCAACCTGGATTTATCTCCTACATTGGTGGGTCATTTTTGGTTGGACACTTGCCTGCTGCTCTTTAAACATTCCCATGAGTTGAGTTTTGACCCCTTCCCAGCAAAAACATTAAGTTGAAATTCTAATCCTAGTACCACAGACTAGGACATTATTTGGAAAGACAATCACTATAGGCATAATTAGTTGAAATGATTCTTGCTGAATTAACTTTCCCTCCATATATTTGACATGCATATGCAAGCTAAATGATATGGGAAAAGACAGACTCACCCAGAAGGAAGATGATATTTGGAGAGAGAGAACACATGTGGAGATGAAGCAGAGGTTGGGGTGATACAGCTACAAGCCCAGGAACATGAAAGACTGATGGCCAACCACTGCTGCCAGCCAAGTATGCACAATATCCTATTGTTCATACAGCCTCCTTTCAAGTCTCAGACTCTCATTTGTTGCCTCCAAAACTGTAAAAACACTATGCTTTTACTATTCTTATTCACCCAATTTGTTACATTTTATTATGACTGCCTTAGAAAATATAGACCTAGATTTTATAGAAAATATAGACCCTTTAGATTTTATTTTACTGCATATTTTACTAAAAGTACATTGATGTGGATCCTGCATTCTTGTTTTGAAAATGTTAGTAAATTTTCCAGCAGTGAGTGGATTCCCTCAACACTTTCTCAGTAATCTACAACTCAATTGCTTTATTACACTAACATTTGGGCAATGAGAAGCCAAAATTTGTTTGAATAGTTAATTTTTTAGAACAGGAATAAATTATTTACAAGAATATAAAATATTTACAAGAATATAATATCTAGTAAACTAAGCTATATTATAAACTAGTAAGCTAAGGGTAATAGAAATAAAAATAAATCACCATTTTCTGACAAACTATACAACAGTAACGTGTGTGTATGTATGTACATATGTTGTATGTATTTATGTATATATTACATATGTATGTATGTGTGTCCTAGTTTGCCTTCACATTCATATATGAGAAGTCACTTTCTACCAGCAGAGAGTCTAGCACAAAAGCAGCGCTGTTTGAAGTTTGGCCATTAGAAGCTTGAAGTGTGGTAAAAGTACTTTCAAGACATGCGTAAGTATTTGATTTTGAATTCCCACAACTCATGTAAAGCTAGGCATGGTAATGAGTGTGGGTAATCCCAGTGCTTGTATGGGAGATGGAAAAAAAAAACAGAAAGGAGAATCCTCAAAAGCTTATGAACTGACAACTTGGAGTACACAGTGGCAAAATAAGAACACAGCCTGTCTCAAAGTGGATGGTGAGGACCAATGCCTGAAGTTGTCCTCTGGCCTCTGCATGTACAGCAGGGAAGGCAAACACACACACACACACACACACAGAGAGAGAGAGAGAGAGAGAGAGAGAGAGAGAGAGAGAGAGAGAGAGAGAGAGTGTTTCCTACTCCTGAATGCTTTCACATCTAGCAAAATCTTGCTGTATCCCATGTCCATTTTATCCCACACCCATCTTGCCCAGCTGTTTTGTAACTAATCATCTTTATTTCAAATGATTAAAGGCATTTTACATCCAAAATGACAAAGCCATTGACTATGGCACTTAACAAGACTA
Source organism: Meriones unguiculatus (assembly GCF_030254825.1). NCBI lineage: Eukaryota > Metazoa > Chordata > Mammalia > Rodentia > Muridae > Meriones > Meriones unguiculatus. The sequence continues at coordinate 121,604,464 of NC_083358.1, forward strand.
TAGGTTACTTTCTTGTGGTTAACCATGTGGCATTATATAATTCATAACCAGAGACTGATTAAGCCTGGTATGGGCTTTGAAGCCCAACTGAGTGGAGGATGTTAAATTCAAATTTCTATTGCCAAATCTAATGTTAATCTTTGCCCTAAGCTAATACAAAACATTGCAGGGTTGTATTTCAGCGATTAGAAAAGATAAGTCCAAGTTAATAGAAGTGGTAAAAGTGTGATTTACAACTACCTGGCAAGAGTTCCACTGCTTACAGCAACCTATAAATATTTCAAAGTATATCTTACAAAGGACTCTTCAAGACAAGGGAGGTGTAAAATCACCACGTGTTCCTAACATGGAATGTACCCACAGCCTAACTGTCTCATAAATGAGCATGGTGAGTTTATGTGAGTTTACGTATTACTTAACTTAGAGATTAGTGGAAAATTAAGGCCATCTGAATTTTATCAGAGTCATTATCACCCTCACCCCTTACCAAGATCTTGTTTTCTATTATATGGTTGAGGATCTTTTGGATATATGCCCAAGAGTAGTATAGGTGGATCTGGAGTTAGTGCTATTCTTAATTTTCTGAAAAAGCACTATATTGATTTCCAAAGTGATTGTACAAGTTTACATTCCCACCAGCAATGGAGGAGGGTTCCCCTTTCTCCACATCCTCTCCAGTATGTGTTGTCACTTGAGTTGTTTTGTTTTTCTTTAATTTTTTATTTTATTTTTATTAATTACAGTTTATTCACTTTGTATCCTAGCTGTAGCCCTCTTCTCCCTCCCCTCCCGATTCCCCTCTCTCTCCCTCCTCTTCTCCTATGCCCCTCCCCCAGTCCAATGATGGGGAGGTTCTCATCTCCTTCCATCTGACCCTACTCTATCAGGTCTCATCAGGACTGGCTTCTTCGTCTTCCTCTGCGGACTGGTAAGGCTGCTCCCCCCTCAGGTGGAGGTGATCAAAGAGCCAGCCCATGAGTTCATGTCAGAGACTGTCCCTGTTCCTATTATTGGGGAATCCTCTTGGACACTGAGCTGCCATGAGCTACTTTGGTGCAGGGGTTCTAAGTTATCTCCATGCATGTCCCTTGTTTGGAGTACCTGTCTCAGAAAAGACCCCTGTGCCCAGATTTCTTGGTTCTGCTGCTCTCCTTGTGGAGCTCCTATTCCCTCAAGGTCTTTCTATCTCCCCCTTCTTTCATAAGATTCCCTGCACTCTGCAAAAAGTTTGGTTATAAATTTCAGCATATGTTTTGATACCCTGCTGGGTAAAGTCTTTCAGAGGCCCTCTGTGATAGTAAAAATGGCCATCTTACCAAAAGCAATGTACAGATGCAATGCAATTCCCAGCAAATTACCAAAACAATTCTTTACAGACCTTGAAAGGTGGCCTTACTAGGCTACAGAGAAAGAGGATCCAGAAAGTTCTGATTAGACCTGATAGGCTAGGGTCAGATAGTAGGGTAGGAGGATGTCCCCTATCAGTTGACTAGGGGAGGGACATGGAGAGGGGGAAAGAAGGAGAGGTTGGGACTGGAAGATGAGGAAGGTGGTTGCAGCTGGGATACAGAGTGAATAAGTTGTAATTAATAATAAGTAATAATAATAGTAATAATTTGTAAGATCCTTATTTTTATAGTTCTAAGTGTGCAGCAGAATTGATAGAAACCTGTGTTAAGAGTCTTATTTAGTGAAAAATCAGTAGAAGTAGCTCCAAGACAGACAAACGAGTTGGCAGAAGCTGAATTTCCTGCATCATTGATCCTTGCCCTATTGGAGAGTTCCTGACCTGAGAAAACACTATCCAACTGTGACAACAATAGCGAGTTACTGTGGTCTGCCACACTGCACAACTGCAATGGTTTGCTGAAGTAGGAAGGAGAGAGCAAATCCCGTTGCTGGGTACTCTGAAGGGTAACCAACAGGGTCTCACAGAGCCATTCAGCATGGTGCCAGTAGAACAAACGATTTAACCCTGATTTGTGGAAATACAAATCACTTATTTAAATTAGAAGTAAAAACTGGCTAGCTGACCTTGCAGCCCCTGGTGTCAGCTGAAAAGAAGCAACAATTTGCTTTGAATTTCATACCACCAACCTGCATCACTTTGATTTGTCTTTTGACTTCATCTGGATCTCACCTGCTGTGGACAATTGATATGCAGATAGGCTCATTTTAGATTCATTATCACTATAAAATCTTCAGGAAAGAAAATGAATAGAAGCTACAGTACTATGGACTACAATAGTAATTGTAGATTCCATTAAAATGAACTGCTATTATTTCTTCATTACTATCTGACTGTCCGTAGGCATTCAGTATAACCTATAGCAGTTTTACTCTATAAACATGGGTTTCAGCTCCATAATTAAAAATATTGTATGAGTAACATGAATGAACCTATTTACTTCTTAAAACTTGGACATGAAAGAACAGCAGTACAGTATATGGATGGTTTAATAACAATAGTAAACTCTGCCCATTTTGTTCTGTAGTAATATTTAAGTAAGGGTATCATCTGGCAAAACCAATAGCGGTATCCATAAGGTAACTCCTAAGAGGTATGCAGTTTTATGATAGCTATTTTAAGCCTCAGTAGACATCATTTACTGCAAACAACTGGCCAAAATGCAGAGAACAAATGACTCTGTGGTGCCCAGCCCCAGTTAGTACATCTATAATATACCGTCTACACCCAAGACTCTGGGAATACTGTAAACTGGTACAATGCAGTCCAGGCTTGACATGCTATACCCAAGAAAGCTCAGTAGTATTATTGCCTAAACCAGACTGCATAATAATCACATGAGTAGGCATGCCAGTGTAGATAGGGGTGGATTTCACAAGGCACCACTCCTACATACAGAGCTGTAGGCAATCAATATCTGGTGAGAGACAGAGAAGCAGGGGGCCAACACCTCCTGAGAGGTTATTCAGTCTCAGGTGGTCATCCCTAAACACATGAACACATGGACATATGAGCAACACTAAATGGGACTCAGCTGGTTCTACCACTGATTAAAAAAAGAAAAGTTCTTAATTTGGGGAGGTATTGGGGGCAGCACAGAAAGCCCTGGAGGCAGGCATGGAAGGGTAGAAACAATGTAAATAAAGGACTCAGGTATGGGACTCTCAAAAAATAGGAAAAATAAAATAAAATTCTTCTACAATTGATATAAAATATCATTCTAAGTAAGAGAATTTAAATACAACCACATATGATCAGGGTATAGCAATATCTGTGGCTCTTATTTTATCTATCTCTTAAAGCAAAATTTGCTAGATGGCAGTCACTTAACACAATATACCTAGAAAGCATAACTTGGATAGAAGGAATTCCCAATTGGTAAATAATGATAGTCTTCATCTTCAGTTACTAGTCATGCAACCAAGAGGCAGAAACATGTTAGTGAGGTTACACACAAGCAAGCCTGCTATGAAATAGTGGATAAGAGAATTCACACAAGTCTGTGAGGGAAATCTTAATGAAGATAAGTCAGACCACGATCTACCAAAGGACTGCCATACTCAGATGCCAGGAAACCCTGTGCAGCACCAAACCCTACTATGCAGGCAACACACTCAGTAAAACTGTTCACAGCCCCACCCTACAAACATGTGGCTCTTGTAGAGGATCCAAAACCAATGTGGAAAGGGAGATTCACCAAGAGTCAACTGCCACAGAAACTGGATGGGTTTCACACAAACCAGTTGGACATGTTACGAAACTGTATTACCAACCCCCAAAGAGAAGTTCACAATTGGTATAGAAGGAAGCAAAAAGTTCCTTTGCATGAATTTGCACCCACACATCCCACTCCCATCACACACACACACACACACACACACACACACACACACATTCCTTGCCCTCAGCTCTTATGCTAATTTGAATTTGACTTTGAGGCTTTCACTTTTGGACAGAGACTGCACTTAACATGACCAAGTTATTAATAATTTGGTATTTGTGACCCCTGCTTTGCTTTAATATCTAGGTGTCTAGGTTTTAAACTGGCCACCCAGTCTTATTAATTAGAATTCAACCTCTCATTTATAGACCATTAATAATCAATATGATGAAGAGTTTTAAAAAAAACAATGCAGTCAATATGATAAACTGAACAAATCCTTTTGTTGAAAGAACATTACCTGTTACAGGATGTGAACATTGTTCTTTGACCTCCCTTTTAGTGTCTTTTGATTTTTTTTCTGATTGGATTTGAGCTTCTTTGCCCTGTAATTTTGTAATCACAGAAGGAAAAGGTTTCATTAAAAAGGCCCTCTACAATGAACTTGTTTGTTTAATTGACTGGAAGAGTCTCTTCCTTTTTTATAGTGTTACTGGATACCCAAGAAAAATAAACTGGTTTCAGAAGAATACAGTACTAAATAATAGAAATAGCTCACTTTAATTCTCTTGATAAGAATCACAATAATTTCTAAAATGTTCCATGTCTTTAGAGCTTCAATAAATGAAGAAGATATGAGACCAGCCACATAGAAACACACAGTGGCTACAGATGAAGAGACGACTAATTCAGGCATTTTGTATAGGATCCACATTAAACGAAGAGAAGACTTAGAACTAGCACCGCCTCCCCACCAACCCCCACCATCTAATGCTTCCTGTGTCATAAGGGCTGCAGGCTTCTGTCTGGGAAATGGAGGTAGGACAAAAATGCAGGGACTTTGTCACCCTAGAAAGGTATCTGGTGATGCCAGAGGTCAGATGTCCCAGTTGTTCAATGTGTGGTTCACTCTGTAAATCAACCAAGAATGTAGCTTTCATTTGCAGACAGAAATGTCAGTGAGTTTCCTTCTTCCTAGAATCTAATCTCACTGAGGAAATACACCAGAGGGAGGGAAACTGTCAGAATACAGAAAAAGGTATTCCTAAATTAGAAGAAAATTCTGATTGGTTGGTTAAAGGCATATGCTTGGGCAGGGCTGGATGGGGTAGGCGTGTTTAAGGTTTTTGGGCTTCTGAAGATAGGCGATTCATGGGAAGGAGACTGATGGGAAGAGAGGAAGAAGCAGGATTCCATGATGGGTTAGCGTAAAGAAGAAACCACGTGGGCCAGGAGGAAGGACCCAATAATTGTGTGAAAAGGCTCAGATGAAGAACATAAGCAAGTATTTATAACATTATGGATGGAAGGTAGCCCAGATATGGATGGTTAAGAACAATGGCACTGGATGTGGGCTGGGAGGTAAATGGTGAGGTTATTGAGACAGCATAGGTAGAAATATGTGCCAGGCCCAAGGTAATAAGGAAATTATAAAGTTTAACAAGTATCTGTGTCTTATTATTTGTGATAACCAGTTAGGTAATACAGCCACAATAATTATAGGGCTAATATCAAACATTATAAGCCAAACACTCATTTTTATTTTCTACAACAATTGTGTTAGGAGCTCAGGTTTCAATTGTATCTGTCAGTGCATAGGGGATAATCAGAAAATGAAAAAGTGGGGTATCTCATGAACCAGACAGAGGCTACAGGCTAACTCAAGTCAATAAAGTACTTGCCTGGCTTCAGTCTCCAAAACCCATACACACACCAGGCTGTGTGAGTGCAGGCTTTAAATGCTAGATCTGGGGAGGCAGAGAAAGCAGAGACTGGATTACTGGTCATCTAGCTAACCTTGCATACTTGACAGAGACATAACCTGATTTTTTTTTTACAGACACAAACATGCACACACATGCATGCATGTTCTCTCTCTCTCTCTCTCTCTCTCTCTCTCTCTCTCTCTCCCTCTCTCTCTCTCTCTCTCTCTCTCTCACACACACAAAGAGCCAAGACTATTTAGAGGTAAGATGACTTTATTGATAACACAAAGCTTATAAAAGTCCTATGTGAAGTGTTTCTTACATAATAATCTAAAATCACCACCCCATCAGTGGTTCTAAACATTAAAAACAATTTACTAGCCAATCAATGCATGTCTTGGTTGACTTATGCTGAATCTTACAGCCACTTTTACTATAGATATAAATTCTAAGCACATTTCATCTCAGGATCTTAGCTCTTTTATTTTCCCTCCCTGGCATGTTTATCTCAGACATTTGCAGGAATCACTTCAGAGCTTATGTCATGCTATGTCATGCTTCTGTGTTCTTTAAATTTTTGTGATCTAAAACAGTACTCCATTTCACTACATTTTCCAGCATTGAGACATCTTTGTACACAGTACTTCTGCTATTTCAATTCAGGTTAGTTAGTATTTATCAGTGTATTTACCTTCCCTTATCTCAGAAAATGTGTGCATGTATAGATTCATGTTCATGCAGGTTCACATGTATGCATGAAGGTATGAAGGCCAAGCTCAATTTGGGTGTAGTTACCCAAGAGCCATAGATCCTGTGTTTTGAGACAGGATCTTTCATTGGATTAAAGTATATCAGACAGCCAGCAAGCACTGGGGACCTGCCTATCTTTGGCTCTGCAATGCTGAAATTACAAGCATGCATCACCATGTCTGGCTTTTTACATGGACTTGGTGGGTTGAATTCAGGCACATTGTGCTTGACATATAAACCTTTACTAACTGAGCTATCTTTCTATTGCTCTTGTTTTAACTCCAAGATTTTTCCAGTGTGTATACCAGAATGTCAATGCATCTTATTAAACATTATATATTAAACAAGTAAATGTCTTGTTTTCTTTCTTTTTGTTTTTTTGTTTTTTTTTTTTTTTTTTTTGGTTTTCTAAGGCAAGGTTTTATTGTGTATCCCTGACTATTCTGAAACTCATTTTGTAGATGAGACCAAGCTCAAATAAGTGGAGCTAAGGGCTGAAGGCATTTGTCCTAGATATTGTAATTAGTAAACAAAAGTCCTGAAATTTGAATTCAAGTTGGCTTTTGTATTTAAACACATTTTCCTTGTATAATGGCTGTTACATACTTCACCTTCAGGAGTGAAAATATTTTGTACCAAAATAAATGACAAAATTGAAGCAAGCAAAGATATATGAAAAACCCTGTAAATTACCATAGTGGACACAGCATCGGTGAATGGTCGAATACTTTTGAATTCACTAAGAAGTGAAGTCTGGCTCTGGAAGTAGAGTCAGGCTCCCTCATCTTATATCCAGCCATTTTTATCTTAAAGTTTTATTTTTATCTCAAAGTTTCCTCCAAGATTCCTTATCCAAGGATGATCTGGACCCCTAAGTCTATTAAAGAAAGGGGAAAGAGCAGCACACAGCCCAAGAGTTAAAACATGTGTTCACAGATGAGTAAGGAAGTAAGACAACAGAGGCCACTACCTCTTCTCCTGTGAGGCAAAATGCCTGCAGTGGGAATAGGAAGTTCAGGTACAGGAAGCTCATCTGTGGAGATAAAACTAAATGCAGAACTCCAGTTGACTGCCTCACTAACCCCAGTCATCTACAGAATGTTGTGAGCTCCTGATTTGATGATGCTCCATTTGTTTGCTCTCTCATCCAAGCTATTCCTGTCAGTTATGTCTAGTGGATGCCATCGGCACATTATTATTGCTGTTTTGCCATCTACCTGATGCATCTATCTCCGTGCTACTAGCTATTTATTCTTTAACTTTTGTTGGCTATGCACTTAGTAAATTTACTCATCCAAAATTAAAAGTATGGCAATCAACGATCATTCCTTGCACTGTAGAAAACACTAGCATACCTCAGGATTCTAGGAGTTTTTCTGAGCTTGGTGGAAGATGGAAAGAGATGCTGAATCAGTTCACATACAAACGTGCAGCAATGGTAAACTGCTTAGACCTGGAGATGCCACTGTCAGGCTTGTCTGTCACTCTAGCAACAGAGATATATCTCCTGGACCTAAAATTGTCCTCACTTATCTTAACTTAAACAGATTAAATTGCATTACATCTCTTTTCACTATGATATAATGACCCCCTTTCATCTGCGCCTCAAACATTTTCCACTTACTGAAAAGAAATTCCCTACAGACCCTTTCCAACCACATTTTAAATTCTACACATTATTAAGAGACAGATGAAAGACAGCCAGCTCTCTCTGGGCACTGGAAAGATGTAAAGTCATTGTTAAAACACTGCCAAACTTTGCGAAGACCAGTAGTGTTACAGTAAGTTTATTTAAAACTATATTGTAGTTAGAGGCTTACAAGCAACAGCCATTTAGAGTCCTAAGCCTTCCTTCTTTCCTGAATAGTCTTTAAAAAAGGGGGGGTGTAACTTTTCTTTCTGTTCTCTCTTCTCTAAGCATGATTTTCTTGACACTTTAATCTGTCCCAGCAACATTCAGGATTTCTTACTTATTCTCTAAGGCTTTCTTCCCTGCCCAGTGGCTGCACATGTCAGTCATGTATCTGACCTCTGTGCAAGCTTTAATGTTACAGCTGTTTCCCTGCTCTTCTCCATTCACTTCCTCTGAGTTGATGCTAAAACATAAAGCAGCTCCACTGTCTTGGGAATTTTCCTCTTCTAAGCTGTAATAAAATTGTCCATGTGGCATCAAATAAAGTAAGAATAGTAATAAAATAAAATTATGTTGGAACTGCTCCTCCTTCTCCTTTCCCTCCTCCTCATCCTCTTCCTCCTCCTCCCTTCCCTCCTCCTCTTTCCCCTCCTCCTCTTTTCCCTCCTCCTCTTTTCCCTCCTCCTCCTCCTTCCCCCATCCTCCTTTCCCTCATCCTCCTTTCTCTCATCCTCCTTTCCCTTCTCCTCCTTTCCCTCCTCCTCCTTCTAGTGCATTTCTCTATAAATAAGAAAGATATAGGATGGGGCAATTACTAGGTCCCTATTAATCAGCTACTGGACTCCCTAGATGTTCTAAGGAAAATGATTGTCAGTTTCTAACAGCCAAGCAGGCCACCCTCGTGCCAGCTACAGCCATCTTGAACTCTCCACTAACACCTTAAGATGATTATGGAAAGATTTCAGCCAATTTTCCAGACTCATGAAGGCACAGTACCAGAGAGGATTAATCAAAACAGTTTTACCAAACTTTTAGCTATCACAAATGTCAATGAACACTTAATGACCATGCAATCACTTCTAATTTGGAGGCAGTTGCCCTGGTAGAGAAACTATTGTAAACGAGGCTCAGAGGCAAGGCTGTCGTTAGTCCAAAACAGTAGCCTCTATAACTGTGATTGATGCTAAGAGGCAAGGCTCTGATTGGTTCAAATAAGTACTATGAATTGTTCAAAAGTAGGTCTTAGTCTTTATAAGCTAACCACTCGGGCTCACTCAGTGAACTGGCTAGGAGATGCTCTCCTGTGCCTCCTCCTCTGCTCTGACAACATCAAACTCAACTATCATTTAACACGAATCATGTCTTCTTGCCTAATTTGATAGAGTTGAATAAACTGATAACACAAACACAGACAGAACAGATCAGTGGTGTTGATGGCCATGACAATGCTGACAGAAGTGCAGCAATGAATTCTAAACAGCTGAAGAGGTCCTAGGAGCCTTGGAAGGGATACCAGTGGCTCATGACTCACTTCTCAGAATGTCTCCTTGCCTACTCACAATTTCTTTCCTTTTTCAATTTTTATTTTGGTATGTGTGTGTTGTATATGTACATGTGTGCAAGTATGTCTTGTCTCTCCTACTTTGAGTTCCAAGTCATCAAGCTTGCATGCCAAATGACTTTACCTGCTGAACCATCTTACCAACATAGAGTCATTTCTGTAAAACAGAGGAACCCTGAGCCAGCTGACTGATGACAATTTAACTTTCACACTTTTATTGAAAGGCTTTTCTCAGAGTTTGGTAAGTGACCATGACCATTTCTCCCTCAGTATTTTCAGTATACTTTAGCTACAATGAATAAAATTTCTTCCCTGTAAATACACGGAGCCATTTAAAGTCCTAAGGCCATGGCCTTTCCATTCTTGGGTTTTTAATGCCACATAGTCACCACTGCTTACTCAGGGATCAAAGAACCAGCATCCCTTGCTCAAAGGCCTGACTTACAGCCAGGAACAGCCTTGGACACTGAGAAGAAAAGAAGGCCATTAGGTGGCTCCAGTCACTGACTAGATAGTTAATCATTTTAAGCAAGGGCCATAAAAACAGGCCGAGAGTGATGGAGATTTTGTACTTCTCTTCAGCCAGCCTGCTGCCAAGAACATTGTTATCAAAATAAATCACTGAAGTATCATTCAATCTTAAATTATTTCTGCCTTGGCTTTCATCTATTTTTCAAAGACTCATAGGACACTACTTTAATTTATGTTTCTAAGAGGACATCAGCCTATAATACAAATGTGATATTACTGGAGATTGTATTTTAAGCAATATAGAAGCCAACTTCTGAAATGCAGTGGGTAAATAATCAAGGCACAAGTAATTTCTCCTTTGGGTCCTTACACCTTCAATTTGTCACTCTCTCCAGTTAAGGGAAATTTTACGGCAGAAGTTTGTGGTCTCAAACCTGAGACCCAGCCTGAGGGGACAAAGTGATACATGGGCTGCTGTTGCCCATGAAGGAGGGTAGTCTTACCTGATTGATTGAACCACAGAGCAATTTGCCCTGGTTGATTCCATACCATTTCACTCAAACAACCATTTTCTGTGGTTGAACATCACAGGCCACTCAAGTTATGCACTTTTACAGAAGTTTCAGCCCTCCCCCACCTCTACTCCCCAAGTAGCAACACAGCACAGACATAAATGCACCTCACTGTAATGGAATAAAGCCAAGGTTAAGAAATGCCAAATAATGAGCCCAAGTGGAAAAACTGAAATTCAGACTTGCAGCTTCTGATACCATGTTTAAAATATTTGCTACAAGGTGGTTGTCATTGCCTTACTACATGGAAGAAAAAGTGGAAACTGAGTCCTCAAATGGAGATTTTTAATCTGCTACCATACAGAGCTAGAATGAACTCCAAAGGCCTGTGTGATAGGGGTTTGGTTTCTAGACTAGCAGTATTTGGAAATTAAGAGGCAAGGCCTAGTGAAGAGCTTTCAGATCATGGTGGTGGTGCGATGTCCTTGAAGGGAATTGCCATCTTTCCCCCCTCTCTTTATCATTCCTCAAACAAGTGGTGGCATTCTTGCATCCCCACATATTCTTGCCTTAGTGTACAACCACAGACACAAAGCAAGGGCCTCTCCCCATCGCAGACTGAAAGTTCTGACCCTTGAGCCAAAATAAACCCTTCCTATTTCTAAGCTGGCCATCTCAAGTATCTGTTGTATTGATGGAAAGCTGCCGAGCACAATGACTGAATTTTACTCTATGCAAGGCTTCCTTGTAATTAGAAACCTGACACATATGTCAACATTTCTGCATCCCAAGTCAGTCTTTTTCTCCACTACAATTCACCCATTTCCCCAATCTTTAAGTGTAGACACCTCACAGCCCTGTCAGCTTCTATTGAATCATTACTAACTCAAACAGCTTTTCTTTATGTATTTTTGTTTTACGTCAATATCATTATTTTATATTTCTAGTCTAGTCCTCCCATTGCTTCTGCCCTAAATTGCTATAATAATCTTTAACTTCATTTTTTTTTCTGTAGCTTTTCAGCCCTCACATTGTTAGCTTTTTAAAGGGCCACTGTATACATATAACATTCTGGACAATTTTGTCTGTGTGTGTGTGTGTGTGTGTGTGTGTGTGTGTGTATTTCTTTCTGAAGACCATTTGACTAAAGTTTTATTACAGAATTTTGAAATCCATGTGAGGTATAATAATTTATCAGTGACAAAGTCGAATCACAGGTGGAGAGTATGAGCATCACTTATGGTGTATTTAGTACGTGCAAAGATCTGTGCACAATATCCAGGTACTTTCTCTTTTCCCTCTCATCAGAAGAACAGCTTCTCAGATCCCTAACTAACTTTTACAAAAAGGACTAAGTGCTACTAACTGCTGTGCTATTGCATTTCTTCATATACAATATAAACTTTGTATGGAGATAATAGAGACCTCCTTGGATCCGAATTTCTCTAACACTGTTTGCTTAGTGCAGAAGCAGCACTCATGATGGTATATCTTCCCATGAGAACTTGGAAATATTGGATTCCAATGACCATCACAGATTATAATTACATTTCATTAACTATGCTTATAAGTACAAATCAGACCCAAAGTATGAAGGTAAATATGAATGATACTTTTTATTTTCCACTGCATGTTAATTTATCACTCATTCTATTTCATAAGCATGAAACAGTAAATCTAACAACATATTACCTTAAACTTTCTGGCTTCAATGACTATATATCTAAAACATAATAACTTCCAGATTTACCTGCTCGTATATGTTCTACATACTACCACACAGGTAATTGTTAAACAGACAGGAGCAGTTCTGTTCAATCAAAGAAAACTGTCCCTCATTTGATATTTTCAAGTCTAGACTTCAGTGTGCATCACCACATATATTCCAAGGAAGAGAAGATAATGATAAGAATCCAGAGAACCTACAAAAGGTATGGGATGTATATCATGGTGCCATTCACAGGGCTGTAGAGGAAAGAGATGTCTTTCAGCATCCTTGATGCTCTTGAGAGCTGTAAGCCAGAAGTAAAAGCTTGGGATGAGGTATGGAAAGAAAGTA